>NC_081557.1:251292763-251308953 GCF_022355385.1 Mustela nigripes | reverse complement strand
AAGGATTGCCACTCCTGCTTTCTTCTGATGTCCATTAGCATGGTAAATTCTTTTCCACCCCCTCACTTTAAATCTGGAGGTGTCTTCGGGCTTAAAATGTGTTTCTTGGAGGCAACATATAGATGGGTTTTGTTTTTTTATCCATTCTGATACCCTGTGTCTTTTGACAGGGGCAATAGTTACCCTGAATGTGAATGGGATCTACTAGGTTTTGATTGAGACTTTGGGATTTTCTGTGTAAAAATCACATTATCTGCAAATAATGACAATGTACTGCTTCCTTTTGACTTGAATGCTACTTATTTCCCTGTCCTGCCTAATTCTCTACCTGGGATTTCCAGTACTATAGTGAATAAAATTGGTGAGAGTGGGAATCCTTGTCTTGTACCTGATCTTAAAGGAAAAGATTTCTTTCTTTCTTTTTCTTTTTCTTTTTTTTTTTAACCATTGAATATGCTGTAGGTTTGTTGTATATGGCCTTTCTTATGTTGAAGTATGTACCTTCTCTATGCAATTTGTTCAGGCTTTTTATCATGAAAGGATATTGTATTTTCTAACATGCTTTTCTGTATCTATTTAGACGATCTTGTGATTTTTTTATCTTTCTATTGATGTGATGTATCACCTTTATTAATTTGTAGATGTGAATCCTTCTTGCATGCTAGTGATGAATCTCATGTGGTCATGGTACATAATCCTTTTAATGTGTGGGTTTGCTAATGTGTTGAGAATTTTTGTGTCTATACTCATCCAGGATATTGGATTTCTTATAGCGTCCTTATCTGTTTTTGTTATCAGGATAATGCTAGTGCGAAAGAATGAGTTTGGAAGTATTTCCTCTTCAATTTTGAGAGGATAGTTTGGGAAGGATTAGTGTTAATTCTTCTTTAAATGTTTGGTAGAATTGACTAACAAGGCTGTCTGGTACTGCAGTTCCATAGTGGGAAGTTTCAATTACTTAACTTAATATTGGTCTGTTCAGAGTTTCTATTTCTTCCTGATGCAATCTTTGTACATTGCGCATTTCTAGGAATTTTTGTCTTCTAGATTGTCTAATTCATTGGCATGTGATTATTCACAGTAGATTCTTATCATCCTATGTATTTCTAAAGCACAAGTTTTAATATCTCCTGTTTCATTTCTAATTTTATGTATTTGAGTCTTCTCTCTTTTTTCTTAGTTAGCAAAAGGTTTGTCAGTTTTATCTTTTTGAAAAACCAGTCCATGATTTCAATTAATTCTTTATATTGTTTTTCTTGTCTCTACCTCTTTATTTCTATTCAGAGCTTTATTATTTCCTTCTTTCTGCTAACTTTGGACTTAAATTCCCCCCCCCCCCCACCTAGTTCCTTGAGGGGCAAATTAGGGTATTCATTTGAGATCTTTTGAATTTCATAATACATACATTTTCAGCTTAAACTTTTCTCTCAGAACTCCTTTTGCAACATTCCATATGTTTTAGTACGTGTGGTTCCATTTTCATTTATTTGGAGGCATGTTAAAATTTTCTTTTATTTTTTTATTTGGCCCATTGTTTATTCAGATGTGTGTTGTTCAGTTTACACATATTTGTAGATTTTCCAGCTGTCCACTATTTGTCCCTTTCTAGTTTCATACTATCATGTTTATTAGATTATTTGTATGATTTCAATATTCTTAAATTTTAGTAAGATTTGTTTTCATCTATCCTGAAAAATATTTTGTTTGCACTTAGGAAAGATGTTTATTCTGTTGCTGTTGCTTGGAATATTCTGTAAATGTCTAAGTCCATTTGGTTTAAAGTATGGTTCAATTCCAAAATTTCCGTGTTATTCTTCTGTTGGAAGATCTATCCATTGCTGAGTGGTTCTGGGGTTCCTTCTTATTATTACTGTTGTCTATTTTTCCCTCAATTTCTGTTAGTATTTGCTTAAATACATTTAAGTGCTCCTATGTTGGGTGAATGCATCTTTATAGTTATTATATCCTGATATAGTGATGCTTTGTTTCATTATATAATGACCTTCTTTGTCTCATTACCATTTTTGGTGTAAAGTCCATTTTGCTTAAATATGATTAACTCTATTTTCTTTTGGCCTCGTTTGCATGGAACATCTTCTATCCCCTCATTTAGATACTATGTGTTTCTTTAAAGCTGAAATGAGTCTTTTGTAGATAGCGTATAGTTGGGTCTTTTTTTTAAAACAAAAAAAAATTCAGTTATGCTATGACTTTTGATTTGTGAACTCAATCCATATACATTAGAATGATTACGGATATGTAAGGACATACTAATGCCATCTTACTAATTACTTTCTGATTATTTTGTATTCCCATTGCTTCTTTTTCCCTCTACCTACTTGTGTAAATTGTGTATTTTCTGTGGTGATATGTTCTATTTCCAGTTTCTTAGTCTTTTGTTGCTTTATGCTCACTTTTTGCTTTGTGGTTACCTTGTGGATTACATAAAACATCTTAGAGTTAAAACAGTCTGTTTTAGATTGATAGCAACATATCTTCAAACACCTATAAAGATGCCACCTTTTTATTTTTCTCTTTTATATTTTTGATGTTAAAGTTTATCTAATTTAGTTGTGTACTCATTAACACTTTATAGTAGCTATAGTTAATTTTGCTACTCTTTAACTTTTATACTATTTTTGAGTGATTAATACACCATCCTAATAGAGTTATAGATTTTTTACTTTCTATTCACCTTACCAGCATATTGTATATTTTTATATACTTACGTGTCAGTGATTAGTGTCTCTTCCTTTCAGCTTAAAGGATTCCTTTCAGCATTTCTTGTAAGGCAGGTCCTGTGGTGGCATTTTCTTTTTTTGTTGTTGTTGGAGGGGGTATTTGAGGTGTTACTGTTTCTTAGTCTTTGAGCTAGTCCTGGGCAATTGGAGCCTCCTTACCTCTCCTGTCTTTAGAATGTATGCTCTGCCCACTGTTCCCACAGGGGAAACAATTTTTCTAAAACACAGCCTTGAGAGAACATTATGTTTTGAGCCCCTCCGGATGGCGTATGTGACTGAAGCCAGGTAAAACTTTCATGTGATCTTAATAGAACTTCCCTCTGACCCTGCCATTGCACTACTGGGTATTTACCCCAAAGATACAGATGCAGTGAAAAGAAGGGCCATTTGTACCCCAATGTTTATAGCGGCAATGGCCACGGTCGCCAAACTGTGGAAAGAACCAAGATGCCCTTCAACAGACAAATGGATAAGGAAGATGTGGTCCATATACCATGGAGTATTATGTCTCCATCAGAAAGGATGAATACCCAACTTTTGTAGCAACATGGACGGGACTGGAAGAGATTATGCTGAGTGAAATAAGTCAAGCAGAGAGAGTCAATTATCATATGGTTTCACTTATTTGTGGAGCATAACAAATAGCATGGAGGATATGGGGAGTTAGAGAGGAGAAGGGAGTTGGGGGAAATTGGAAGGGGAGGTGAACCATGAGAGACTGTGGACTCTGAAAAACAATCTGCGGGTTTTGAAGGGGCAGGGGATAGGAGGTTGGGGTACCAGGTGGTGGGTATTATAGAGGGCACGGATTGCATGGAGCACTGGGTGTGGTGCAAAAATAATGAATACTGTTATGCTGAAAATAAAAAATAAATTAAAAAAAAAGATTCTGGAAGGCAGGTATGCAGATCTACTCATCTTGCAACCACCTAAGGCGAAACTTATAAGATTCCTTGCTTATTAAATCTGTCACCTACAAATCTAGGGTGGTCTTCATTTTCAGTCTTTAGTTTCTCTCTGCCTTCTATATATAGGACTAGTTTGCAAAACAGCATCTTTCAACATTTTGAATATGTCATTCCACTCTCTTCTGGCTGATAGGGTTTCTGCTGAGAAATCTGCTAATAGCCTAGTTAGGGGTTCCTTTGTAGGTTACTTTCTTTTTTTCTTCTAGCTGCATTTAAGTTTTGTTTGTTTGTTTTTGTTTGCTTGTTTTTTCATTTGTTTATCTGTTTTATCATTTAGCTTAGTGGGTTTGTATGTGCAAGGTTTGGGACATAATCACCTATTATTTCTTTAAATAAACTGTGTCCCTTCCCTTTCTTCTTCTTCTGAAATCCAAGTTACTCTAATATTTGCCCTTCTGAATGAATCTGATAGTACTCATAGGCTTTCTCCACTTTTACACAATCTTAGTTCTCTTTCTTTAACTGAATTATTTCTTTATTCCTATATTCCAAGTCATTTATTGTTTCTTCCATCTGGTCTGCCTTGGTACAGTTGCACTCTTTGGCATTCTTTATCTCATTCATTGAACATTTCTGTGCCAGAATCTCTTTGGCTCTTCCTTATCATTTCAGTCTCTTTGATAATGAATGGTTTCTGTTCATTAGTTTTATTTCTGATTTCATTCAATTGTTTTTCTGAGTTTTCTTGTATTTTTTTAAATTTTTTTTCATAACAACTATTTTGAATTCTTTATCAATTAGTTTGTGGTATTCTATGATGCCGAGTTCCTTTGTTAGAGAATTATTATATTCTTTTTGTGATACTATATTTTCTTGATTTTTAAATATTGTTTGTCAGCATGTGCTCCTAATTTTTCATTTGAAGTAGCAGATACCTTCTTAATTTAAACTTTGTGGGGGTTTTTTGGGCCTTGTAATTCATCAGCCTGGCTAGTAGAATCCTTTCTTTTATATTTCAGAAGATAGTACTATAGCTCAGGTTTGTGGCTTCTTCCTTGTCCACTGACATTTGTCTATTTTCTGAAAAGGGCTCCCTATCTACTAGCATCACTCTTCTGAATTCACTAGGTAGAATACAAAAGTAACTATTCCAAGAATATATAGGGTTTAACACTTGGAGCTTTTCTGGGGGTGTGTGTGTGTGCCAAAAGACCTGGTGGGGAGATCTTCTAATGGGACACTCCTGGAAATTTGTGGGCAGACTTCCTGATGAAGTCCTGAAGCAGATAACAGGACCTGGGCTCCTTTGATGTCCTCTGATAATCTTTTCTACTTCTTTCTTCTTTCTCCTAATCATGGCCATTACTCCTCAGAAATTAGGGTGCTACTAAAGGGAAATGGATTTTCCAGCCACAATCCATACAACTTGGGTAGGCAGGTAGTCATTCACTACCTTACTTTCCATTTCCTCTATGGGAAGTGTCTCTACTTTCCACCTCTTCTGCAGGAGAGGTTGCCACTGCCTGCCAAACAGCTTAGCTCTTGAAATGTCACCCTGGATGAGGGAGGCTCTGGTGAATTCCTCTCCTCTTCTGTATCCTGATACTTCCTTCCTCATTCCAGTGGCATCCCGGAATCTCCCTTCAGGCAACATGGACTTATACAATTTCTCTTTCATATATGTGTATCTGCCCAGCTTTTTTCTCTCATTGCCACAAGTAGGAATGGGGCAGGTTTTTCCACTCTCTTAGATCCACAGCATTTCCTGAGGTCTTGTTTATTTTCGATGCACAGGTGAGCAAGAATACTCTTGAGTCCCTTAGTGTAAGGTGCTGAGGCACTTTTGTTCAGTTATGGATGTAGTTGTTAAAAAAGGGATATGGAAAAAAAGGAATGACTGTGATTCCATGATGCTGATGTCATTCTTCCTGAAGTACCACGTTTAACTTCTCACTTCGGTTATGTTAGCACCACTCTCCTGGCTTGATGAAGCAAGAGTGAAATTGGTATTTTGATAAATTCTGAATTCCAAGCCAGAGAATTAGTTCAGTTCCAGTTGCCTATCCTGAATGGCTGGTATAAAAAAGAGGACCCTAAAAAGAAAGCAAAAACCAAAAATCCAGAAAGAGATATCATGATCTCTTATTAAGGAATGAAGTCTAAAGATCTTGCTGAAGTCTGACTCTAGAGCAGTGTTTTGTTTTGTTCTGTGTTTATGGGTAGGGTAGTAAATGGATGATTAAATTGACAGTGGAGTGAGTATTTAAAATAAATGTAAAGGAGTTGAAGAAAGATGTTGGATCATGTTAAAAATGAGAGATTCATGGGGCACCTGGGAGGCTCAGAGGGTTAAAGCCTCTGCCTTCAGCTCAGGTCATGATCCCAGGATCCTGGGATCAAGCCCCACATTGGGCTCTCTGTTCAGCAGGAAGCCTGCTTCCCCCTCTCTCTCTGCCTGCCTCTCTGCCTACTTGTGATCTCTGTCTGTTAAATAAATAAATAAAATCTTTAAAAAAGTAAAATAAAAATGAGAGACTCATAAACCAAATGAACACAAAGTTTAAAGGAACAAAGATAACAATAAGAGAGAAAACATTCATGCTCAAAGCATCAGGATCAACATTACTATCTGATAAAGTATTTGAGAAGGGAAGAGATCAACAATATGAAAAACGTGATTTTATGATAATGAATGGAATAGTCCATCCTGAAGATATTAGTGTTCAGTGTACTAAATGACCTATCAAAGCATGTAAAGTAAAAACACTTAGAAATACAAAAAATAAATGACATATATATAATAGCAGTAGGAGCTGGGCTACCACCATTCCTGCAATATAAAACGAGGAGACAAGGAAAAAAAAAAATCATACTTTTAAAAAGTATCCTGTAGGGTTTAGTTAGTGTGACATGACTATCTGAAATGGAAGTTATTCTACTGCAGTTTTGTATGGTTCCACATTCTTATCAATACTCGTTATTGTCCACCATTAATTTTAGGTATCATAATGAGGTTTAGAAGTTATGTTTTGCATTTCTCTCATGATTGATGGCACTGAACACTTGTCATATGATTATTAGTTGTTTGGGTGTATTATTTTTTGAAGGTTTTGTTCAAGTATTCATCGATTTTTAACTTAAGTTTTCCTTTTCTTACTGATTTGTAAGAGTTTGTTAGGCATTTCAAATGTAAGTTATTTGGAGACAAGCATACACATTAAAGGAACTAGAGGGAGATAGACAACAATAGAGAGAGCAGAAGAGAAATTTAGAATCTAAAGAAAATAATTCATGTGAGGAGATGGAAAATTAGACATTCACCCATAAAATAATTACACACTGTTATAAACTAGAAGCAGAACAGGAAAGAACAATTTGAAGAAAAAAAGCAATAGTGAAAATTAGGTATTAGTAGTAGTTTTGAAAGAAGAAATTCTCAGAAAGTATAATTAAAATGCAGTAGAAGAAATAGCAATAAATGCAAGAAAATACAGAAAAATTAAATTAAATGACCATTTTAGGATAATAGAGATTCAAATTTTAAGAGTTCTAGAAAATGAGGTCATGAAAAGTTGTTAAAACACTTTGAATTGTAGAAAGTAGAGCCTGGGGAGAAGATTCTAAATGTTTTTAGGGAAAAAAAATTGGTTCATATAAATGATCATGAATCTGATACTAGAAATTCTCAGCTGTTATAGCTGGAAATCTGAAATACAGAGAGCATCACTTTTACAATTCTGGGAAAAATATCACCTAGCCAAAATATCAGTCAATATTTCTATAGTCAAGGAATGAAAATACTAACAATTAAACACAATTTTATTATATGCTTATGCAGATATTTATATATACATATTTAAAGAATGCAAAGAGGAGAACTGAGTGAGTGTTGGTAAGAGAGCTAATTAGTCTCTATCAGAAAAGAAGCAAATAAAAATTTAAAATTGAGCAATTCTCAAAATCAGCATATTGTTTAGATAGTGTAAATATCAGGCAATAAAAACAGGTGAGAGTTGAAAATGGTAGTTGGAAAGGGCTAATGTGCTAGGGACCTAATGCTCCAAATTTTACTAAAAATAATTTGGATCTATATATATTTTTGGTGGGAAAATCACCAACCAAACGATCAATAGGGAAATATTTACTAGAGCCTTCATGTAGGCAGATCTCATTAACTTAGATATTTATATATTTTTCTTGTACCTTAATGTCATCAGTATTTGTTCAAAAAGTGATTGGTACCAGTGATTAAGACTGAGGATATTGCAATGAATGATGGGCATATTAATATTGAGACCATTGTTCTGGATAATGTGCTTTTGCAATACTTAAGGGAATTGGAAAAAATGAATAATGTGAGTAATTGAGGTCATTTCTCATACAAATCTGAAAGACTGCAGAACTTACATAAGTGGCAAGATTCCTTCAAGTTTGTAGTTGCAAGCCAAGAAATAGCCCTACTAATTATTAGAAATAAAAAGGACTGTAAGGAGATAATATAACGATGTATGGGCTTTCCCAATTATTGGGCAGAAACATGACCTAAATGCAGAAACTTTCATTTACAAGCATTGAACAAATGAGATTTAGTCATTTTTGATACCAAGGAGTTAAATGAATAAACTTCAAAAGACTTCTCAGAAAATATTTGATGTTTGATATCAATCCCGAGCTATCCTGTGACAAAGAGAAAATAATATTTTTAATGGAGGAATATCGTTTTATCTTTTTTTTTTTTTCAGGTCTGTAAGTTCTGTTCAGTAAGTTAGATCCTTAAATACGTGCTTATATACTGGACTTCAAATAGTTCTTTAAGTAATATAAACAATTAACATTCTTCACTTGTTTTTCCCCTCTGTTATTATTTAGTCACAATATTGGGCACCTATGGATAGTATTTTAAAATACACGATAACTCAGGGACTTTCAGGAATATTCTGCACATGAGGAAATTTATGTTCGGAGATATTAAACAAATTGCTCAATATCGCAGCACTAGTCAATGAAAAAATATAGCAAATGCAATACTTTTCCATTACATCATGAGGTATTATTTTAAATATTCATTTTTCAGCCAACAAGTGTTCATTGAGTGTCTAGTGTCTGTCATGCTCTATTCTTGACAGTGAAAGTGAGAAATAAAATGCAGTGCTTCTCTTTATGATTCTCATAGTCTAATGGAGAGAGTATTTGCATAAACACATATTTTTGGAAGCATGGAAATTTGGCTTTGGCCTTCGTATTCCTTTTTGGGAATTCTGTGCAAGTTGAGAAAATGTATTAAGAGCAGAAGGCTACTACAAAATATCATGAGAGAGAAAGACTCTAGAATATCTATGATAAATCATTTTAAATTTTGATACAAATGAGAGTAAGAAGAAAATTTAAGTTAGAGAAAGATGATGTACTAAAAACCGTATTTTGTTTGCATTTATTTAATTGCAAAAGAGTTTTCACAAATGATTTAGAAAGAAATTTTTTGATGATTTTAAGTCCATAGAGACAAAAATTTGGAGGAAATTCTTACTGAACTGACTGCAATAGAATGTCAAGCATTTTCTTGGATGAGTATCAAAGAATTTTTGGTTTGACCCAAGCTGTATATTCTAAGCAAAGAATTTTATCTTTAAAACTAGTGCAGAAACACTAGTCCTTGATTTACATTCACTATATATCATCAAAAAAGTTAGAAATATTATTGAATTAATATTTTACTTATTTTCATATTAACAAATTTAGACATAAAGATACAACCATACATTTTTTTTGTTTTGTTTTATTATGCTGGGTTTAATTCTTTACTTGTTGAAAAACTTCTAGATCTCCCATGGTTAACAACCAAGTGAATCTGATTGATAAACTATTTATGGAATGGAAAATCAGTGAAGCAAATGTCATATAACTGTGACTGACAATGAAATAAATGTGGCGAAGGCTAGGAGTGACATGTAAATAAGCAGATTATGGTATCCCCCCAACAATCTTCAGTTATATGTTAGAATAGTAATTATAACACATTTTTATGTGACAAAATTACTTCCCTTAAGAAGGAAAATTATCGGGGCACCTGGGTGGTTCAGTGGGTTAGGCCGCTGCCTTCGGCTCAGGTCGTGATCTCAGGGTTCTGGGATCGAGTCCCGCATCGGGCTCTCTGCTCAGCAGGGAGCCTGCTTCCTCCTCTCTCTCTGCCTGCCTCTCTGCCTACTTGTGATCTCTCTCTGTCAAATGAATAAATAAAATTAAAAAAAAAGAAGGAAAATTATCACTCTACTTAATCCAAAACATTTATGAGATATAAAATAGGTGATGGAAATGCTTTATCAGATTATCAGATGTTCAAATAAGATGGAATAGAAACTATTACATTTTTTTAAGATTGAATAAAAGATTTAACACAGTACTCTGCCAATAACAATGCCAACTTTCAAGACTGCTTACTTATAGAGAACCTAGTTTATTTGTTAGAGTCTGCTAAAGAAATAACCAAATAAGTGTGACTTGAGAGTGAAAGTATTTCTTGAATTCTGTCTACTAAAAGGGGTCTCCCAACATTTTCTTTCACAGAACATGCCAAATTAGTGTGCATGGAATGAAAGCCGAGATGCATATGGGAATTTGGAGATTTGTTATATTGAAAGCAATTAAGTTTCTCCATTGCTATATTTTTAGATCCAGGATTAAAAGAAATTTTGTCTCAGGCAACAAGTGTAAAACAACTAAGCAAAAATGTTTCTGATAAAATAGTATGTGAAGACATTTTTAAGTCTTCTGAAAATAGAATCTTATTTAAACTGTGCAAACAACTCCAATTTGAGAAATTGATTTGAGGAAATTACAGGAATTGAAGAGAGAAATCTCTACCTAGATGAAAAACTCTCATTGTTAGTGCCAAACATGACCATTAACAATAGCCAACAATGGCAGAATTACTCCCAAACAACTGCATACGTACCAACCACACTGGAAGTTAGTGGAGTTGTTTTCCAAATTAAAATTTCAAACTATTAAAATTGACATTTACATTATTAGTAGTGAAGTTATAATTACTTATTTGGGAAATTTGAACATTTTTTCTTCAACTCCCATAAGTCCACTCTATGATGGCATTAGTCAGCCTCCCCTAAATATTGGTTTTTAACATTCAATGATTTGGCATTCAATGAAAAGGTGTATATGGGTGCATCTATAATTATAATGTGATATAGTAACTTTGGGTTAATGTTTTTATTATTAAGATCATCAAGTAATAGAGTAGATAGTGTGTTCTGTAGTAAGACATCAAGAAAAGATCTATACAAGTGTTTTGAGTAACAGTTTGCTGAACAGTAGTCACTTTTATAATAGTATTGAGAAAGAAATAATAATAGCTAATTTGACATCAAATTAAGTTACTACAGTTATATTTACAACTGTAATAAAACTACATCCTTTTTACATTAGTTTTTTGTTTGTACAACCAAATATATATTATAAAAATGTGCATATTTAGTGTATTATATGTAATGTGTTTCATTTGACTATTTATATGAATGTTTGGTCTTACCACTAAAGGAAACAGGACAGTTTTATTTATTCCTTTTGTGAATTACCAAACATTATACATTTACTTCCATATTCCAGAAAACACAAATAGTTTTCTCTCTTTCTTTTTTTAGGCCCAAGAAATACGTCCATTTCTCTTGTGATCCTTGGAATTTGTGGGAGTTGTCAGGGTCTACAAATTAAAATGAGGTAAAATAGTACTATTAGAATTTCTCTTCATGAAGTTAAAGGAGAAATTTCTATTTAGTTTCCTCTTATAGGGAGGGCAGAGTAGAATAAGGGAGGGAAAAAAACAAACAGATGAATATAATTGTTACACGTGGACTTCTATTTTGCATCACATAGTCCTCTCTTTTTTTTATATTATATTTTATTTTTTTTAATTTATTTTTTATTTTCAGCATAACAGTATTCATTAGTTTTGCACCACACCCAGTGCTCCATGCAATCCGTGCCCTCTATAATACCCACCACCTGGTACTCCAACCTCCTATCCCCTGCCCCTTCAAAACCCGCAGATTGTTTTTCAGAGTCCATAGTCTCTCATGGTTCACCTTCCCTTCCAATTTCCCCCAACTCCCTTCTCCTCTCTAACTCCCCATATCCTCCATGTTATTTGTTATGCTCCACAAATAAGTGAAACCATATGATAATTGACTCTCTCTGCTTGACTTATTTCACTCAGCATAATCTCTTCCAGTCATGTCCATGTTGCTACAAAAGTTGGGTATTCGTCCTTTCTGATGGAGGCATAATACTCCATAGTGTATATGGACCACATCTTCCTTATCCATTTGTCTGTTGAAGGGCATCTTGGTTCTTTCCACAGTTTGGCGACCGTGGCCATTGCCGCTATAAACATTGGGGTACAGATGGCCCTTCTTTTCACTACATCTGTATCTTTGGGGTAAATACCCAGTAGTGCAATGGCAGGGTCATAGGGAAGTTCTATTTTTAATTTCTTGAGGAATCTCCACACTGTTCTCCAAAGAGGCTGCACCAACTTGCATTCCCACCAACAGTGTCCTCTCTTGTGTCAACACAGGCAGAGGAAAGACTGGAAGCAGCATCCTATACCTCATCCACAGAAATCATTTGAGTTTCTGCTCTTGGCCAGTGTAAGGAAATGTTCAGGCATTACTAGTACTGGTGAAATCAATGTAGAGATCCATTATCTGACTTGATACTTAAAGTGACTGTATTGTGCTCACTAAGAAAAAGCAAACAAACAAACAAAAAACACTTGCATGGTTCTAACCCAGTTTTACCAGTGTAAGGATTTGTTTTTGTAATTTTAATTTATTTCTTGAATTTCAAGTATAATTAACATATATTGTTATATTCATTCCAGTTGTACAATATAATGATTCAATTCTATACAGTACTCAGTACACACAGTATACATCATCAGTATACTTTTTTTTTCAGTTTGTTGATTTGGCTTTTTTAAAGTTTTTTTAAAAAAATTCCAGTTAGTTAATATACACTATTATATTAGTTTCAGTTACACGATATAGTGATTCAACACTTCCATATAACAGGCTGTGCTCATTGTGACAAATGTACTCTTTAATTCCCATCACCTATTTCACCCATCACCCTGCTCTTTCCTTTCCCCTCTGGTAACCATCAGTTCTTTATAAGTAAGAGTCTGATTCTTGATATGTGTCTTTCCTACTCTCTTATATTTTTCCCTTTGCTTTTCCCACATATGAGGGAAATCATATGGTATTTGCCTTTCTCTGGCTTATTACATTTAACATTATGTCTTTGTTAATAGAAAGAGTCCCTTCTTTTTATGGCTGGGTAATATTCTGTTGTGTATCTCTATCTTTATCTATATCTATCTATCTGTCATCTATATCTATCCCATCTTTATCCATTCATCAGCCAATGGACACATGGGCTGCTTCCATATCTCAGCTATTGTAGATAATGTTGCTATAAATATAGGGGTGAATGTAACCCTTTGAATTAGTGTTTTTCTATTCTTTTTTTTTTTTTTTTTTTTAAAGATTTTTATTTATTTATTTGACAGAGAGAGATCACAAGCAGGCAGAGAGGCAGGCAGAGAGGAGGAAGCAGGCTCCCTGCTGAGCAGAGAGCCCGACGTGGGACTCGATCCCAGGACTCCGAGATCATGACCCGAGCCGAAGGCAGCGGCTTAACCCACTGAGCCACCCAGGCGCCCCGTGTTTTTCTATTCTTTGGGTAAATACCTGGTAGCACAATTGCTGGTTCTTAGGGTATTTCTACTTTTACCTTTTTGAGGATCTTCCGTACTGTTTTTCAGAGTGGCTGTACAAGTTTGCATTCCCACCAACAGTACATTGCATGGCTGTTTCTTTTTCTCCACAACCTTGCCAACACCTGATATTTCTTGTGTTGATGTAAGCCATTCTGACAGATGTGAAGTGATATCACATTGTGGTTTTGATTTGCATTTTCCTGATGGTAAGTGTTACTGAACATCTTTTCATGTGTCTGTTGGCCATCTGTATGTCTTCTTTGAGGAAATAGCTGTTCATGAATTCTGCGTATTTTTAAATTGTATTATTCATTTTTTGAATGTTGAATTTTATAAGTTCTTTATATATTTTGGATACTAACCATTTATTGGTTAGGCTATTTGTAAGTTATCTTCTCCTATTCCGTAAGTTACCTTTTAATTTTGTTGATTGTTTCACTCCCTGTGCAGAAGGATTTGTTTTGATGAATTTTCAATAGATTATTTTGACTTTTGTTTCCCTTTCTTCAGAAGATATATCTGGGAAGAAATTACCACAGCTTATATCAAAGAAATTAGTGCTTTTGTTTTCTTTGAGGACATTTATGGTTTTAGGTCTCATGTTTAGGTTTTTAATACATTTTGAGTTTATCTATTTTTGTGTATAGTGTAAGAAAATGTTCTAGTTTCAGTCTTTTGCATGTTGCTGTCCAGCTTTCCCAACTTCTTTTGTCAAAGAGACTATCTCCTATTGAAAATTCTTTCCTGCTTTGTTGAAAATGAATTGACCATATGATTGTGAGTTCATTTTTTGGTTTTCTATTCTGTTCTATTGGTCTTTGTGTCTATTTTTGTGCCAGCCCCATACTGTTTGATCACTACAGCTTTGTAATAGAACTTGAAGTCCAGAATTGTGATGCTTCCAGTTTTGTTCCTCAAGAAAGCTTTGTCTATTGGGGGTATTTTGTGGTTCCATGAAAATTTAAGGATTGTTCCTTCTGGCTTTGTGAAAAATTATGTTGGTATTTTGATAGGGATTATGTTAAATTCGTAGATTGCTTTGGAGAGTATAGACATTTTAATAATATTTGTTATTCCAGTCTATGAGTATGGAATATCTTTCCATTTGTGACATCCTTTCATCAGGGTTTTATACTTTTCAGAGTAGAGGTCTTTCACCTCTGTGATTAGGTTTATTCCTAGGTATCTTGCTATTTTGTTGCAATTGTAAATGGGATTGTTTCCTTACTTTCTCTTTATGCTGCTTTATTATATGTGTGTAGAAATGTACATTGCTTTTGTATCCTGCAACTTTACAAAATTTATCAGTTCTAGCAGTTTTTTGATGAGATCTTTAGGGTTTTCTACATATAGTATCATGTCATCTGGAAATAATAAAAGTTTTACTTTTTCCTTATTATTTTGAATGCTTTTTATTTCTTTTTGTTTAATTGCTGTGGCCAGGATTTCTAGTATAATGCTGAATAAAACCTGTGAAAGTGGACCTCTTTGTCTTATTCCTGACCTTAGGGGGAAAATCTCTCCGTTTTTTCCCATTAAAAATGATGTTACCTGTGGGTTTTTCATATATAACCTTCAGAATGTTGAGGTATATTCCCTCTAAATCTATTTTGTTGAGGGTTTTTGTCATGAATGAATGTTTTACTTTGTCAAATACTTTTTCTGCATTTATTGAAATAATTTTTATCCTTTCTCTTATTGACACGAGGTGTCACATTTATTGATTTGCAAATATTAAACTACCCTTGCAACTCAAAATCAGGGGGAGAGGGGCAGGAGAAGAAGAGAGGAGAGAATCCTAAGCAGGCTCCATACCCAGCTCAGTGCAGAGTCTGATGCAGGGCTTGATCTCAAAACCATGAGATCATGACCTGAGCTAAAACCAAGAGTTGGATGCTGGGATATTGGCCTGTAGTTCTTTTTTATAAGAAGTGGTGTTTTTATCTGGTTTTGGTATCAGGGTAATGCTGGCCTAATGGAATAAATTTGGAAGTTTTCCTTCATTTTCTATTTTTTGAAATTGAGAAGAATAGTTATTAACTCTTTAAATATTTGGTAGAATTCATCTGTAAATTCATCTAGTCTTGGACTTTTGTTTGTTGGGAGTTTTTTTTTTTAAAGATTTTATTTATTTATTTGACAGATCACAAGCAGGCAGAGAGGCAGGCAGAGAGAGAGGAAGGGAAGCAGGCTCCCTGCTGAGCAGAGAGCCTGATTCAGGGATTGATCCCAGGACCCTAGGATCATGACCTGAACCAAAGGCAGAGGCTTTAACCTCACTGAGCCACTCAGGCTCCCCTGTTGGGAGTTTTTTGATGACTAAGTCCATTTTTCTGATGGTAACCAGTCTGTTCAAATTTTCTTTTTCTTTTTTTTTTTTCCTATTTTGGTTTTGGTAGTTTATAGGTTTCCTTTTTTATTATTACTTTATTATGTTATAGTACTCATCATAGAGTATACCATTAGTTTTTGATGTAGTGTTCTGTGATTCACTGTTTCTGTATATAGTTTATAGGTTTCTAGGAATTTATCCATTTCTTCTATGTTGTCCAATTTGTTGGCATATAGTATTTCATAATATTCTGTTATAATTTTTTTTTTAAATTTCTGTGGTGTTGGTTATCTCTCCTTCCTCTCTCATTTGTGATTTATTTATTTGAGCCCTCTCTCTCCCTTTTATAAGTCTGGATAGAGGTTTATGAAATTTATTGATTTTTTTTCAAAGAATAAGCTTCTGGTTTCATTGATCTT
>NC_081557.1:251291458-251292753 GCF_022355385.1 Mustela nigripes | reverse complement strand
TTTCTTTCTTTCTTTCTTTCTTTCTTTCTTTCTTTCTTTCTTTCTTTCTTTCTTCCTTCCTTCCTTCCTTCCTTTCTTCCTTTCCTTCTATATAAATTATTTCTGCTCTAATCGTTATGATTTCATTTCTTCCACTAGTTTTAAGTTTTGTTTGTTTTTCTTTGTCTAGCTCCTATAGATATAAGTTTAGGTTATTTATTTGAGCTTTTTCTTGCTTCTTGAGGTTGACCTGTGTTGCTATAAACTTCTCTCTTGGAGCTACATTTCCTGCATCCCAGAATTTTAGATTGTTGTGCTTTCATTTTTATTTATTTCCATGTACTTTTCTCACTTCTATTTCCTGGCTGAACCCTTCATTGTTGAGTAACATGTTATTTACCACCATGTATTTGTGATCTTTCCAGATTTGTTCTTACTGTTGACTTCCAGTTTCATAGTGTTGTGATCAGGAAATATGCATGGTATGATTTTGACCTACTTGAATTTGTCAAGGTTTATTTTGTGGGATAATATGTATCTGTTCTGGAGAATGTTCCACATCCACTTGAAAAGAATATGAATTTTGCACTTTTAGGGTGGAATGTTCTGAATATATCTGTTAAATCCATCTATTCCAGTGTGTCATAAAATGCCATTATTTCCTTGATGTTCTGTTTAGATGATCTGTCCATAATATAAGTGGACATGTCCATAACATAAATGTTGATGTTCCGTTTAGATGATCTGTCCATAATATAAGTGGAGTCCATGATATAAGTGATCTGTCCATAATATAAAGTCCCCTACTATTATTGCATTTTTATCAGTTAGTTCCTTTATGTTCGTTATTTTTTTTTAATTTTTAAAAATTTATTTTCAGCATAACAGTATTCATTATTATTGTTTTTAATTTATTTTTTATTTATTTTAGCATATCAGTATTCATTATTTTTGCACCACACCCAGTGCTCCATGCAATCCGTGCCCTGTATAATACCCACCACCTGGTATCCCAACCTCCCACCCTCTGCCACTTCAAACCCCTCAGATTGTTTTTCAGAGTCCATAGTCTCTCATGGTTCACCTTCCCTTCCAATTTCCCCCAACTCCCTTCTCCTCTCTAACTCCCCATGTCCTCCATGCTATTTGTTATGCTCCACAAATAAGTGAAATCATATGATATTTGACTCTCTCTGCTTGACTTATTTCACTCAGCATATTTCACTCTTCCAGTCCCGTCCATGTTGCTACAAAAGTTGGGTATTCATCCTTTCTGATGGAGGCATAATACTCCATGGTGTATATGGACCATATCT
>NC_081557.1:251290565-251291358 GCF_022355385.1 Mustela nigripes | reverse complement strand
ACAACTCCCTTCTCCTCTCTAACTCCCCATGTCCTCCATGCTATTTGTTATGCTCCACAAATAAGTGAAATCATATGATATTTGACTCTCTCTGCTTGACTTATTTCACTCAGCATATTTCACTCTTCCAGTCCCGTCCATGTTGCTACAAAAGTTGGGTATTCATCCTTTCTGATGGAGGCATAATACTCCATGGTGTATATGGACCATATCTTCCTTATCCATTCGTCCGTTGAAGGGCATCTTGGTTCTTTCCACAGTTTGGCGACCGTGGCCATTGCCGCTATAAACATTGGGGTACAGTTGGCCCTTCTTTTCATGACATCTGTATCTTTGGGGTAAATACCCAGGAGTGCAATTGCAGGGTCACAGGGAAGTTCTATTTTTAATTTCTTGAGGAATCACCACACTGTTCTCCAAAGAGGCTGCACTAACTTGCATTCCCACCAACAGTGGAAGAGGGTTCCCCTTTCTCCACATCCCCTCCAACACATGTTTTTTTCTGTCTTGCTAATTTTGCCCATTCTAACTGGTGTATGGTGATATCTCAATGTGGTTTTAATTTGAATCTACCTGAGGGCTAGTGATGATGAACATTTTTTTATGTGTCTGATAGCCATTTGTATGTCTTCATTGGAGAAGTGTCTGTTCATATCTTCTGCCCATTTTTTGATATGATTGTCTCTTTTGTGTGTGTTGAGTTTGAAGAGTTCATTATAGATCCTGGATATCAACCTTCTGTCTGTACTGTCATTTGCAAATATCTTCTCCCATTCCGTGGGTTGCCTCTTTG
>NC_081557.1:251281495-251285565 GCF_022355385.1 Mustela nigripes | reverse complement strand
GCAGGGTCATAGGGAAGTTCTATTTTTAATTTCTTGAGGAATCTCCACACTGTTCTCCAAAGAGGCTGCACCAACTTGCATTCCCACCAACAGTGTCCTCTCTTGTGTCAACACAGGCAGAGGAAAGACTGGAAGCAGCATCCTATACCTCATCCACAGAAATCATTTGAGTTTCTGCTCTTGGCCAGTGTAAGGAAATGTTCAGGCATTACTAGTACTGGTGAAATCAATGTAGAGATCCATTATCTGACTTGATACTTAAAGTGACTGTATTGTGCTCACTAAGAAAAAGCAAACAAACAAACAAAAAACACTTGCATGGTTCTAACCCAGTTTTACCAGTGTAAGGATTTGTTTTTGTAATTTTAATTTATTTCTTGAATTTCAAGTATAATTAACATATATTGTTATATTCATTCCAGTTGTACAATATAATGATTCAATTCTATACAGTACTCAGTACACACAGTATACATCATCAGTATACTTTTTTTTTCAGTTTGTTGATTTGGCTTTTTTAAAGTTTTTTTAAAAAAATTCCAGTTAGTTAATATACACTATTATATTAGTTTCAGTTACACGATATAGTGATTCAACACTTCCATATAACAGGCTGTGCTCATTGTGACAAATGTACTCTTTAATTCCCATCACCTATTTCACCCATCACCCTGCTCTTTCCTTTCCCCTCTGGTAACCATCAGTTCTTTATAAGTAAGAGTCTGATTCTTGATATGTGTCTTTCCTACTCTCTTATATTTTTCCCTTTGCTTTTCCCACATATGAGGGAAATCATATGGTATTTGCCTTTCTCTGGCTTATTACATTTAACATTATGTCTTTGTTAATAGAAAGAGTCCCTTCTTTTTATGGCTGGGTAATATTCTGTTGTGTATCTCTATCTTTATCTATATCTATCTATCTGTCATCTATATCTATCCCATCTTTATCCATTCATCAGCCAATGGACACATGGGCTGCTTCCATATCTCAGCTATTGTAGATAATGTTGCTATAAATATAGGGGTGAATGTAACCCTTTGAATTAGTGTTTTTCTATTCTTTTTTTTTTTTTTTTTTTTAAAGATTTTTATTTATTTATTTGACAGAGAGAGATCACAAGCAGGCAGAGAGGCAGGCAGAGAGGAGGAAGCAGGCTCCCTGCTGAGCAGAGAGCCCGACGTGGGACTCGATCCCAGGACTCCGAGATCATGACCCGAGCCGAAGGCAGCGGCTTAACCCACTGAGCCACCCAGGCGCCCCGTGTTTTTCTATTCTTTGGGTAAATACCTGGTAGCACAATTGCTGGTTCTTAGGGTATTTCTACTTTTACCTTTTTGAGGATCTTCCGTACTGTTTTTCAGAGTGGCTGTACAAGTTTGCATTCCCACCAACAGTACATTGCATGGCTGTTTCTTTTTCTCCACAACCTTGCCAACACCTGATATTTCTTGTGTTGATGTAAGCCATTCTGACAGATGTGAAGTGATATCACATTGTGGTTTTGATTTGCATTTTCCTGATGGTAAGTGTTACTGAACATCTTTTCATGTGTCTGTTGGCCATCTGTATGTCTTCTTTGAGGAAATAGCTGTTCATGAATTCTGCGTATTTTTAAATTGTATTATTCATTTTTTGAATGTTGAATTTTATAAGTTCTTTATATATTTTGGATACTAACCATTTATTGGTTAGGCTATTTGTAAGTTATCTTCTCCTATTCCGTAAGTTACCTTTTAATTTTGTTGATTGTTTCACTCCCTGTGCAGAAGGATTTGTTTTGATGAATTTTCAATAGATTATTTTGACTTTTGTTTCCCTTTCTTCAGAAGATATATCTGGGAAGAAATTACCACAGCTTATATCAAAGAAATTAGTGCTTTTGTTTTCTTTGAGGACATTTATGGTTTTAGGTCTCATGTTTAGGTTTTTAATACATTTTGAGTTTATCTATTTTTGTGTATAGTGTAAGAAAATGTTCTAGTTTCAGTCTTTTGCATGTTGCTGTCCAGCTTTCCCAACTTCTTTTGTCAAAGAGACTATCTCCTATTGAAAATTCTTTCCTGCTTTGTTGAAAATGAATTGACCATATGATTGTGAGTTCATTTTTTGGTTTTCTATTCTGTTCTATTGGTCTTTGTGTCTATTTTTGTGCCAGCCCCATACTGTTTGATCACTACAGCTTTGTAATAGAACTTGAAGTCCAGAATTGTGATGCTTCCAGTTTTGTTCCTCAAGAAAGCTTTGTCTATTGGGGGTATTTTGTGGTTCCATGAAAATTTAAGGATTGTTCCTTCTGGCTTTGTGAAAAATTATGTTGGTATTTTGATAGGGATTATGTTAAATTCGTAGATTGCTTTGGAGAGTATAGACATTTTAATAATATTTGTTATTCCAGTCTATGAGTATGGAATATCTTTCCATTTGTGACATCCTTTCATCAGGGTTTTATACTTTTCAGAGTAGAGGTCTTTCACCTCTGTGATTAGGTTTATTCCTAGGTATCTTGCTATTTTGTTGCAATTGTAAATGGGATTGTTTCCTTACTTTCTCTTTATGCTGCTTTATTATATGTGTGTAGAAATGTACATTGCTTTTGTATCCTGCAACTTTACAAAATTTATCAGTTCTAGCAGTTTTTTGATGAGATCTTTAGGGTTTTCTACATATAGTATCATGTCATCTGGAAATAATAAAAGTTTTACTTTTTCCTTATTATTTTGAATGCTTTTTATTTCTTTTTGTTTAATTGCTGTGGCCAGGATTTCTAGTATAATGCTGAATAAAACCTGTGAAAGTGGACCTCTTTGTCTTATTCCTGACCTTAGGGGGAAAATCTCTCCGTTTTTTCCCATTAAAAATGATGTTACCTGTGGGTTTTTCATATATAACCTTCAGAATGTTGAGGTATATTCCCTCTAAATCTATTTTGTTGAGGGTTTTTGTCATGAATGAATGTTTTACTTTGTCAAATACTTTTTCTGCATTTATTGAAATAATTTTTATCCTTTCTCTTATTGACACGAGGTGTCACATTTATTGATTTGCAAATATTAAACTACCCTTGCAACTCAAAATCAGGGGGAGAGGGGCAGGAGAAGAAGAGAGGAGAGAATCCTAAGCAGGCTCCATACCCAGCTCAGTGCAGAGTCTGATGCAGGGCTTGATCTCAAAACCATGAGATCATGACCTGAGCTAAAACCAAGAGTTGGATGCTGGGATATTGGCCTGTAGTTCTTTTTTATAAGAAGTGGTGTTTTTATCTGGTTTTGGTATCAGGGTAATGCTGGCCTAATGGAATAAATTTGGAAGTTTTCCTTCATTTTCTATTTTTTGAAATTGAGAAGAATAGTTATTAACTCTTTAAATATTTGGTAGAATTCATCTGTAAATTCATCTAGTCTTGGACTTTTGTTTGTTGGGAGTTTTTTTTTTTAAAGATTTTATTTATTTATTTGACAGATCACAAGCAGGCAGAGAGGCAGGCAGAGAGAGAGGAAGGGAAGCAGGCTCCCTGCTGAGCAGAGAGCCTGATTCAGGGATTGATCCCAGGACCCTAGGATCATGACCTGAACCAAAGGCAGAGGCTTTAACCTCACTGAGCCACTCAGGCTCCCCTGTTGGGAGTTTTTTGATGACTAAGTCCATTTTTCTGATGGTAACCAGTCTGTTCAAATTTTCTTTTTCTTTTTTTTTTTTCCTATTTTGGTTTTGGTAGTTTATAGGTTTCCTTTTTTATTATTACTTTATTATGTTATAGTACTCATCATAGAGTATACCATTAGTTTTTGATGTAGTGTTCTGTGATTCACTGTTTCTGTATATAGTTTATAGGTTTCTAGGAATTTATCCATTTCTTCTATGTTGTCCAATTTGTTGGCATATAGTATTTCATAATATTCTGTTATAATTTTTTTTTTAAATTTCTGTGGTGTTGGTTATCTCTCCTTCCTCTCTCATTTGTGATTTATTTATTTGAGCCCTCTCTCTCCCTTTTATAAGTCTGGATAGAGGTTTATGAAATTTATTGATTTTTTTTCAAAGAATAAGCTTCTGGTTTCATTGATCTT
>NC_081557.1:251234042-251281485 GCF_022355385.1 Mustela nigripes | reverse complement strand
TTTCTTTCTTTCTTTCTTTCTTTCTTTCTTTCTTTCTTTCTTTCTTTCTTTCTTCCTTCCTTCCTTCCTTCCTTTCTTCCTTTCCTTCTATATAAATTATTTCTGCTCTAATCGTTATGATTTCATTTCTTCCACTAGTTTTAAGTTTTGTTTGTTTTTCTTTGTCTAGCTCCTATAGATATAAGTTTAGGTTATTTATTTGAGCTTTTTCTTGCTTCTTGAGGTTGACCTGTGTTGCTATAAACTTCTCTCTTGGAGCTACATTTCCTGCATCCCAGAATTTTAGATTGTTGTGCTTTCATTTTTATTTATTTCCATGTACTTTTCTCACTTCTATTTCCTGGCTGAACCCTTCATTGTTGAGTAACATGTTATTTACCACCATGTATTTGTGATCTTTCCAGATTTGTTCTTACTGTTGACTTCCAGTTTCATAGTGTTGTGATCAGGAAATATGCATGGTATGATTTTGACCTACTTGAATTTGTCAAGGTTTATTTTGTGGGATAATATGTATCTGTTCTGGAGAATGTTCCACATCCACTTGAAAAGAATATGAATTTTGCACTTTTAGGGTGGAATGTTCTGAATATATCTGTTAAATCCATCTATTCCAGTGTGTCATAAAATGCCATTATTTCCTTGATGTTCTGTTTAGATGATCTGTCCATAATATAAGTGGACATGTCCATAACATAAATGTTGATGTTCCGTTTAGATGATCTGTCCATAATATAAGTGGAGTCCATGATATAAGTGATCTGTCCATAATATAAAGTCCCCTACTATTATTGCATTTTTATCAGTTAGTTCCTTTATGTTCGTTATTTTTTTTTAATTTTTAAAAATTTATTTTCAGCATAACAGTATTCATTATTATTGTTTTTAATTTATTTTTTATTTATTTTAGCATATCAGTATTCATTATTTTTGCACCACACCCAGTGCTCCATGCAATCCGTGCCCTGTATAATACCCACCACCTGGTATCCCAACCTCCCACCCTCTGCCACTTCAAACCCCTCAGATTGTTTTTCAGAGTCCATAGTCTCTCATGGTTCACCTTCCCTTCCAATTTCCCCCAACTCCCTTCTCCTCTCTAACTCCCCATGTCCTCCATGCTATTTGTTATGCTCCACAAATAAGTGAAATCATATGATATTTGACTCTCTCTGCTTGACTTATTTCACTCAGCATATTTCACTCTTCCAGTCCCGTCCATGTTGCTACAAAAGTTGGGTATTCATCCTTTCTGATGGAGGCATAATACTCCATGGTGTATATGGACCATATCTTCCTTATCCATTCGTCCGTTGAAGGGCATCTTGGTTCTTTCCACAGTTTGGCGACCGTGGCCATTGCCGCTATAAACATTGGGGTACAGTTGGCCCTTCTTTTCATGACATCTGTATCTTTGGGGTAAATACCCAGGAGTGCAATTGCAGGGTCACAGGGAAGTTCTATTTTTAATTTCTTGAGGAATCACCACACTGTTCTCCAAAGAGGCTGCACTAACTTGCATTCCCACCAACAGTGGAAGAGGGTTCCCCTTTCTCCACATCCCCTCCAACACATGTTTTTTTCTGTCTTGCTAATTTTGCCCATTCTAACTGGTGTATGGTGATATCTCAATGTGGTTTTAATTTGAATCTACCTGAGGGCTAGTGATGATGAACATTTTTTTATGTGTCTGATAGCCATTTGTATGTCTTCATTGGAGAAGTGTCTGTTCATATCTTCTGCCCATTTTTTGATATGATTGTCTCTTTTGTGTGTGTTGAGTTTGAAGAGTTCATTATAGATCCTGGATATCAACCTTCTGTCTGTACTGTCATTTGCAAATATCTTCTCCCATTCCGTGGGTTGCCTCTTTGTTTTGTTGACTGTTTCCTTTGCTGTGCAGAAGCTTTTGATTTTGATGAAGTCCCAAAAGTTTATTTTCACTTTTGTTTCCTTTGCCTTTGGAGACATATCTTGAAAGAAGTTGCTGTGGCTGATATTGAAGAGATTACACTGCCTGTGCTCTCCTCTAGGATTCTGATGGATTCCTGTCTCACGTTGAGGTCTTTTATCCATTTTGAGTTTATCTTTGTGTATGGTGTAAGAGAATGGTCTAGTTTCATTCTTCTACATATAGCTGTCCAGTTTTCCCAACACCATTTATTGAAGAGACTGTCTTTTTTCCACTGTATATTTTTTCCTGTTTTGTTGAAGATTAATTGACCACAGAGTTGAGGGTCTATATCTTGGCTCTCTACTCTGTTCCACTGGTCTATGTGTCTGTTTTTATGCCAGTACCATGCTGTCTTGGTGATCACAGCTTTATCATAAAGCTTGAAATCAGGTAACGTGATGCCCCCAGTTTTATTTTTGTTTTTCAACATTTCCTTAGCGATTCAGGGTCTCTTTTGATTCCATACAAATTTTTGGAATATTTGCTCCAGCTCTTTGAAGAATACCGGTGGAATTTTGATCAGAATGGCATTAAAAGTATAGATTGCTCTAGGCAGTATAGACATTTTAACAATGTTTATTCTTCCAATCCAAGAGCATGGAATGGTCTTCCATCTTTTTGTGTCTTCTTCAATTTCTTTCATGAGTGTTCTGTAGTTCCTCGAGTACAGATCCTTTACCTCTTTGGTTAGGTTTATTCCCAGGTATCTTATGGCTCTTGGTGCTATAGTAAATGGAATCGATTCTCTAATTTCCCTTTCTGTATTTTCATTGTTAGTGTATAAGAAAGCCACTGATTTCTGTACATTGATATTAACTGTTTAATGTATTTGGGTGCTCCCTATGTTGGCTGCATAAATATTTACAGTTGTATATTCTTGTTGGATTGTTCCCTTTATTATTATATAGTGTCCTTCTTTGTCTCTTGTTACAGTCTGTTTTAAAGTCTGTGTTTTCCAAATAAGTATTGCTAGTTTGGCTTTTTTTTTTGCCTTCGTTTGCATGATGTTTCTCCATCCTCTCACTTTCAGACTGCATGTATTTTAGATCTGAAATGGGTTTCTTGTAGGCAGCATATAGATGGGTCTTATTTTCTTATCCATTCTTTTGTCCTATATCTTTTGATTGGAGCATTTATTCCTTTTATATTCAAAGTTGATAGATATATATTTATTTCTTATTACTTGTTTTATGGTTTTTCTTAAGATTTCTCTGATTGTTTCTCATCTTTCTCTCATGTTTTATAGATTTTCTTTAGTGATATATTTGGATTTCTTTCACTTTATTTTTTACATATTTATTAGTGGCATTTGATATATAGTTACCATTAGGTTTGCATACAAGCTCTTCTGCATACAACAATCTATATTAAGTTGGCAGTCATTTAAGTGTGCACTCATTCTTTTCTCCTCTCCTTTCCACAATTTAGGTTTTTTTTTTTTTTTTATAATAAGTGTTTAGTTTTTGTGAATTCCTTGAATGTATTTTTACAGAAATATTCATTTGTTCTGCTTGTGTGTTTTCTACTTCTGTATTGTCAATTTTGGGCTTTCCTTTCCATTCAAAGAGTCCCTTTGAATATTTCTTGAAGGCCTAGTTTAATGGTTATAAACTCCTTTCATTTTTCTTTTTCTGAGAAACTCTTTATTTCTCCTTCTTTTCTGAATGGTGACCTTGCTGGACAGAGTATTTGTGACTACAGATTTTCCCATTCAACACTTTGAATATATGATGCCACTAACTTCTAGCTTACCAAATTTCTGTTGAAAAATCTCTTGCTAGCCTTATGGGTTATCCCTTATATGTTACTGACTTCTTTTGTCATACTCATCTTAAATTTATTATACTATATTCTGACATTTTAATTACAATATGTCTTCGTTTCAGTCTGCTTTTGTTGATTTTGATGAGAGTTCTCTGTGTCTCCTGGATGTGGATATCTATTAGGGAAGTTATCAGCCATTATTTCTTCAAATAAAATTTCTGCCCCCTTTCTCTCTCTTCATCTGGGACTCCTATAAAATAAATATTATTATAGTTAATGGAGTCGCTGAGCTCTCTAACCTATTATCATTTTGCATAATTCTTTTTCTTTTTCTCAGCTTGATTACTTTCCATTACTCTGTCTTCTAGGTCATTCCTCTGCTTCTTCCAACTTGCTATTCATTCCATCATGTGTGTTTCTTATTTCCTGTACTGAACCCTTTATCTGTACTATGTAATTCCTTATTTCTGTGGTAAAGGTCTCAAACCTGTCTTCTACTATTTTCTCAAGTACTATGAATATCCTTGTGATCATTGCTTTAAATTCTCTATCAAGCATGTTATTTATATCTGTTTTGCTTAGATCTCTGGCTGTGGCCTTGTCATGTTCTTTCATTTGGGATAAATTTCTCTGTCTCATTTTGTCTGCCTCTCTGTGTCTCTGTGTCAAGAAATTCTGCTGTGTCCTCTGCTCTTGAAAGTAGTGACTTTATAAAGAAGAGGCTCTGAAGTGTGTTACACTGCAGAATGATCTATTTACCAGAACCTGGCACTTCAGGAGAGTATCCTGTGCATGTTGCTTAAACCTCCTATTTTGTCTGAGTCACTTTCCCTTTCAGTGCAATTCTCTGCAATAACTCTTCTGTAGTTGCTCTTTGTGTTGTTAGCACAACTCAGGAAGGCCAACTGTAAGGGGGCATGCCTTCTGTGGAATTTGGAAGCAGGTAAACAATATTAACAAAATTTGCACTGGGCCACTAGTCCTATGCCAGATCCCTAAAGTGCTGTAATAGCTAGGGACTGTGTGTCAGGGTAGCCCATGGTGCAGTGCCAGGTGTGCATACATTTTGGTGGCTGGGGGTGTGTGGCTGAGCATGGTGTCATTCTGGCCACACCACTGCATCTTCTCATAGCACATGGCAGCAGTTGTGCACCGGGTGGCTTGGCACAGCATTCTGGTGATTAGGCAAAACACATGGCTTGTTGTTGTGTGTGATGATGATAAGTGTACTCTTAATTCCCTTCACTTATTTCACCCATCCTCCAAACCCCTCTCCTCAGGTAACCACCAGTTTGATCAGCATATTTAAAAGTCCACTTTTTTGTCTATTTTCTTTATTTCTTAAATTCCATATATTAGTGAAATCATATGGTATTTGTATTTCTCTAACTGACTTATCTCACTTATCATCATATGCTTTATAGTCATTCATGTTGTTGCAGAGGTCATGATTTCATCCTTTTTTATGGCTGCATAATATTCCATTGTACGTGTGTGTGTGTGTGTGTGTGTGTGTGTGTGTGTATACATGCATACTATATCTCTATTCTCCTCTCATCTGTGGATGAACACGAGTTACTTCCATATCTTGGCTATTGTTAATAATGCTTCAATTAACATAGGGGTACATATATCTTTTTGAATTAGTATTTTCATTTTCTTTGGTTAAATACCCAGTAGTGGACTTACTGAATCAAAAAGGTAATATTATTTTTTAATTTTTAAAGGAACTTCCATAGTGTTTTCCATATCATGTCCATTAGCTTGCTTTCCCACCAAAAATGTGCAAGAATTCTTTTCTCTCTACATTCTTTTCAATGCTTGATGTTTCTTGTGGCTTTGATTTTAGCCACTCTCACAGGTGTGAAATGTATTTCATTGTGGTTTTTACATTTTCCTGATTATTAGTGATGTTGAGCATCTCTTCATGAAAAGCTCTTAGTTTTTGCCCACTGAATATGATGTTAGATGTGGGTTGTTCATATATGGCCTTTATTATGTTGAGGTATGTTCCTTCTAGACCTACTTCATGAGAGCTTTCATCATGAATCACCGTTGTATTTTGTAAAATTCTTATTAAGCATCAATTTAGATTATCATTTTTTAAATCATTTCTCCTATTGATGTGATGTATCACATTGATTCGTTTTCCAGTATTGAACCACCCTAATATTCCTGGAATAAGTATCATGTGATCATGGTGAGTAGTTAGATTCAGTTTTCTAATATTTTGTTGAAAATTTTTGTGTCTTTATTCATCAGAGATAACAACCTGTAGTTCGTTCATTCTCCCTCCCTCTCTCCCTCTTTCTCTCTTCCTTTCTCTTTTTCTTTTTTTCCCTTTTCTTCCCCCAACCCTTTCATCTTTAGCTGGTGTTTGTATCGTGTTAATGCTGGCCTTGTAGAATAAGCCTGAAATTTTTCCTTCCTGTTCTATTTTTTTAGTATAGTTTCAGAAAAATGGATATTAATTCTTTTGGTAGAATTCACTTTTGAAGCCATCTTCTTATGGACTTAATTGTTGGGAGTTTTTTGATTACTGATTCAATTTTATTACTAGTGATTGGTCTGTTTAAGTTTTCTATCTTTTCATGATTTAGTTTTGAGAGGTTATACATTTCTAGGAGTTTATTTCTTCTACGTTGTTCAATTTTTTGACATATAATTTTTCTTAATATTCTCTTATAATCCCTTGTATTTCTGTGGTGCTGATTATTGTTTCTTCTCTTTCATTTCTTATTCATTTGAGTCATTTCTCTTTATTTTCTTTCTTTCTTCATTCCTTTCTTTTTTTATTTTCCTTCCCTTCCTTCCTTCCTTTCTTTTTTCTTCTTTCCTTTCCCTTCCCTTCCTTTCTCTTTCCTTTCCCTTCCTCTTCTCTTTTCTTTACCTTCCCTCCCCTCTCCCCCTTTTCAGTTTATATTCACCCCTCCTCTCCTCTCTTTTCCTTTAATCTGACCAAGGGTTTATCAATTTTGTTGATATTTTCCAAGAACCAGCTCCTGGTTTCATTAATCTGTTCTGTTGCTTTTTATTTTTTTATTTTTTTATTTTTTTTTAAAAAAGATTTATTTATTTATTTATTTGACAGAGAGAAATCACAAGTAGATGGAGAGGCAGGCAGCGAGAGAGAGAGAGAGAGGGAAGCAGGCTCCCTGCTGAGCAGAGAGCCCGATGCGGGACTCGATCCCAGGACCCTGAGATCATGACCTGAGCCGAAGGCAGCGGCTTAACCCACTGAGCCACCCAGGCGCCCTCTGTTGCTTTTTAATATCCATTTCATTTATTTCTTCTCTACTCTTTATTATTTCCTTTGGTGTACTGGCTTTGGAATTTGTTATTCTTTTTATTACTATTTTGGGTATAAGTCTAGCTTGTATAATTGATTTTTCTTCCTTTTTTGAGTAGGGCTTTATTGTATAACCTTCCTTATTAGAACAACTTTTCCTTCATCTGAAAGATTTTGACTGTTGTATTTTCATTTTTTATTTGACTCTATGTATTTTTTAAATTTTATCTTTGATTCTTGGTTCTCCCATTCATTGTTTAATAGTATGTACTTTAACCTCCATGTATTTATGTTCTTTCTAGAGTTTTTTTCTTGTGGTTGATTTCTAGCTTTATACTATTGTGGGTAGAAAAGATGCATGTTATGATTTTAACCTTTTTGAATTTGTTGAGATTCGTTTTGTGGTTTAATATGAGATCTCTTCTGGAGATCTGAATTTTCTTTTTTTCTTTTTTTTATGGTATACAAATTATCTTTCTTTTCCTTCCAAGTTTTTATTTTAATTCAAGTTAATTAACATATAGTGTAGTATTGAATTCAGGAGTAGAATTAAGTGATTCATTACTTACATATAACACCCAGTGCTCATCACAAAAAATGCCTTTCTTAATATTCATCACTTATTTATCTTACCCCCCACCCACTTGCCCTCCAGCCACCCTCAGTTTGTTCTCTGTAGTTAAGTATCTCTTATGGTTTACCTTCTCTGTTTTTATCTTATTTTTCTTTCCTTTACCCTATGTTCATCTGTTTTATTTCTTAACACATGAGTCATTTGTTTCACATATGAGTCGAATCGTGGTATTTATCTTTCTTTGACAGACTTGTTTTGCTTAGCATAATACACTCTAGTTCCATCCATGTTGCAAATGTAAGATTTCATGATTATTGAGGCTGAGTAATATTCCATCGTATATATATCCTACTTCTTTGTGATCCACTCATCTGTTCATGGATATTTAGAATCTTTCCATAATTTGGCTATTGTGGATTGTGCTGCTGTAATCATCAGGGTGCATATGCCTCTTTATATCAGTATTTTTGCCTTACTTGGATAAATGCCTACTAGTGCAATTGCTGGCTCATAGGGAAATTCTAGTTTTAACTTTCTGAGGAATCTCCATACTGTTTTCCAGAGTAGCTGCACCAATTTGCATTCCCAACAGTGTAAGAGGGTTCCTCTTTCTTGTCATTCTCATTAACATCTGTTTCCTGAGTTGTTTATTTTAGCCATTTTGACAGGTGTGTGGTAGTATCGCATAATGGTTTTAATTGTATTTCCCTTATGATGAGTGATGTTGAGCATTTTTTCATGTGTCTAGTAGCTATTGTATGTCATCTTTGGAGAAATGTCTATTCATGTCTTGTACCCATTTCTTAACTTGATTATTTGTTTTTTGGGTGTTGAGTTTGATAAATTCTATGTGGATTTTGGATACTAGTCTTTTATCCAGTGTATCATTTGAAAATATATTTTCCCATTCTGCTGGTTGACTTTTAGTTTTGTTGATTGTTTCCTTTGCATGCAGAAGATTTTAATCTTGATAAAGTCCCAGTAGTTCATTTTTTGCTTTTGTTTCCCTTGCCTCAGGAGTTATCAAGTAAGAAGTTGCTATGACCGATGTCAAAGTGGTTGCTGCCTGTTTTCTCCTCTAGGATTTTGATGGTTTCCTGTTTCACATTAAGGTCTTTCTTCCATTTTGAGTTTATTTTTGTGTATGGCATAAAAAGTGGTCCAGTTTCATTTTTCTGCATGTCACTATCCCATTTTCCCAACATTATTTATTAAGAAACTATCTTTTTTCCATTAGGTATTCTTTCCTGCTTTGTCAAGAATTGGTTAACCAGGGGCACCTGGGTGGCTCAGTGGGTTAAAGCCTCTGCCTTCAGCTCAGGTCATGATCCCAGGGTCCTGGGATTGAGCCCTGCATCGGGCTCTCTGCTCAGTGGGGATCCTGCTTCCTCCTCTCTCTCTCTCTGCCTGCCTCTCTGCCTACTTGTGATCTGTCTGTCAAATAAACAAATAAAAAAAATCTTTAAAAAAATAAAAGAATTGGTTAACCATATAGTTGTGGGTCCATTTCTGGATTTTCTTTTCTGTTCTATTAATCTCTGTATCTGCTTTTGTGCCAGTTCCATACTGTCTTGATGATTACAGCTTTGTAACATGGCTGAAGTCTGGAATTGTGATGTTCCTTCTTTGCTTTTCATTTTCAATATCACTTTAGCTATTCAGGATCTTTTCTAGTTCTATACAAATTTCAGAATTGTTTGTTCTAGCTCTATGAAAATGCTGCTGTTATTTTGATAAGGATTGCATTGAATGTGTAGATTGCTTTGGGTAGTGTAGACATTTTAACAGTATTTGCTTTTCCAGTCCATGAACATGGAATGGATGTTTTTCCCATTTTTTCATGTCATCTTTCTTTTCTTTCATAAGTGTTCTAGAATTTTCTGAGTACTGATCTCTTCTCACTTTGCTTAGGTTTGTTCCTAAGTATCTTATGGTTTTTGGTGCAATTGTAAATGGGATCAATTCCTTGATTTCTCTTTCTGTTGCTTCATTATTGGTACATAAAAATGCAACAGATTTCTATGCATTGATTTCATATACTGTGACTTTGCTGAATTCATGTATAAGTTCTAGTAATTTTTTGGTTGAGTCTTTTGGATTTTTTACATAGAGTATCATGTTGTCTGCAAAGAATGAAAGTTTGACTTCTTCCTTGCCTATTTGGATGCATTTTATCTATTTTTGTTTCCTGATTGCTGAGATCTCTGGATATCACATATGCACTTGAGAGCAATATATATACCTTCTAAATTTTCTTTTCTTTTCTTTTCTTTATGGGAAAGTTATGTTGAACAAGAGTGGTGAGAAGGGACAACCTTGTCATATTTATGACCTTCTAAATTTTCTTTTCTTTTCTTTGTTTTTAATGGGAAAGTTATGTTTAACAAGAGTGGTGAGAAGGGACAACCTTGTCATTTCTGACCTTAGGGAAAAAGCTGTCAGTTTTTCCCTATTTAGCTGTTAGTTTTTCATATATAGCCTTTTTGTTACTAAGGTATGTTCCTTCTATCCCTTCATTCTTGAGGATTTTTATTAAAAAATGCTCCATTTTATTAAATGCTTTTTCTGCATCTATTGAGAGGATCATATGGTTATTATCCTTTTATTAATATGGTGTAACATGTTGGCCAATTTGTGAGTATTGAAACACCCTTGCAATCCAAGAATAAATCTCACCTGATTCTGGTGGATGATTCTTTTAATGTACTGTTGGATTAATTTTATAGCTTTTTGTTGAGAATTTTTGCATTCATGTTCATCAGGGATATTGGTCTATAATCATCCTTCTTAATGGGGTCTGTGGTTTTGGAATCAAGTAAGCTGACCTCTTAGAATGAGTTTGGATGATTTCCTTCCATTTATATTTTTTGGAAGAGTTTTAGAAGAGTAGGTATTAATTCCTCTTCAAATATTTGGTAGAATTCTCCTGGGAAGCCATCTGGCCATGGGAGATTTTTAATTACTGATTCAATTTCTTTGCTGGTCTGTTCAGATTTTCTATTTCTTCCTGTTTCAATTTTGGTAGTTTATCTGTTTCTAGAAATCTACAAATTTCTTCTAGATTGCCTAATTTGTTGGCATATAACTGCTCACAATATTCTCTAATGATTATATTTATGTGGTGTTGTTTGGGATCTCTCCTCTTTCATTTGTGATTTTATTTATGTCCTTTGTCTTTCTTTTTGATAAGTCTGGCTAGGGGTTCATACATTTTGTTAATTCTTTTAAAGAGCCAGATCCTAGTTTCATTGATCTGTTCTACTGTAGTTTTTATTTCTATATTATTTGTTTCTGCTCTGATATTTATTATTTCTCTTCTTCTTCTGGTTTTAGGCATTATTTGGTGTTCTTTTTCCACCTGCTTCAGGTATAAGTTTAGGTTGTATATTTGAGACTTCTTTTGCTTCTCAAGGAAGGCCTATATTGCTCTATACTTTCCTTTTGTGACTACCTTTGCTGAATCCCAAAGGTTTTGGACTACCATGTTTATATTTTCATTTGCTTCCATGTATTTTTTTAGTTCCTTCTTTAATTTCCTGGTTACCCCATTAATTCTTTAGTAGGATGTTCTTTAGCCTCCATGTATTTGTGGTTGTTCCAAATTTTTTCTTGTGGTTGACTTTAAGTTTCATAGCATTGTGGTCTGAAAATATGCATGATATGATCTCAATCTTTTTGTACTTGTTAAAGGCTGATTCATGACCAGTATGTGATCTATTTTCGAGAATGTTCATGTACACTTGAAAAGAAAGTGTGCTTTGCTGCTTTAGTATGAAATTCTCTGAATATATTTGTTAAGTCTATGTATTCCAATATGTCATTCAAAGACATTGTTTCCTAGTTGATCTTCTGTTTAGATGATGTGTCCATTACTGTAAGTGGTGTGTTGAAGTCCCCTGCTATTATTGTGTTATTATCAATGAGTTTCTTTGCTATTAATTGATTTATATATTTGGCTGCTCTCAAGTTGGGGACATAAATATTCACAATTGTTAGATCTTCTTGTTGGATAGACTCCTTTGTTATGATGCAGTGCCCATCTTCAGTTCTTATTGTGGACTTTGGTTTAAAATTTGGTTTATCTGGGACATCTGGGTGGCTCAGTTATTCAATGTCTGCCTTTGGCTCAGGTCATGTTCCCAGGGACCTGGGATTGAGCCCCACATTGGGCTCCCTCCTACACGGGAAGCCTGTTCTCCCTCTTCCACTCCCCCTGCTTATGTTCCCTTTCTCACTGTGTCCCTCTCTGACAAAAAATATATACAAAATCTTTAAAAAAATAAAATCTAGTTTGTCTGATATAAATATTTCAAAAGGAAGCCACCCTAGCTTCCTTTTGAAATTTCTTAGCATGACAAATGTTTTTTCATCCTCTCACTTTCAATCCGGAGGTGTCTTTATGTCTAAAATGAGTCTCTTGTAAGCAGCATTCTATGGGGCTTTTTTTTTTTTCTTAATTCATTCTGATACCTTATGTCTGTTGATAAGAGCATTTAGTCCATTTATATCCAGATTAGTTATTGATAGATATTAATTTAGTGCCATTGTATTACCTGTAAAGTCGTTGTTCCTGTAGAGTGTCTCTGTTCCTTTCTAGTGTTTGTTGCTTTTGGTCTCTCTTACCCACTCAAAGTACCTCCTTTAATAGGTCCTGCAGAGCTGGTTTAATATATACAAACTCCTTTAGTTTTTGCTTGTTTTGGAAAATCTCTCTCTCTCTTATTCCAAATGACTGCTTTGCTGCATAATGTATTCTTGGCTGCATATTTTATTTTTTTCCATTTAGTGCATTGACTATATCATGCTACTGTCTCTGTCCTTCTAAGTTTCTGTGGGCAGATCTGCTGCTAGCCTTATGTGTATACCCTTATAGGTTAAGGACCTTTTGTCAGTAACTACTTACAGAATTTATCTTTGTATTTTGCAGGATTTTCACTGTGATATGTCTTGATATTGAACTCTTTTTATTGATTTTCTGGTCTTTTCTCTATGGCCTTTGGACTCAAACATCTGTTGCCTTCCCCATATTAAGGAAGTTCTCAGCTATAAGTTCTTCAAATAGACCTTTTGACCTCTTCCCCTCACTGTTTTTCTGGGACTCCAACGATATAGATATTATAGCTCTTAATGGAGTTGGTGAGTTCTCTAGATCTACATTTGTGATCTAAGAGTTTTCTTTCCCTCTTCTTTTCATCTTCGTTATTTTTCATAATTTTATCTTCTATATCACCCATTCATTCCTCTGCTTCTTTCATCCTTGTGATTACTTCCAGTCTGTTCTGCATCTCAGTTATGGCATTTTATAGTCAGCCTGACTAATTTTACATCTTTGATCTCTGTAGCAAAGGTATCTCTGGGGATTTCCATGCTTCTTTCAAACCCATATAATATTCTTGTGATTGTTGTTCTAAATCCTTGTTTAGATATATTGTTTATATCTGTTTTGAGAAAGTCCCAAGCAAGTCTTGATCTTGCTTTTGGGGAGAATTCCTCCTTCTCTTCATTTTTCTAGGTTTCTGTCTTTTGCATGTTATGAAAGCTTTTTATGTTTCCTGTTCATGAAAGTAATGCTATATTATGAAGGGGTCATACACTGTCCAAGGTGTGGCATTTCGTGAAATATTTCTAGTGTATGCTGTGTGCACCCTGCTGTGTGTTTTGGCTGTTATTTCCCCCATGTCAGTCTTTTGCAGAGTTCCCCTTTGCTTTCAGTGGGGAGTGTTTTGGACTTAACTAGGTATGCTTTCATTTCATTTGTACATTAAAATAAACCTGATTTTTTTAAAAAAAGACTGATTCAAGAAAAGGGAAAAGGAAAAGAATGAGACAAAATACAAATATACAGAAAAACAAACAAACAAAAAAACCCATAAGCCTGATTCCAAAGAAAAAGAAAGAAAGAAAAAAAGAAACCTGATCCAGAAAAAAGAGAAAAATGAACAAACGAACAAATAAGCAAACAAACATACAATTATAAGCCTGATTCCCAAAGGGTTGGGGGAAGGGAGGAAGAAAACCTTGTCCTATTTCCACCAGAACTGAAGTTGATGCTTTGGAGTACTTCATGATTAGTAGACTTGGTGTATGCAGGAGTTCTATACTGACCTTCTGGTGGATAGGCCCATTGCACTGGCTTACAGTCCTGCCCTAGAAAGGATGCCCCTGCAGGGCACAAGAATGGCATTTGGTATAATTGGCCCTGGCCTCCACTTGGGGCACTTTGTTGCTCACTGAAGTCTAACCATGCTGTTGGGTCAGGGGTGGGGAAATGGCATTCCCTGCTCTTTCAACTCCAGAAAAGGGATCTCCTGACCTCCACCATCCAGAATGCCCCCACAGAAAACTGAACAATCAGGGCACCTGGGTGGCTCAGTCACTAAGTGCCTGCCTTCAGGTCAAGTCATGATCCCAGGGTCCTGGGATTGAGCCCCACTTCAGGATCCCTACTCAGTGGGAAGCCTGCTTCTCTCTCTCTCACTCCCCCTTCTTGTGTTACCTCTCTTGCTGTGTCTCTCTCTGTCAAATAAATAAATAGAATCTTAAAAAAAACAAAAAAGTAAACAATCTCCTTTCTTGTGTCCAGGCTTCCATCAGGTCCCTGCCTTCACCGAGTCTGTGCCTGGGCCATCAGCACACCTGGGGCCACAGTTCTATGTTCTATCTCTCATGCATGGCTGGGATTCAAAACTCCAATTCTAAAGGGCCCAGCAGGCATGGATCCACTCCACACCTTGAGTGGAGAGACTCAATGTGCTGTGTCTCATCCTGTTTTGTCCCAGAAAAGCTGTTGCACAGCTGCACAGTTACTTGGAGTTTATGGGGAAGCACAGAGGAAAAGTAGCAACCAGATTATCTATTCTCTGTGCATGTTTCTGTCCCTTACTGATAAAAATCCCTTCAGTGGCACGTACTGGGTTTTTGTCCTTGGAGAGACAATATACCTTCTTCTGGAAGTACTCCAGGAAAGGAATCATTCTCTCCCAATGTGACCCAGGGGATCCCCACATCACGTTGTCCACTCCTGGGCCTCTGCCCTCTTTCTCCCCAGGAGCAGGGCTGTGCTCATCTGACTTGACTCCAGCAAATGGGGAGGACTTCTAAAATTCAGAATTTGAGCTCTGCTGCTTAAAAAAATTATGAGTCAGTTCCTCTCAATTCCCCAGTCGATGGTTTTGGGGAAGTGTTTTTCTTGAGTGTACCCAACAAAGCTCTCTGTCTTTCTCCCTCTCTTTCTCTTCTCTCTGCAAAAAGGGCTCCCTTGAAAAAGTTCACTGCGGTCTTTATCTCCCCTAATACACATCTCTGCATCTCATACCTGCCACATTCTTTCCCTCTAATTGTACAGATTGTTCTCTCAGTCCTCAGATCCATTTCCTAGGTGTTTAAAATGATTTTCTAGTTCTGTTTGAGGGATGAGGCAAGTCCAGGATCCCTCCACTATTCTACCATTTTAACTCCCTCCTCCTCCTATTCCTTCTGTTTTTTTTTGTTTTTGTTTTTGTTTTTGTTGTTGTTGTTTTGTTTTGTTTTAAAGATTTATTTATTTGACAGACAGATCACAAGTAGGCAGAGAGGCAGGTAGAGAGAGAGGAGGAAGCAGGCTCCTCACTGAGCAGAGAGCCCGATGTAGGTCTTGATCCCAGGACCCTGGGACCCTGGACCTGAAGGCAGAGGCTTAACCCACTGAGTGGTGAATAGGTGCCCCTATTCCTTCTGTTTTTGAATGGAATGTTCGGGATATATCTGTTAGATCCATTTGGTCTATTGTGTCATTCAAAGCCACTGTTGCTTTGTTGATTTTCTTTCTGGGTAATCTATCCATTGATATAAGTGGCATTAAAGTCCCCTACTATTATTGTATTATGATCAATTTCTTCCCTCGTGTCTGTTAATAGTTGCTTCGTATATTTGGGTACTTTCAAGGTAGATGCATAAATATTTACAATTGTTATACCTTCTTTTTGTTTTTCTCCCTTTATGATTATGTAGTGTCCCTTTTCTCTTGTTATAATCTGTTTTAAAGCACATTTTTGTCTGATATATGTATTGCTACCCTGAATTTCTTTTCATTTTCATTTGCATGATAAACACTTTGCCATCTCTTTACTTTGATACGGGGCTCAATCTCAGAACCCCGGGATTGTGTCCTGACCTGAAGGCAGAGGCTTCACCCACTGAGCCACCCAGGCATCCCTGTGCAGAAGCTTTTTATTTTGATGGAGTCCCAATGTTCATTTTTTGCTTTTGTTTCCCTTGTCTTTGAGATATGTCTTGAAATAAGTTGCTGTGACTGATGTTGAAGAGGTTACTCTCTATCTTCTCTCCTCTAGGATTTTGATGGATTGCTATCTCACATTGAGGTCTTTCATCTATTTTGAGTTTATCTTTGTGTAAGAAAATGGTCCTATTTCATTCTTCTGCATGTGGCTGTCTGATTTTCCCAGCACCATTTTTTGAAGAGACTATCTTTTTTCCGTTGGATATTCTTTCCTGATTTGTCAAAGATTAGTTGAACATTGAGTTGAGGGTCCATTACTGGTCTCTCTATTCTGTTCCATTGATCTATGTGTCTGTTTTTGTACCAAGACCATTCTGTCTTAATGATCATAGCTTTGTAATATATCTTGAAGTCAGGCATTTCCATACTGATTTTTGTAAGTGATTAATCTACTACTTTTATGATGTTTGTGTATGCCTGTGCAATTTTCTTTTTTTAAAATATTCTGACTCCTGATTGTGGCCTTTCCTTTCCACTCAAGAATTCCCTTTAATATTTCTTGTAAAGCTAGTTTAATGATGATTATTTCTTTGACTTTTATTTTTGTCTAGGAAATGCTTTATCTGTCCTGTTCTGCATGATAGCCTTGCTGGATAGAATATTCTTGGTACATTTTGTTTTCTTTTCTTTCAGCATTTCGAATATATCATACCATTTCCTTTTCGACTGCAATATTTCAGCTGAAAACTGAAAAATCAGCTCATAGCGTTATGGGTTTTCCCTTGTATGTAGCAGTTTTCCTTTCTCTTGTTCTTTTAAAAAGTCTCTCTTTAACCCTAATTTTCACCACTTTAATTTTCATGGGTCTTGATATAGACCTCTTTGGGTTGATTTTATTGGGGGCTCTCAATGCCTCCTGAACCTGGATTTTTGTTTCCTTTCCCAGTTTTGGGAAGTTTCTAGATATTTTTCTCCTAGTTTATTACATACAAATTATATGTCCCCTTTTCTCTTTCTTCTCCTGAGATACCTATGATGTGAACATTATTATGCTTGATGATATTGATGAATTCCCATAACCTATTGTTATTTTTTATTTTACTTTTTTCTTTTTGCTGTTCAACTTGGTTGCTTTCTGTTATTCTGTCTTTCAGCTTGCTGACCCATTCTTCTGCTTCCTCTGACATACTATTTATTCTGTCTAGTAGACTTTTAACTATCTCTGATGTGTTCTTCTTTAATATTTTCTATTTTTGTTGTTGTTGTTGAAGGTCTCACTGAGATCCTTCACTTTTTTCTGAACCCCAATAAGTAACTTTATGACCATTACTTTGAATTCTCTATCAGCCATATTACTTTACCTGCATTTTATTAGCTCTTTTGTGCATTTTTTGTCTAATACTTTGTGTCTATTCCTTGTAGAGAAAAGTTATCTATGTTTTCTGCACTTGAAAGTAGTGGCCTTATGAAGAAGAGATCCTGCACTGCTCATCAGTGCAATGTCTCTCATTCACCAGAACCTGGCACTTTGGGTATATCTCCTATGTGTCCTGCACATGTCCTACTGTTGGGGTTTAATCATGTTTGTCTTTAGTTCAATGGGCTGGAATGGCCCTCTTTGCCTGTTTTGAGCAGGGTTTGGTCCCTGTGCCATTAAAGAGCTGACTTGAGGCTTTCTTGGGCTTAAGTTGGGTTAGACCAGATGCTTGCCCTCAGCCCAGCTGAGATGTGTCTTGAAAGAAGTCAGAACTGTGACCATACGAACTGCAGGTTGCTCTCTTCACATTGATCCCTGAGCAGTTTTGTTAGTGGACCAGCCTTCCATTTAGAACACTTGCCTGGCCCCAATCTGTTTATTGGTGTTGCAGTAACTTGAACTACAGAGTTCTCTGTGTTGTCCCTGTGAAGTTTTTGTTGGTGGGCAGTGTCATCAGTCAGATCAGATGTATACCCCCAACCCACTGTTTGGACTATATTCAAGCAGGTGTGTGATTATCTTCCTCTGACCCCAGGACATGAGTCACTTTGGAATGGTGCTGGCCTATATTGGGACCACTTGCAGAATGATAGGTGTCTGCTTTATTTGGATTCTTGTGTTGTGGGGTGGGTTGAATGGGACAGTCCACAGGGGAATGCAAAGGTGGGGCACTCAGAGTGTTACCAGGCTAGGTGTGGAGTGTTTTTGTGCTGGTTCTAGCATTTGTCTGTGTATCTAGCCTGGGAGATGAGGTAGGTAGAGAAATGATACAGCCAGCTCTTTTTGTTCTTGGAGAAATCTAAAGATCTCTGCCCCTCCAGTGCACAAATTCTGAGATTAGTAAATAAATCTATGTCTCATATACCACAGGTGCTTTTCAAACTGCTGTTTTTATTCTGTATATTGGCTTGATTATTTGTTATGCTCTTTCTTTAAGGGTGGAGATTGTTTCCTATCACTGCTGGGCCCTCCCAGAGCTCAACGAGGTGACTTTTTTAAAGTTCTTGGTGTTAAGCCCCAGTGATTTTAAGAACTTGCTAAGTTAAGCCTCTTTGGTTTTCCTAACCAAATTTCATGGGGATATGTCTTCCCACCCCCGTGTCTGGAGTGCCTGGTGTGGCGTTTGTTTCTCTCCTTTAATTGTGCTCGTGGGGTCCTTCCCATTTGTGGTTAGTCTTAAAGATTTGTTTGGTTCCAGATCATGTCTCTCCCCTTCCTAACATTTTCAATGTGGCTTATGCTCTATGATTAACTGTGAAGAGTCTGTTCTTTCAGTCTTTGGGTGGTTTTCTGGGTGAATTACACAGCTGTGGCTGTTATCTAGGTATATCTGTGGGATAAAATGAGCTTAGGATCACCCTACACTGGCATCTTCACAGTCTCCTCCCAGTGTGAGGATTTACATAAACATTTTCCATATAATCCAGTATGTTTTCCTCTTGACTTTAGCTTTTCAATGTAATATAATTTGCTTCCAGACCTTTTCAGACTTCATCCAAAGTGGAGCCAACTGAACCAGTAGACTAAATTACATCTCTAACTTCTCTTTCCTAATTTTCATGATTATTTTTTAGCAGTGAGAGAGGAGCCCATAATTTGGGCTTCTGAGAGCTACTCTTCTATCCAGTATTTGGTCAAACTCCCCCTGTGTTCTTGATTTTCTTCATTTTTGTGGTCATTAGAATGTAATCATTTCATAAATCCCCTCATTTTTATTTCAGGTATTTTTTTTTAGCTAAGGTCTGTGACCTCTGTGTATGTCCAGTATGCTCTGACTGCACACATTATATTTCTACCTGCAAATCTGTAATAGCTTGCTGCCCTTCAAAACAATAGATTCCAATGTTGTCACCATTACCTATTCTATACTAAGCTTTAAAGAGTTTTGCAGAATTTCCTTGTATATCAATAAGATCAATAAACCCTTATAAGACAGGTTTCATTGGAAAACATTCTTATTATCCACTATGCATGTTTTATCAAGAAAAAATATTTTTGTGGTAAATTAAGACAGTGATAATAAATGAGATTAATAAACAACTTACCCTCGATCACCTAATATTTCCCAGACGATTTTATTTCCTCATTTCTAAAATACCCTTCTTCACACATATAATCCCCTAAATTTTGCAGGCCTGTCTTCAAGTATGTTCAGATCACTTAACATGAAGCTAAATAATAGTACTGATATTTACCCCACAAAGGTCTTTTGTTTAGTACTGATTTTGTTTTTAAGAAGTGGTGGTGTATTAGTTCAAAGGCAGAAGTTTTATCATTAAAAAAGTGTGATATTTAATTTTAAAAATATACACTATTCGAAAAGGCTTTTTGTTAAATCACTGTGCCATTATTTTCCAGACAGCCTGGTCTGAGGTAATTAGTTTTGCTTCTCTCTGTGAAATCCATTGAGAGCAGGTCAGTGGATAATGAATGTGAATCAGAAAATCTTCAGCACATTCATTTTTAAACAATTCTTCACAATGACTAGTTGTTTCTGGCATAGTCCCCACTGAACAAGAGCAGCAAAGGGGGCCAGGAGGCCTGACCCAGGGTCCCTAGTGCTGGATGATGTGAATCAGATTTTGGCACATTGTTTTAATATTTCAGTTTCTTTTTTCTAGTTAGGTACACATAAGGCATTTTTTTGTTCATTAACTTAATTTCAGTTTTATGGAAACAGACAAGATTAAAATCAAGTAATTTAAGAAGTTTGTTGGAAACAGAACTCCTTGAAATAATTTTGGGACCAGGAGACTTAAACGGTACACTTAAATTGAATAGTATGGAAAATATCATTAAAAGGTTAACAATAAAATAAAGTATATTAGGTGGCACTATTTGTGCCTTAAAATAATATTAATTTTGTTTTATGGGCTCCTGTAAGTAAAAGGTGTAGTAAAGATCATTTAAAAAAGGACTCAGTGGTCATCTGGTTGTTTTTTCAAAACAATTTTCAGGTTTTCCATAAGAATTCTTTATACAAAACAAATTTGACAAATTTTAGATTAATTTATAAGTGCTGATGGAGGAATCATCAATTTTAATATAACTTTATTGTATTACATACAATATAATTTCAGTGATTACAGTTAAGTAGTTAGTAAATATTTGTAATTATGTGACAATTTCAGCAAACAAATAAGTGAATATAAATAACATAAGTAATAAGTAATTACTTTCTGATTCTAGAAAGCCATAAGAAACCTATTAAATATTCCCATTTACTATATGTCTATTTATTCTTTTAGAATTTTGTGATGGCATGGCTTTTTTTCTTTTTTCTGTTTTTTCATCCAAAATGGGGTTTCTTATCTTTTTTCTCACATCTTAACTCAGGAACTTGGCAGTGATTCAATGATCCAGAGGAACAAAATTTAGCAGAAAAGGGTCTTTTAGTTCAGGACTGGAGTTTGGACCTGGTTAGGGAAGCTTGGTGCTTATGCCACTTAATGATTCCAGGAGCTCATTTCATCAGTCAGCATACCTACAATGATTCCAGGTGATGTTATTTCTGTGCCTAAAAGCTATTGCCCACAAAAGATACATCCAACAATTTGAGTCATGGTCAGAATAATGATAACATCTATGGTCCCAGGTTCTTATTAAAGGTTGATTAGTCAGTCAATTGGACAATACTGAAGAGTGTAATGGTCATAAGCCTATTCTTAGCCACTACGGAAACTAGGGTGCATAAAAATCAACTGGGATGTTTATTATAATGCACTTTCCCTCATGCCAATTCTAGAAATAATGATTAGGCAGTTAAGTTTGGAACCTAGGTAGGTGAATTTAAAATATATACTTTTGATGTTAGAACAGCTTTAAATTTACAGAAAATGTGTGAAGATTGTACAGAGAATTCCCATGTACTGGGAATTCTGGCCCTGAGCTCTCAACTCAACATACACAAGGAGCTGTGTTTTTAATGAGCAAGTACTGTGATTGAAATGTATGTCACACTGAGATAATACTGGGTAACACTACTAAAGAAGACAAATGGAAAGTTTGGATTTAGGCAAGCTTGCTCTTTCTGGGGATATCATAATCTGGACTGCCAGAACAAAAGTCCATGTGCAGGATGCAGAGGTGGGAATTATAAGGGAGTTGATAATCATTGCTCAAGGAATACTAGGACTGGAAATGTGACTAACTGTAGGCCCTTCAGGATTGTAAGACTCAAGTTACTGATCTGTTTCCCTCTTAAAATAGGAATAGTCCTGGCCTGAGCCAGTAGAAAGATGATTTCTGTAGGTCCCAGTAAAAGGAAGCAGGAACAGGGGAAAGGCAAGGTGGTGGAGGAGTAGCAGACTGAAATGACATCAGGTTGCAGGAGTTCAGCTAGATAGTTATCAAATCATTCTGAACAACTACAAACTCAACAGGAAATCAAGGAGAAGAACAGCAATTCTAGGAACAGAAAATTGAACACCTTATGAAAGCTAAGATGTGCAGAGAAGTGAATCTGAAGTGACGAGAGATAAACCACAGTGGGAGGGACCAGCTCCCAGAAAGCAATGGAACAATGGAGCACAAAATCAGGACTTTTAGAAGTCTGCTCCACGAGGGACATTGCTCCAAAGGCTCAGCAGGGTAGAGCCCTTGTGGGGACAGTGTGGTCTCTGGTCCCATGGGGGTCACAGAAAGATTGGGAGTGTCTGTGTGTGGCAGAGCTCCCAGGTATCAAAGCAGGGAAGTGGTCTACAGAGACAAAGCCGAGGAGTGAGTTTCAGATGGGGGTTACCTTAAACCATGATCCAAGGCACAGTGGGCCACTACTCTTCAAGCAGGGACCCCAAAAGTGACAGATCTGGGGAGACTCACCTTCCTCCTCTGGAAGAGCAGCATGACAGGAATCTGTTGGCTTTGGAGCCCCAAACGGGGAATGCCCCAGAGACAGAAATGCTCGGTCATAAGCCTGCTGAGCTTGGAGGGTGGCCAAAGACCAGGGAGATGGGAGTGATTGAATGCTTTTCTCAGAGGGTGCACGGAGGAGAGGGGCCCTGAGCTCTCAACTCCTCCAGGCCAGAGATTGGGAGGCAGCCATTTTCATTCCTGTCCTCCAGAGCTCTATAGAAAGTGTTCAGGTAACAAAATCTTCCGAAAGCAAACCCAAGCAGATTTCTTAGCCTGGCCCTGGCAAGTGCAGTGCAATTCCACCTCAGGCAAAGACATTTGAGAATTACTAAAACAGGCCCCTCCCCCAGAAGATCAGCAAGAACAACCTGCCAAGACCAAGCTTACTGGTCAAGGAGAACAACAGAACCCTGCAATGCATGGAATTCATGGATTTTCCCCCATGATCCTTTAGTCTTGTAAAGTTAAATTGTTTTAATTTTATTTTTTTTCTTATTCCAATTACTTTTAACTTTTCCTCTTACCTTTTTTAACTTTTTTTTAAAACTAGGTTATCTTAACAATACCATTCTAATTTTTTTTCAAACCCTCATTATTATAGTTATATTTTATCCTTCATTGTATTCCACCTTATTCAACATACAGGGTTTTTTTTTTTCTAAAAAAATTGGGACACAATTTCTTCTAGTAGATCAAAATATATCCTAAATCTAGCACAGGGCTTAGTTCTAGTCTCCAGACTGAGCACATTCTCTTTTTCTTTTTCCAACCAACTTATCTTATCAATTCTTTTTTTACATTAAAAAAATTTTTTTTTTCTTTACAGTTATATTCCATCTCTTCATCATGCTTACCCTTATTTTTGTATATATATAAGCTTTTCTTTCTTTAAAATTTTGGGAGGTAGTATATTCTAAGAGACTAAAATATACCCGGAATCAAGTGGGTGGCTCTGTTCTATTCACAAGTCACATACACACACACACACACCAATATATGTATATGTATATGTATATATGTATAGGTATATGTATAGGTATACATATATAGATGGTGTGTGTATATATATATATATATTTTTTTTTTTTTTTTTTTTAATTTCTGGGATGCCTGAGTGACTCAGCGGGTTAAGCTTCTACCTTCAGTTCAGGTCATGATCCTACGGCCCTGGGATCCTGCTTCTCTCTCTGCCTCTGCCTGCCACTCTGCCAGCTTGTGCATGCTCTTGCTCTCTGACAAATGAATAAATAATTTTTTTTAAAATAATTTCTTTTTACCCCTTTTCTTCTCCGTCCAGTTTGGGGCCTCTTTTGATTTGGTTAGCATACAGTTTTCTTGGGAATTTGTCACCCTTTCAATATTTTATTCTTTTGTTCAATACCTGGATAAAATGACAAGGCAGAAAAACTCACCACACACACACACACACACACACACACACACACACACACAAAGAATAAGAGACAGTACCAATATCTAGGGACCTAATCAATATGGGCATTAGTAATATGTTAGATCTAGAGTTTAGAATGATGATTTTCAAGGTGCTAGCTAGGCTTAAAGAATGCATGGAAGATATTAGAGAAACCTGTCTGGAGAAATAAAATCCCTTTCTGGAGAAATGTAAAAGAACTAAAATGTAACCAGGCTGATTTAAAAAAAGCTATTGATGGGATGCAATAAAAAAATGGAAGCTCTTACTGCAAGGATAAATGAGGCAGAAGAGAGAATTAGTGATATAGAAGACCAAAAGATGGATAATAAAGAAGCTCAGCAAAAGAGAGACAAACATCTACTGGACCATGAGGGGAGAATTCAAGAGTTAAGTGATACCATAAGATGAAACAATATTAGAATAACTGTTATTCCAGAAGAAGAAGAAGATAGAGAGAGTGGCAGAAGGTAAATTGGAGCAAATTATAGTAGAGAACTTCCCTATTATAGCAAAGGGAGCAAGCATCACAATCCAGGAGGCACAGAGAACACCCCCCAAACTCAATAAAAATAGGTCCACAACCTGTCATCTAATAGTAAAACTTACAAGTCTTAGTGATAAAGAGAAAATCTTGAAAGCAGCTCAGGACAAAAAAGTCTGTAACATACAGTGGTAGAATTATTAGATTGATAGCAGGCTTATCCACAGAGACCTGGCAGGCCAGAAAGAACTGGCATGCTATATTCAGAGAACTAAATGAGAAAAATATCCAGCCAAGAATACTATATCCAGCTAGGCTATCATTGAAAATAGAATGAGAGATAAAAAGTTTCCAGGACAAACAAAAATTAAAAGAATTTGCAAACACAAAGCCATCCCTCCAGGAAATATTGAAAGGGGTCTTCTAAGCAAAGAGAGCCTAAAAGAACTAGTCCAGAAAAGAACAGACAATATGACAATATACAGTAACAGTCACCTTACAGGCAATACGATGGTACTAAATTCATATCTTTCAATAGTTACCATAAATGTCATGGGTTAAATGCCCCAATCAAAAGACACAGGATATAAGAATGGATAAAGAAAACAAAACCCATAAAAAAGCATTCTACAAGAAGCTCATTTTAGATCCAAAGACACCTCCAGATTTAAAGTGAGGGGGTAGAAAACTTACCATGCTAATGGACATCAGAAGAAAGCTGGGGTGGCAATCCTTATATCAGATCAATTCGATTTTAAGCCAAAGACTATAATAAGGACACTATATCATACTCAAAGGGTCTGTCCAACAAGAAGATCTAACAATTTTAAATATCTATGCCCCTAACATGGGAACAGCCAACTATATAAACTAATTAATAATAAAATCAAAGAAACACATAAAAAATAACATAATAATAATAGGGGACATTAACACCCCACTCACTGAAATGGACAGATCATCCAAGCAAAAGATCAAGAAGGAAATAAAGGCTTTAAATGATACACTGGTCCAGGTGGACATCATAGATATATTCAGAACTTTCCATTCCACAGCAACAGAATACACATTCTTCTCAGGTGCACATGAAACATTCTCCAGAATTGATCACATCCTGGGTCACAAATCAGGTCTCCACCAGTGCCAAAAGATTGGGATCATTCCCTGCATATTTTCAGACCATAATGCTCTGAAGCTAGAACTCAATCACAGGAGGAAAGTTGGAAAGAACTCAAATACATGGAGGCTAAAGAGCATTCTATTAAAGAATGAATGTGTCACCCAGGAAATTAAAGAAGAATTGAAAAAATCATGGAAACAAATTATAATGAAAACACAACTGTTCAAAATATGTGGGACACAGCAAAGGTGGTCCTGAGATGAAAGTATATAGCACTACAAGCTTTTCTCAAGAAACAAGAAAGGTCTCAAATATACAAACTAACCCCATACCTAAAGTAGCTGGAGAAAGAACATCAAAGAAAGCCAAAGCCTTGCAGGAGAAGGGAACTAATAAACATCAGAGCAGAAATCAATGAAATAGAAACCAAAAGAACAGTAGAACAAATCAATGAAAGTAGGAGCTGGTTCTTTGAAAGAATTAATAAGATTGATAAACCCCTGGCCAGACATCAAAAAGAAAAGAGAAAGGGCCCAAATAAATAAAATCATGAATGAAAGAGAAGAGATCACAACCAACACCAAAGAAATACAAACAATTATAAGAACATATTATGAGCAACTAACTATATGCCAGTGAATTTGACAATCTGGAAGAAATGGAGGCATTCCTAGAGACATATAAACTACCACAACTGAACCAGGAAGAAATAGAAAACCTGAATGGACCAATAACCAGTAAAGACATTGAAGCAGTCATCAAAAATCTCCCAAGAGCCCAGGGCCAGACAGTTACCCAGGGGAATTCTACCAAGCATTTAAAGAGGAATTAATACTTATTCTCCTAAAACTGTTCCAAAAAATGAAAGGAAAATTCCAAACTCATTCTATGAGGCCAGCATCACCTTGATCCCAAAACCAGACAAGGATCCCATCAAAAAAGAGAATTACAGACCAATATCCTTGATGAACACAGATGCAAATGTCCTCACCAAAATACTAGCCAATAGGATCCAACAGTACATTAAAAGGATTATTCACCATGACCAAGTGGGATTTATTCCTGGGTGCAAGGTTGGTTCAACATCTGCAAATCAGTCAATGTGATACAATACATTAATAAAAGAAAGTGCAAAAACCATATGATACTCTCAATAGATGTTGAAAAGCATTTGACAAAGTACATCATCTTTTCTTGATCAAAACTCTTCAAAGTATAGGGATAGACGGTACATACCTCAATATCATCAAAGCCATTTCTGAAAAACCCACAGTGAATATCATCCTCAATGGGGAAAAACTGAGAGCTTTTCCGCTAAGGTCAGGAACATGACAGAGATGTCCACTATCACCACTGCTATTCAGCATAGAACTAGAAGTTTCGACCTCAGCAATCAGACAAAAAAACAATATTAAAGACATCTGAATTGGCAAAGAAGTAGTCAGACTCTCACTCTTTGCAGATGATATGATACTTTATGTGGAAAGGCCAAAATACTCCAAAACTGCTAGAATTCACACAGGAATTCAGTAAAGTGTCAGGATATAAAATCAGTGCACAGAAATCAGTTGTATTTCTATACACCAACAACAAGACAGAAGAAAGAGAAATTAAGGAGTCAGTCCCATTTACAAATGCACCCAAAACCATAAGATACCTAGGAATAAACCTAACCAAAGAGGCAAAGAATCTGTACTCAGAAAACTATAAAATACTCATGAAAGAAATTCAGGAAGACACAAAGAAATGGAAAAATGTTCCATGCTCCTGGATTGGAAGAACAGATATTGTGAAAATGTCTATTACCTCATACAATCTACACATTTAATGCAATCCTTATCAAAATACTATCAATCTCACTACTGGGTATTTATTATAAAGATACAAATATAGTGATCCAAAAGGTCACATGCACCAGAATGTTTATAGCAGCAAAGTCCACAATAGCCAAACTATGGAAAGAACCTAGATGTCTCTCAGCAGATGAATGTATAAAGAAGATGTGAGATTATATCTATCTATCTATCTATCTATATATATATATAGATAGATAGATAGATATAATCTCACATCTATATATATATATATATAATCTCACATTATATATATATATATATATATATAATCACAGTATATAGTATACTATATATATACTATGCAGCCATCAAAAGAAATGAAATATTGCCACTTGCAATGACATGGATGAAACTAGAGGGTATTATACTGAGCAAAATAAGTAAATCAGAAAAAGACAATTATCATATGATATCCCTAATTTGATGAGGCTGAGAGACAGAATGGAGGGTTTGGGGGTTAGGGAAGGAAAAAATAAAACAAGATAAGATCGGGAGACTGACAAACCATAAAAGACTCTTAATCTCACAAAACAAACTGGGGGTTCCTAGGGGGAGGGGGTTTATGGAGAGGAGGCTTGGGTTATGGACATTGGGGAGGGTATGTGATATGGTGAGTGCTATGAAATCTGTAAGCCTGACGATTCACAGACCTGTACCCCTGGGGCAAATATTATATTATATATTAAAAAAAATAATTAAAAAAAAGAAGTAACCAGGAAAAACCAAAGGAGTAAGATTTTTGTCCATCATATTGGACTAGTTATAAGATATATTTTACTAGAAGACCTATTGAATTGTCTGATACAATGTTATTACTTGTTTGTAGGACCATTTAATTAACCAGGTAATATATACTACTGTAAAATGGCATGAGATCTTTAAAGTTTAAATTTTGTTTCAGTTTTCTTGCTTTCAGAATACTATTTGTACAACATTCTGTGTACTTTATTTTGAAATACAGGTAAAATATCTTTTAAAGAGTGAGGTGGGGGATTAATATAACCCTAAAGGGAGTGAAGAAATGTAATTTACAACTGTGTTCTTGTAAGAATTTTTAAGGGAATGCTGAAGAGATACTTCTGAACACAGGATTTATAAAATATTTTCATAGTTTAATTTATGGACAAGTCTAATGCTTTAATAGATGTGCCATGGAAATGAATGTAAATTCATCATAATGAAAGAATTGATAGATTTCTGACAATGCTGTGACAGCTGAATTAATGTGTGTGAAGTGTCAGTATTAATGATAAACATTAATAAATAATGCATATAATTGGATTAACAATGGTGTAAAACAATCTCTTGCTCTTCTGCAAAATACATTTAACCAGGCAGAGAGATTTTCTTATGCTTAATATGAACACTTAAACCAAAATAGAGTAGTTAGTACAGAATTCTCAAGGATTCTGTACTAACAAGGATTTTATGTTGCATAGGCTTACATTTAGAAAATGTATTTTTTCTTTGTTTGACTTCTTCAGGAATCACAGCTTTGGTGCTAAAAGCTCACATTTATTTATGTTATTATTTTTTGAAAATAATTTGAGTACTCACAGTATTAAAAATATACAAAATCTATACTACCTACCCTCCTATTGATTCCCTTTTTTTAAATAGTAGAACACGAGTAACCTCCACCCTGCCAACAAAATCTACATTTCAGTAAGGAGCCTACATTGTATATTAGTGTTTGAAATCTTTCAAAGCAAAAATACTTTGGCTATTCCAGTATCATACTAATTTTTGTGATTGATGAAAGAATGATGACAGAAATAAGGCTTACCTTTGGTGAATTATATAGCATTGAAACCAGATGGTATAAGCTGAAACACTGTTTAATTCAGAATAGCTGAATCTTGCCTATGGGTAGAAGGAGAAGTGAAGCTGATGCATCCATATGTTTTAAAATTTAAAGAATCATATTCAAATGGTTTACTGCATCCCTTATTAGTTAAAAATAGATCTGTCTAAAAAGGCCAAATTATGACTGGGAGCCAATGCTATACAGGAATTCTGATTACCATTTTTTATAGATTCTGCAGCATTTTGGATTTCAGCCTTTGCTGAAGTTCGCATTCCCTTAAAACGAGTCATGCCATTGCTTTTGGCTCAGGGTTGAGCTTGTCTAATCTTTTTTCTTTTTTATCCCCCCAGAATTCCACCACTATGCTTCATGGTTTACAATAGCAACTATAAAAAAATTTTGAGAAAATCATAAAGTATTATTAGATGAAACGGATAATAATTTTATTCACATATAAATTTGAGGCTAATATGTATACAGGTGAGAAATTTAGTGTCATCCAGAGTTTATGAAAAATATTAAATCTTATAAATCAAATTTACATGTTCCATTAGAATCTAAATAACATTTTTTTCTTAGATGTGAAGTGACTATGTGAAACTTTTTTCTAGCATTTTAATTCTTATCATAATTCATCCTGAAAGAGACTTCCCTTTAATTATTTTATTACAGAAATTTAAAACATTATATGAAATGAGAAAGCATAGAATGACTATAACCATGACTTAGAATGTACCCATGACTGAGTTTTAGTAAGAAATTGATCATTCAGTTTCAGTCTGAACAAGTCTAAATACTTAATAATTCATTATAGTTTTTTTCCAAGAAGTATTTAGCTCTTATTTTTAAAAATTTTTAAAGATTTATTTATTTATTTGACAGAGAGAGAGAGAGATCACAAGTAGGCAGAGAGTCAGGCAGAGAGAGAGGTGGGTAAACAGGCTCCCCGCTGAGCAGAGAGCCCGATACGGGAATAGATCCCAAGACCCTGAAATCATGACCTGAGCTGAAGGCAGAGGCTTAACCTACTGAGCCACCCAGGCACCCCTCCAAGAAGTTTTTACATATCCATTTGCATTTATCTTCCCCAAATCCTACAGGATAGATATTATTATGCTCTGTTTCTAATGGGGAACAGGAAAGTTCCCCATTGGAAGTAGGCCATTAATGGACAAACATTGAATCTTTCTGAATTTGAATCTGGCACCTAACCCTCTAATTTCAGGTTTAAATCTTTTTTCAAAACACCAAAGAGAAAAAGTTAGATCTTTCTGTGAGGTAAAGGATGGAGCATGAAGGTGACTGAGTTTAATGGGGATGAGGGAGTAAGACTGTCTTGCTATTCAAATCTCCTTCCCTGAGAAAGAGATAGTGAGTCAGGAGAGGATACATATTCTTGGGATTCAAGGTTCTAAATTGTCTCCTCTGATAGTGACTTGCGAAGATGCTAACTGTGGTGGATGGTTGTTTGTTAGACTGTTATAAATCTGATTGGAAAAAAACAGAGTAAGAGGATCTCAGACAAAGATGCATCTAAAATGTGTCTGAACTATAAATCATCCTGCATATTATTAAAATAGATATCTCTTTTCAGCTAACAGTGGCAAGGTATCAATAAGTAATGTGTTTTTTTTGTTTTAATGATTATATTTATACATTAATTTTTAATAAGAAAATGACTTTTTATTAAGTTGGGAAATTCTACATAACCCAGTAATAAGCCTTTAATGGGTCAGAGACCAAGTGAATTGTGGAAAAGTACTTTTCATGCTCGACCTCTTCATTGGGACTATTTTATTTTTTCAAATGAGATTAAAGGTTCAAATACTTGGCTTTTTGTATGTTTAGCTTATCTTCTAATTTATGCCTTGAAACTACCAAACAGTGGATCTTGGAATCATGGAAATTGATTTCTCTCTTCTTCTTTTCTGTGTCTTCTTTTCTTTTCTTTGCTTTGCTTTTTCCTTTTCCCCTTCCTTCCTTTTATTTCTCTCCTCCCTCTTTCTTTCTCTTCCTTCCTTCCTTCTTTTGTTTTTCCTTCCTTCCCTCCTTATCTCCCTCATCCCTCCTCCCTCCCTTCTTTCCTTCCCTCCTTTCTCTCTTTCTGTCTTTCTTACTCACTGCTCTCTGTTGATCTAGACAGATAGACATTTTAACAATGTTTATTCTTCCAATCCAAGAGCTTGGAAAGGTCTTCCATCTTTTTGTGTCTTCTTCAATTTCTTTCATGAGTGTTCTGTAGTCCCTCGAGTACAGATCCTTTATCACTTTGGTTAGGTTTATTCCCAGGTGTCTTATGGTTCTTGGTTCTGTAGTAAATGGAATCGATTCTCTAATTTCCCTTTCTATATTTTCATTGTTACTGTATAAGAAAGCCACTGATTTCTGTACATTGACTTTGTATCCTGCCACGCTGCTGAATTGCTGTATGAGTTCTAGTAGTTTGGGGGTGGAGTCTTTTGGGTTTTCCATATAAAGAATCATGTCATCTGTGAAGAGAGTTTGACTTCTTCATTGCCAATTTGGATACCTTTTATTTCTCTTTGTTGTCTGACTGCTGTTGCTAGGACTTCTAATACTATGTTGAACAAGAGTGGTGAGAGTGGGCATCATTGTCGTATTCCTGATCTCAACGGGAAGGCTGCAAGCTTTTTCCCATTGAGGATGATATTTGTGGTGGGTCTTTCATAGATAGATTTTATGAAGTTCAGGAATGTTACCTCTATCCCTATACTTTGAAGCATTTTAATCAGGAATGGATGCTGGATTTTGTCAAATGCTTTTTCTGCATCAATTGGGAGAACCATGAGGTTCTTCTCTCTTCTCTTATTGATTTGTTCTATCACATTGATTGATTTGCGAATGTTGAACCATCCTTGTAGCCCAGGAATGAATCCCACCTGGTCATGGTGGATAATCTTTTTAATGTGCTGTTGGATCCTGTTTGCTAGGATCTTGTTGAGAATCTTAGCATCCATACTCATCAGTGATATTGGTCTGAAATTCTCTTTTTTGGTAGTGTCTTTGCCTGGCTTGGGGATCAGGGTAATGCTGGCTTTATAGAAGAGTCTGGAAATTTTCCTTCTGCTTCAATTTTTTGAAACAGCTTCAGGAGAATAGGTGTTATTTCTTCTTTGAAAGTTTGGTAGAATTCCCCAGGGAATCCGTCAGGTCCTGGGCTCTTGTTTTTTGGGAGGTTTTTGATCACTGCTTCAATCTCGTTACTAGATATCGGTCTATTCAGGTTGTCAATTTCTTCCTGGTTCAATTTTGGGAGTTTATAGTTTTCCAGGAATGCATCCATTTCATCTAGGTTTCTTAGCTTATTGGAATATAACTGTTGATAATAACTTCTGATGATTGTTCCTACTTCCTTGGTGTTAGTTGTGATCTCTCCCTTTTCATTCATAATTTTATTAATTTGGGCTTTCTCTCTTTTCTTTTGGGTTAGTGTGCCCAATGGTTTATTGATCTTACTGATTCTTTCAAAAAACCAGCTTCTAGTTTCATTGATAATGTTCTACTGTATCTCTGGTTTCTACCTCGTTGATCTCAGCTCTAATCTTGATTATTTCTCTTCTTATGTGTGCAGTTGGTTTGATTTGTTGTTGATTCTCCAGTTCTTTAAGATGTAGAGACAGCTGGTGTGTTCTGGATTTTTCAATTTTTTTGAGAGACGCTTGGATGGCTATGTATTTCCCCCTTAGGACCTCCTTTGCTGTATTCCATAGGTTTTGGACCGAAGTGTCTTCATTCTCATTGGTTTCCATGAATTGTTTCAGTTCTTCTTTGATATTCTGGTTGATCTAAGAATTCTTAAGCAAGGTGGTCTTTAGCTTCCAGGTGTTTGAGTTCCTTCTGAACTTTTCCTTGTGATTGAGCTCCAGTTTCAAAGCACTGTGATCTGAGAATGTGCAGGGAATAATATCAGTCTTTTGGTATCAGTTGAGTCCTGATTTGAGACCCAGTATGTGGTCTATTCTTGAGAAGGTTCCATGTGCACTTGAGAAGAATGAGTATTCTGTTTTTTTAGGGTGGAATGTTCTGTATATATCTATGAGGTCCATCTGGTCCAATGTGTCATTCAATGCTCTTGTTTCTTTATTGATTTTTTGCTTCAATGATCTATTTCTGAGAGAGGTGTGTTAAGATCTCCTACTATTAATGTATTCATATCAATATGACTCTTTATCTTGATTAACAGTTTTCTTATGTAATTGGCTGCTCCCATATTGGGGCATAGATATTTACAATGGTTAGATCATCTTGGTGGATAGTCCCTTTAAGAATTATGTAGTGTCCTTCTGTATCTCTGTCTACAGTCTTTAGTTTAAAATCTAAATTGTCTGATATGAGAATTGCTACCCCGGCCTTCTTTTGAGGCCTGTTGGCATGAAAGATGCTTCTCCATCCCTTCAATTTCAGTCTGGGTGTATCTTTAGGTTCAGAATGGGTCTCTTGTAGACAACATATGGATGGGTCCTGTCATTTTATCCAATCTGCAACCCTGGTATTTTATGATAGAAAATAACCTTACAATTTTCCTTTTTTCTAACAGTCTTGGATAGGTGTTCATTAAACCAGCTGAACATCTCCAATGCTGAGACACTTACCATGTACAAAAGTTAGTATAAACTGCTAGTTAAAAGAAAAGACTCTAAAGTCAAAATTTTGAGTTTGAATCCCAGTTCTGCCATTTACTATATCTCATAAAATTAAGAAGATTAAATGTTAATACATCAAAATTATTCAGAGTAGGGTGTCATATAACAAAGCCCATAAATAAAACAGTAATATATATTACATCCCAAGGCCATTCATTTCATTTCTGAAATGATACACTTTTAAATACTTATAATATATCCTTAATTTAAGATATGGTTTGGCACACTTTTCTTGTAAAGGGCCAAGTAGTAAATATTTTCAGCTTTGCAAACTACTCAGTACTACTCATTACTCCATACAAGCACAAAAGCAGTCTCTCATGGTACATAAATGAATGGGTGTGGCTGCATTTAAATAAAATGTTATTTACAAAAACAGGTGATGGGTCAGATACAGCTCACAGCCCATAGTCTGCCAACCTCTTTTCTTAAAAGATTATTTCAATTCTTTTATAAAAATACCATTCAGACAAGAAGCAAACCTTAAGCCCAAGATGAGAAAACTATTACTTATAGAAGGAAGTCATGAACTCCATACACTTTGACAATTCATCTGGGCCACCCACCTGATCATAATTGTCTAAATAGTGGTAGAATGCTGGCATTTAGAAGGTCACTATTAGTTAGAGTAAAAAATTTAAAAGGAATATTAAGTTTGAGTTTATGACTAAAATATTATTCTATCAAAAGACTATGTTGAGAAAATTTTCAGCTAGCTTTTAAATGAAGATGTGACACCTGCTGTATTATATTATCATTTTGAATAAAAAAATACATATTTATATGGTGTATGAAGACCTTGTCTGACAGTGTATTAGAAGATCTCATTAGTATAGACTCATAGAACTTTAATTAAGATAATAACATTTTATATAAATAGAACCTTAAAACACAGCATACAGTAACTTGGAATTTAAATTAAAATATAAAATATTTAGGGGTACCTGGGTGGCTCAGTGGGTTAAGCCTCTGCCTTCAGCTCAGGTCATGATCCCAGAGCCCTGGGAGAGAGCCCCACATTGGGCTCTCTGCTCAGCAGGGAGCCTGCTTCCCCCTCTCTCTGCCTGCCTCCCTACCTACTTGTGATTTCTCTCTCTCTGTCAAATAAATAAATAAAATCTTTAAAAATATATATAAAATATTTAGACAATTTTTAAAGTTCAATAGCAAATAGATGTATTATTTCAAAATTATATGCATAAAGAAGCAGAAAACAAAAAGAATTAGTCAATAATTTTAAATACTATTCTATTAAAGGTAAGTGGTCAAATGCATTTTTTAAGTTAACAAAATTAGAAATAGCACGAAATATCAAAATTTAAAAACATTTTTTACATGAACAAGAATAGTATTCTAATAGGGGTGCCTGGATGGTTCAGTCAGCTGAGTGATCAACTCTTGATTTCAGCTCAGGTCTTGATCTCAGGGTCATGAGTTCAAGCCCTGATTAGACTCCACAGTTGAAACGGAGACTATTTAAAAAAGAATAGTATTCTGATAAAGTTTTAGTTTTAATAAGTATATGTGTAAAGGGCTTTTAACAGCTAACATCATAGGGGCCCCTGGGTGGCTAAGTAAGTTAAACTTCCAACTCTTGATTTTGGCTTAGGTCAGGATCTCAGGGTTGTGACATTGAGCCCTGTGTCAGACTCTGTGCTTAGAATTTTCTCTCTCCCTCTCACCCCCACCTCTCTTAAAAAGAAAAGTAGCTTCTGCAATAAGTTTAAATAAGGTTTTGAGGTCTATATATACATGAAAAAACTTAAATCTAAAAGATGGTAAGATACATTGCAATTTAGTTATTTTCATTAAGTATAAACAGAGCTGCAATAGCACCTAATGGAGATTAACAATGATATTAAAATATATTGTACTTTTCATGCTTTTCTCTGTACAATTTACTGGACTTTTTATTAGGCCTCCCAGGTATCTATCTGTGGGGAGGTAGATGGATGGGGAGACAATAAGAAATTAGAATTGGTAGTAGAGGAAATGTAGAGAGAAATAAGTATGGTAGTAATACTTAATGATATTCAGTTTCTGACATTCAAAACAAGGATTATATAATTGGTCAATAAGCTTTCAAGCTAGATATTATCCCAAGGGAAGTTTTCTCAAGGTTCTTTTACCCCCACTTAGTACCCAAGTTAACACCTAGTTTGGAGTATTCAGTGCACCAAGGTCAATGCTATAGGGCAACACTCAAGTACATGCTTAGAATTTAGCCAAGGCATGGAAAGGGGATGGTATAAGGCTTTCAAAGTAAGTTCAGTTATTTTTGCCTGTGGGGAATGATAATAAGGATAAAGAGCAATAGGAGATTGGAATAACCTTGTAGATACTCGATTTCTACTTTTCTGTCTCTGGTTAAGGGAAACAAAGTATATCAAATGAAATGAGGAGAGGAGTGAAGCTCAAATTGGTCCAGCCATTACCTTTGGCTTCTCTTTGGAATTCTGGAGAGAATCCAAATTTCAAGGTTCTCTGTGTTAATTTGGGATGCAGTCCCAGAAGTCAGGTGGAGGTAGGATTTCAGAGTTAGCTACTATGAGCCAGACTAAGTGTCTATCACTGACGTTGAGAACTGGGCTAACAGCTATTAGGACTGCTGTGGTGCCTGGGTGAGTGGACTGGATAAAAGAGATTGCTGCAAATTTAGATACCTGAAACAAATATTTCAGTTCTGAAAGGGAATACCATAGTAGCATTTCTGGGATTGAAAAAAAATTAAGTTTTTAGATTTCAGTATCAGAAAATGGTAGGAAAATCAATGATGAACGGACATGTGACATCGGGCAGGCCAGCTGATGCAAGCAGGAGATGATCAAAGTCCAGGATAAAGTCTCCCTTAATTTACTTCAGTGATGCACAGTCACACATTTGTCAGTCCTTTCTCCCAGAGGCCGTTTAGGGGAGGAAACAGACATAAGGGTTGACATGAGGTACTAAACAGACATATGACAGACTGAATATTCTTTTATTTGAAAAAGACTGAGCACTACTTGAAGGTATTCCTACACTTATCACATTGGTTTAACTTTAAAACAAATTAGACATTCAGATAAGTTTCTCCATCTTAGCAATAGGTAATGCTAGCGATCGGTAAAGCAACACCAAGTTGATTATAGACTAACTAAAGAAATTATGTGCAACTGAATTGTAGTGAAGTTAAAATTTCATGACCTGCATTCAAGGTCACAAATTGAAATTCATAAATGTCTTTTTAATAGATTCGCATAAGTACTTCAATCGTGTTTTATACTTTAGATAATAAAACATACAATTTTTAAAATTATGGTAACTAAAGATAAAGACAGAACATGAAACTTATTTAACAGATACATAAATAAGACTCATATTACTGTATTACTTTAAAATTTTCTCTGCCAGTTAACTTAGTCAATGTAAGCAATTATGTACAATGCTAATGAAGTATTTCTTGTGTCCTTGCTCTGTCATGGGCATTAAAAAGATATAATGAAAAGTTCTCACCTTAGAGGAACTTCTTATTTAAGAAGTTAGAATTTGAGTGCTTATAAAATTAGATATTAACACTTAAAGTTTCAGCATATGAAATATTGTACAAATGTCAAAGCTCAGGGGGAAAATCACCATTGTTTTAACTTACAAAATTCATAGGCTATTTATAACTACACATAGGGAAAATTTTTGAGGTTGACATGAGGAAAAAGCAAACAGACAGTGACAGAAGTATAGCATTTAGGAAGGCATGAGGTTGGGCTTGGTTAAAAAAAAAAGTCTATGGAATGAATAACAAGTAAAAAGAATAATAGCAGTATTAGAATTGTCCATATTTAATATTAATGGTTCTATTACTGAATCATTTTCTTTACTTGTATATAACTTGTCATAGAGCTAGTAAATAGAAGATCTGTTGAAATCAAATATTTTAGCTGAGTCTCAAGCATTTTCCTAAACTGAAAAACTAAGACAATGTCAAATGAGAGTAGGCATTGAATGTCAGATTAAAGAGTTTAGCCTTGATGAAGTAAGAAATATGGTAGTGTAAATAGATCTTCATATCAGTAACTTCTCATGGGGTTCATATTTAGAAGGTACGATGAGTAAAAGCAAGATGAGTGATATAATATCAATATATATGCAAGAGCTTTTGGAATCCTCAGAACTGGCTCTGAGTCTTGGTTTGCTGAAACTGTATTACACTGATGTTATTTTCCTAATCTATAGGTATAGATTAAGATAATCATGATAATATCTGGACATAATCATTATATACTGTATGTTAATGAGAATCCCAACACATCAGTACCAAATATATGTGAAAATGCTATATAAATTTGTTATTAGAATAGTTTTCTCAAATGTAAAATGTTACTTTGTAGAACCTTAAGTGTGCAATTAAATGTAAGAGCCCTATAGGAAGGGAAGAGAGAGACTCAGGGTGGCCGTGAGATTATTCATAGCTCCACTGTAAGAGTAGGAATTACTGATCAGCACACTCAGGGATTAAGTGCTACACTAGTTGATAAATTAAGTGCTATACAAGTTGATAAATTAAGATTTAAGAGAATTTTTTCAGGTGATATTTCACTAAGAATAAGGCTTGTGATTTAGGGAGCATAAGAATAGTTGGCATAACATATAACACCATCCTCCTTTGTAGCTAAGGCATGGCCCTAGAATTGGGTAACACATGTTTTAATTACAACTCTGATTGAATTTATCTCAATCCTCCACAAAAGATATTTAAACAGAACAGAGATTTAAAACTATAGTTCTTAACCTCTTATGGAAGGGCAGTATTGAGATCCAAAAATAAAGAGACCTGGTAAATAAAGGGCATTACTGAAGAAAAAATAACAATGCCCACTTTGCCCTTGCCAAGATACAGCCAAGACTATCAGGACACGGATAGAGGAAAATAGAATAAAATAAGAGTTGAGATTGAATGCGTATTTGTTTGTTTGTTTGTTTTTCAGTAATCAAGGACCATGAAGTAATACAGTTATAGAGTATGGGAATTTGGTGGATACGTTGAAACAATCAGATCTTTGGATCACTGCTTTTGAGTATAATTTGAAGATAAAGAGGACTGTCAGAAGTTTGAAAATGTTAATTTGAGTCATTGAACAAAAATGGAAATATATGACTCTCTTTGGTATCCGTATGTCCATCAATGAGGTAAAATGAACTAGAAGGAGCATTTATTAAAAAATCTTAAACAATGGGCATAGTCTTTATGAACATAAAGGAAACCCTTTCCCATACTTTTTTTTTTCTGGTGTAATTATTTAAGGGAATTTCTCAGAAAAAAATATAATTGGGTGCAAGGTTAAGGAGATAGGAATGTGGCATGGGATATTTTACAGTACACAGCACAAGTTTCCACACTGTTGGGAAACACTGAGTACCCTTCCATGGAGAGTATTCCAGAAAAATGATACCTTTCAAGCATTGAGAAAAGAAATGGAACAACAATAAATTCTCAAATGGTTGGGTACTTACAGATTAACAACACTGGCAAAAAGGGTCATATGTCATGAATTTGATAAATTTGATAAATAGTTCATGATGACTAACATTACTAATGTTATCTCATGAAAAATTCATGTAATGGCTGGACAAGCACTGAAATTCCTAGATTTGATATTAGCTTAGATTATGATAAAAATGTCATTCAAAATGTATTTTATTTCCAACTTTCTTCAAACATATGTAATATATTGCTGTATGTTATGAGTGATAGTAAATTATTAAAAATTTTGTAATCCTCTTATTTTCTTAGGGCTATAGCTCTGTATGTCAGCATTTCAAATTTTATATGATTAAAAAAATAAATTTAAGATAATATACATAATTTAAGTCCTATCTAAAATTATATAGTCAACTTTACCATGTCCTTAAGTGGAATTAATCTAAAGGAGAAAGAGTAAAGGCAGCAAACATGCAGTTAGATCAGAAAAGAATAGTTTTGGAAGAAATTATGAGCTAATCAAATATATTTGAATCTACCATACATTTATAATCACAAAAAATGATCTCAGTGTTTCTAAATCATTTAGTATCAGTGTTAACATTCTGTAACATTTGATCATCATTTCCTCATTCCCGATATTAATGGTTCAAAAATAGATTTTTAAAAGATTATTTGAGTGAGAATGTGTGAGAGTAGGGGGAAGGTCAGGGGGAGAGAAACTTCAAGCAGACTCCCCACTGAGAGGGGAGCCCACAGATCGGGCTCAATCTCATCACCCATGAGATTAAAACATTGGATAAAATCAACAGTCTGACTCTTAATCAACTGATCTACCCCAGTGCCCCTCAAAAAAAGATTTTTAATTAAATGTGCTTCAGTAAGCAAACACCGTTTTTATAAATTCTTTATTTACCAACCTTAAATCCTAAAATCTTGCTTTGATTTACTTAGTATTTTTAGGATGGCTTTGAATTCGTTAATGTAATCAATAAAGGCAATGTTATTTCTTCCCAATTTTTATGACATATTTCTGTTTCTTGGCCTCAAATATAAGGTTGAATAGAAATGGTGAAAGTGAAAAGTCTTGCCTGGTAAATGGTTTTGCATTCTTTGAATAAATCAAATCTTGTTACAGTGGATACTCCTACTTTAAAAATTGCTGGATTTGAGGCACCTGTATGACTCAGTAGGTTAAGCTTCCAACTTTATCTCAGCTCAGGTCTTGATCTCAGGATCAAACCTACTTAAAAAAATTGCTGGATTTAGTTTGTTAAAAGTTCAGTTATGATTTTAGATTGTATGTTCATGAGGAAAAATTGACCTGTAACTTTTTTAGTCCTCACTCTTCAACTGGCTATATAAAATTAGCTGAAAATTTTTCTTAGTCTGTGAAAGACTAGGTTTCACTAGGTTATTTCTTCTTTAAATGTAAAGATTTTTCAAAAAGAATTTATTTGTTTGACAGAGAAAGTGAGAGAGCACAAGCAGGGGGAACAGCAGAAGGAGAGGGAGAAAGAGGATCCCCATCAAGCAGGGAGCCTGATGCGGGCTCAATCCCAGGACCCTCTGATCATGACCTGAGCCTACTTAACCATCTAAGCAACCCAGGTGCTTTCTCAGAACATTTATGTACACTGGCAATCTGTACATTCAAATAATTTGCATTCAAAACAATTTCCATTCTGAAATTCTTTAGTGCAGCATTTCATATGTGTCAGCTAGGACAAATTGGTTTAACTTTTTCAAATATTTTACATCAATGTCCCTTGCTTGGTCAGTTACTGAAAGAAGGTATATTAAATCTCACTTTGTGCTTTTCAGTATTTGTTGTCTTAATTATTTATTTTGAAATTATGTTATTAGGTGTCCTGAAAAATTATAATATTTATATCTTCCCAGTAGATTGGCTCCTATATTATCAAAAATGATTCCTCTTTATGCTTAGTGTTGACTCTTGCCTCAATATCAACTCACTTTCTCACTTTCTATTAGTCATTTATATCTTTTTCCTTAGGCTTACCATTTGCCATCTTGCATCCTTAAATTAGGGGTGTCTCCTAAGAATAAAACTGAAATCCAGTGTGAAAATATTCATCTTTTAATTGTTGTGTTTAGTCTATTTAAAGTATTTGGACTTAAACGTACAGTCTTAGGGCACCTGGGTAGCTCAGTGGGTTAAGTGCCTGTCTTTGGCTCAGGTCATGATCTCAGGGTCCTGGGATTGAGCCCCACATTGGTTCCCTGTTTGGCAGGCAGCCAGCTTCTCCCTCTACCCTTTCCTCTCCCCCTGCTCATGCTCACACTTTCTATCTCAAATAAGTAAATAAAATCTTTAAAAAAATTAAACCTACAATCTTACTATTTGTTATTGACTGGTGTCACTTGTTCTATACTCCTTTTTCTCTCCTTCCTTGACATTTTGGAGATAATTTGGTACTTTTTAAATTTAAACATTCTATAACTACTCTCTTGAGAGTACCTTGGTGATTATAATACACCTTAACTAATTTTGACAATTATATAGAGTAGTATATTAATCACGTTTTAGATTATGTGGGAATATTAGACCCCTGTACCACAAAATATGGCTCAGAGATCAACTGTATTGGCATCACGTGTGTGCTTGATTAAAATGCAGAATTCTGGGATCCACCCAAACCTACTGAATCACAGCAGTTTTACAAGAATTTCAGGTGTAGCTTATGCTCCTTAAATTCAAGGAACATTGCCTTGGAACACATTTAACTTAATTACCCTTCCTCCTGCCCTTTTCTGTTATTGTGGCTATGCCGTTAATTTCTAAAATGCTTTTAAACCCCACAAGTCATGGTTAGTATTATTTAACTAGCAAATAGATTTACCCATCTATTTATCCACATTAGATTGAATCACATATTTGTTCTTGTTTCCCACCTTTTCTCTATCCTTCCATTCTTTATATTCACATCCGGGATAATTCTCTATGTGCCAGAACTCCTTCAATATTTTCACTAGTGTGGATCAGCTGATGTTAAACTTGGAAAGCTGGAGTCACTAGGTATAAAATTCTAGTTAATGTTGCCCAAAGTACCTAACAGAATGTTTATGCCATAATAGATGCTCTACCTGTTTGGTGAATTATTTATTTTTAACAATACAATCACTCAATTGATTTGTGTTTAATTTACAACAGAGCAATGGAATTTTTTTATTAGAAAAAAGTGAATTTTTTGTAGAACATAATAAAGCCACAAGTTCTCTTCTACTTTCTGATTGTGGAAGTAATCTTTATAAAACTATATTGATTGCAAGTCTCAAGGTCTGTAAGAAAGCCACTAAAGTTAAAATGTTAAATCATAAATAAAATAAAATAAAATAAAATAAAATGTTACATCACTTCAAAGCTTTACGAAATCAAATGAATATATAAAAGTATCTCTGCAGAAATATTTCAGGTAAGGCTGGAATACTATAGTACAGTGTGTTTAATTCTGTGATGAATTTACATTTAATTATGGTTAATCATGAATAGCTCTCAGTAAAGCAGGACTGAAGTATATGCAAGGAATTGCAGTTTCTCATGACATGTGTACACCTTAGTTGGAAAAAGGTTATTGAACCATGTAGCTATAGAACGGTGGTTAAATAAGAATGCACTAAAACTTAAATATTCAATTATTGTTGTGAATATTACTTCAAATTAAAAAGAAAATCTAGATTTGACATTATCTGAAGTTTTTTGTTTTGAGCATCTTTCATCCATATCATTTTAGTAACTTTTCTGTTTACAGTGACAACTGTCAGTGTCCAGCAAACAAATAAAAAACCTTAACATAAGTACTTGTTATGACTATTCTAATAGGTTTCATTTTATGTTTTTTATAATGGGAAGAAGGAGAAGCTAGAAAATTATTATTTCTCCCTAAAGCTAAGTTTTATTGCTGTTTGTAGTCTAAAGGGCTCATAAATTAGCATACATTATTTATTTTTTACACATATTGAACATGTATTATGTTATAGGTAGGTAGAATTTTGGAAAATTATTTGGAACCTTAAGTAACTGCCACCAATTTAGATTTTAATATGCCTTGAGAAACATCCAAGGAAAGATATTAAATAATATATATATATATATATATATATATATACGAAAAATATAAAAAATTATAAAATAGTGTCATTCTAATGTTCAACTGCTCTTATGAAAAGGAAATTCTTATCTATATAAATCTTATGTAATGTAATTTAATATCCTTTCCTTTGGTATAAAAAATACTTGAAGTTAATAAGAATACCAATGACTGAATCAACCAACCCATTTATTTTTACATACATTTTTACAATTTTACCTGATGAATGAGGTGGTTTTCTTCAGAGCCACGTAGGTCATTTGTGTCAGAAATAGTAGTAGTTTTGAAATTCTTACTATCAGGAACCTTCTGCCAAACAACTGGTATCTGTCATTTTAATGTAGCAAATGAGGATTTGGTCAGCTTCTACATATGACATCTATTGGGTAACAAAATTTTTTGAGCTATAATTGACGTATAATATTGTATAAATTTATGGTGTACAACATGTGGATTTGTTACATTTATATATTTCAATATGATTACCTCCAAATTTTCTATGTATGACATCTATTGGGTGACAGAATATATATATTTTTTTCCATCAAGCTACTATGTAGTATCAAAATGCAAAAACTTAACATTTTTGGAATTAGGTAATTAAAGAACAAGGAAGCATAAGTGAGAAGGTAGGAGAATTGGAAAAAAAAAAGAAAAGCAATGAAGAGGAGTATGACTAAATATTATCTTTTTGTAATCTATTTGTTACAGTGTTTGAGATGTTTTTGAGGTTTATTCCTAACAGCATTAAAATTTATCTGTTATTCCAAGCTCTTTCTCTTGTCAATTTACACATCTCTTAATTTGATCCTATTTTTTTAAAAAATAGTGTTGATGAAAACAAAAGTCATGGATTGAGTCTCATTTTCCTTATTGGTATTTATTTATATTTAGGAATACTTCCATTTTTTATTCTTTTTGTGTTATCTACATATCAAGGATGTTATATGTATTTCTTACCAAAAGACAACATAATGCTTTGATTAATATATATTGTGAAGTAATTACCATAATAGTTCAGCTAACATCTGTCTTATAAATAAAAAGCTAAGAAAGAGGAGAGAAAAAAAGTTCTCCTTGTGGTAGCTTTAAGACTTACTCTCTTAACAACTTTCCTAAATAATACACAGCAGTGTTAACTCTATTCATCATGCTATACATTATATCCCTTGTACTTATTTATCTTCTAATTGGAAGTTTTTACCTTTTGGTCACCTTCTTTCAATTCTACCTCTTCCCACACTCCCTCATTTCCTGTCTCTGATAACCACAGATCTCATCTCTTTTTCTATGAATTTGATTTTTGCTGATTTAGATTATACACACAAGTGAGATTATGTAATTTTTTCTCTCTCTGACTTTTTTCACTTAGTGTAATGTCCTAAAGGTCCATTCATGTTGTCACAAATGGTTAGATTAACTCATTTTTTATGGCTGAATAATAATTTATCAAATAGATAGATAGATGATAGCAAGCACAGCTTCTTTATCCATTCAACCATCAATGGACACATAGGTTACTTCCATATCTTTGATATTGTGAATAATGCTGCTGTGACCAGGGTGGGTACAGATATCTTTTTGGGTTAGTGTTTTCATTTCTTTTGAATATATTTTCAGTAGTAGAATTGTTAGATAGTATGGTAATTGTATATTTAATTTTCTGAGTATCTTCCATACTGTTTTCCATAGTAGTTGCACCAATTTATACTACCACTAGCAGTACACAAGTGACCTTTTCCCCCTACATCCTCATCATAATTTGTTATCTTTTTATCTTACTGAAGATGAAAATGTGGAGAAGACTTTCTTTTTCATGACATTCCTCAGAGAAACACAAAACATTTTCCATCACACACATTAATCACTTGAGTATCTCCATCTTATTTTGATGATTATAGTCAGAATAGGACACTGAAGGAAATATTTACTGTGGGCCATTTTATGTTTCATTGTTAGTGCCCAAGACTGCCTTCTGTACACTGGCCATTTTATGGTGGGAGACAAATCAACAAACAGTGCGCTATCTTTTATTCTGTCCTAAACTGCTAACATTTCCAGCTGTGGCAGTGGAGGGTTGGCATTGTGGGAAGTATTATTCTCTATTTCTGAATAAAACAGCAGCAATTGAAGGAAGTAAGCCCTGCAGATAAGCTTCCCTTCTCAGCCAACAGGTTGTTAGCAATTTTCCAAGATATATAAGAAAAGTATGCATTTTGATTTTACTAATGTAACAATGGGTATATCTTCAAACCACCGAAAAATTAGGATTCCCTGTGTGAACCTAATATAAGAAAACTATTTGTTCTTTTGGAGAAAGTATTTAACCAAAACATCTTAGAATTTGAGTAGTTGAACAGACCTCAGAAAGTTCTCATTGTTAGGACAAATTATTGCATATTATTTTGTTTTTAATTTCCAAGGTGAAAGAATATAACAGGTAATTTTAAACTGTTTAATTATAAAAAATTTGTTTTTCTTGAGGTGTAATTAACATACTGTTAAATTAGTTTCAGGTATGCAATGTAATATGTAATATTTCTATAGGAAATATTAAAAGGGGTCCTCTAAGCAAAGAGAGACCCTAAAAGTAGTAGATCAGAAAGGAACAGAGACAATATACAGTAACAGTCGCCTTACAGGCAATACAATGGCACTAAATTAATATGTCTCAATAGTTACCCTGAATGTAAATGGGCTAAATGAAGACACAGGGTATCAGAATGGATAAAAAACAAAACTCATCAATATGCTGCCTACAAGAAACTCATTTTAGACCCAAAGACACCTCCAGATTTAAAGTGAGGGGGTGGAAAACAATTTACCATGCTAATGGACATCAGTGGAAAACTGGGTGGCAATCCTTATATCAGATCAATTCAATTTTAAGCCAAAGACTATAATATGAGATGATAAAGGACACTATATCATACTCAAAGGGTCTGTCCAACAAGAAGATCTAACAATTTTAAATATCTATGTCCCTAATGTGGGAGCAACCAACTATATAAACCAATTAATAACAAAATCAAAGAAACACATCGACAATAATACAATAATAGTAGGGGACTTTAACACTCTCCTTACTGAAATGGACAGATCATCCAAGCAAAAGATCAACAGAAAATAAAGGCCTTAAATGACACAATGGATCAGATGGACATCACAGATATATTCAGAACATTCCATCCCAAAGCAAAAGAATACACATTCTTCTCTAGTGCATATGGAACATTCTCCAGAATAGACCACATCCTGGGTCATAAATCAGGCCTCAACTGGTACCCAAAGATTAGGATCATTCCCTGCATATTTTCAGACCATAATGCTCTGAAGCTAGAACTCAATCACAAGAGGAAATTTGGAAAGAGCCCAAATACATAGAGACTAAACAGCAACCTTCTAAAGAATGAATGGGTCAACCAGGAAATTAAAGAAGAATTGAAAAAAATTTATGGAAACAAATGATAATGAAAACACAATGGTTCAAAATCTGTGGGACACAGCAAAGGCAGTCCTGAGAGGAAAATATATAGCGATACAAGTGTTTCTCAAGAACAAGAAAGGTCTCAACTACACAACATAACCTTATACCTAAAGGTGCTGGAGAAAGAACAACAAAGAAAGTCTAAACCCTGCAGGAGAAGAGAAATAATAAAGGTCAGAGCAGAGGGGAGCCTGGGTGGCTCAGTCATTAAGTGTCTGCCTTCAGCCCAGCTCATGATCCCAGGCTTCTAGGATTGAGCCCCACATCGGGCTCCTTGCTCTGTGGGGAGCCTGCTTTTCCCTTTCCCAGTCCCCCTGCTTGTGTTACCTCTCTTGCTATATCTCTATCTCTCTCTATCAAATAAATAAAATTAAACCTTTAAAAAGAAAGATCAGAGCAGAAATCAATGAAATAGAAATAAAAAAAAAAAAACCAATAGAACAAATCAACGAAACTTGGAGCTGGTTATTTGAAAGAATAAGATTCATAACCCCCTGACCAAACTTATCAAAAAGAAAAGAGAAAGGACCCAAATAAATAAAATCATGAATGAAAGAGGAGAGATCACAACCAACACCAAAGAAATACAAACAATTATTATGAGCATATTATGAGCAACTCTATGCCAACAAATTTGGCAATCTGGAATAAATGGATGCATTCCTAGAGACATATAAACTACAACAACTGAACCAGGAAGAAATAGAAAACCTGAACAGACCCATAACCAGTAAGGAGATTGAAACAGTCATCAAAAATCTCAAAACAAACAAAAGCCCAGGGCCAGGCGACTTCCCAGGGGAATTCTATCAAAAATTTAAAGAGGAATTAATTCCTATTCTAAACCTCTTCCAAAAAATAGAAATGGAAGGAAAATTTCCAAACTCATTTTATGA
>NC_081557.1:250959570-251233942 GCF_022355385.1 Mustela nigripes | reverse complement strand
CCGAACAGACCCATAACCAGTAAGGAGATTGAAACAGTCATCAAAAATCTCAAAACAAACAAAAGCCCAGGGCCAGGCGACTTCCCAGGGGAATTCTATCAAAAATTTAAAGAGGAATTAATTCCTATTCTAAACCTCTTCCAAAAAATAGAAATGGAAGGAAAATTTCCAAACTCATTTTATGAGGCCAGCATCACCTTGATCCCAAAACCAGACAAGGATCCCATCAAAAAAGAGAATTACAGACCGATATCCTTGATGAACACTGATGCAAAAATTCTCACCAAAATACTAGCCAGTAGAATCCAACAGTATATTAAAATGATTATTCATCACGAACAAGTGGGATTTATTCCAGGGCTGCAAGGTTGGTTCAACATCCACATAGCAATCAATGTGATACAATACATTAATGAAGGAAAAAACAAGAACCATATGATACTCTCAATAGATGCTAAAAAAGCATTTGACAAAGTAAGGCATCCCTTCCTGATCAAAACTCTTCGAAGTGTAGTGATAGAGGACACATACCTCAATATTGTCAAAGCCATCTATGAAAAACCCAATGCAAATATCATCCTCAATGTATAAAAACTGAGAACTTTTCTGCTAAGGTCAGGAACATGGCAGGGATGTCCATTACCACCACTGCTATTCAACATAGTACTAGAAGTCCTAGCCTCAGCAGTCAGACAACAAAAAAGAAATCAAAGGCATCCAAATTGGTAAAGAAGAAGTCAAACTATCACTCCTTGCAGATAATATGATACTATATATCAAAAACCCAAAAGACTCCACTCCAAATCTGCTAGAACTTGTACAGGAATTCAGTAAAGTGTCAGGATATAAAATCAATGCACAGAAATCAGTTGCATTTCTTTACATGAACAACAAGACATAAGAAAGAGAAATTAAGGTGTCACTACCATTTACAATTGCACCCAAAACCACAAGATACCTAGGAATAAACCTAACCAAAGACACAAAGAATCTATACTCAGAAAACTGTAAAGTACTCATGAAAGAAATTGAGGAAGACACAAAGAAATGGAAAAACGTTCCATGCTCATGGATTGGAAGAACAAATATTGTGAAAATATCTATGCTACCTCAAGCAATATACACATCCATTTTTTTCAAAGAAATGGACAAATAATCCTAAAATTTACATGGAACCAGAAAGGACCCCAAGTAGCCAAAGGAATATTGAAAAAGAAAGCCAAAGTTGGTGGCATCATAATTCTGGACTTCAAGCACGATTACAAAGCTGCCATCATCAAGATAGTATCATACTGGCACAAGAATAGAAACAGATAAAAGGAACAGAATAGAGAGCCCAGAAATAGACCCTCAACTTTATGGTCAACTAATCTTTGATAAAGCAGGAAAGAATGTCCAATGGAAAAAAGACAGTTTCTTCAACAGATTGTGTTGGGAAAATTGGACAGCCACATGCAGAAAAATGAAATTGGACCATTTCCTTACACCACACACGAAAATAGACTCAAAATGGATGAAGGACCTCAATGTGAGAAAGGAATCCATCAAAATCGTTGAGGAGAACACAGGCAGCAACCTCTTCAACCTCAGCTGCAGCAACTTCTTCCTAGAAACATCACCAAAGGCAAGGGAAGCAAGGGCAAAAATGAACTATTGGGACTTCATCAGTATAAAAACCTTTTTCACGGCAAAGGAAACATTCAACAAAACCAAAAGACAACTGACAGAATGGGAGAAGATATTTGCAAATGATGTATCAGATAAAGGGCTAGTAGCCAAAATCTATAAAGAGCTTAGCAAACTCAACACCCAAAGAACAAATAATCCAATCAAGAAATGGGCAGAGGACATGAACAGACATTTCTGCAAAGAAGACATCCAGATGGCCAATAGACACATGAAAAAGTATTTCACATCACTTGGGATCAGGGAAATACAAATAAATACTGCAATGAGATACCACCTCACACCAGTCAGAATGGCTAAAATTAGCAGTCAGGAAATGACAGATGCTGGCGAGGATGTGGAGAAAGGGAAACCCTCCTACACTGTTGCTGGGAATGAAAGCTGGTGCAACCACTTTGGAAAACAGCAGGAGGTTCCTCAAAAAGTTGAAAATAGAGCTACCCTATGACCCAGCAATCACACTACTGGGTATTTACCCTAAAGATACAAACGTAGTGATCCAAATGAGCATGTGCACCCAAATGTTTATAGCAGGAATGTCCACAATAGCCAAACTATGGAAAGAACCTAGATGTCCATCAATAGATGAATGGATAAAGAAGAGGTGGTATATATATACAATGGAATACTATGCAGCCATCAAAAGAAATGAAATCTTGCCATTTGCAATGACGTGGATGGAACTAGAGGGTATTATGCTTAGCAAAATAAGTCAGTTGGAGAAAGACAACTATCATATGATCTCCCTGGTATGAGGAAGTGGAGAAGCAATGTAGGAGGCTTGGGGAGTAGGAAAAGAATAAATAAAACAAGATGGGATCAAGAGGGAGACAGTCGATAAGAGACTCTTAATCTCAAAAAACAAACTGAGGGTTGCTGGGAGTAGGGGGGTAAGGGGAGGCTGGTGGGGTTATGGACATTGGGGAAGGTATGTGATGTGGTGAGTGCTGTGAAGTGTGTAAACCTGGTGATTTACAGACCTGTACCCCTAGGGATAATAATACATTATATGTTTATAAAAAATTAAAAAAAATTAATAAATAATTTCTATTATTTCCTGACTCAGTATTGGGAGGTTATATGTTTTTAAGAAGTTGTCCATTTTTTCTAAGCTGTCCAATTGTGGGGCATATAACTTTTCATAATATTCTCTTATAATCATTTATATTTCTATGATGTTGGTTGTTCTCTTATTTCATTTCCAGTTTGGTTTGAATTCTTGCTCTCTTTTTTTCCTCTACGATGAATCTGGCTAAAGTTTAGCCATTCTGTTGATCTTTTTCATAGAACCATGTGCAGGTTTCATCAATCTGTTTTTTTAGTTTATTTCATCAATCTGTTTATTTAGTTTTTATTTTATTTCTACTCTAATCTTTATCATTTCCTTCTGTTTGCTGGCTTTAGGATTTGTTTGTTCTTCTTCTAACTCCTTTAATTATTAGGTTAGGTTATTTATTTGAGATTTTCTTGGTTATTGAGTTAGGCCTGTCTTGCTGTAAACTCACCTCTAAAACATCTTTTGCTGCATTCTAAAGGTTTTGGACCATTGTGTTTTCATTTTCATTTTTGTCCATGTGCAGTTTGATTTCTCTTTGATTTCTAGCTGACCCCATTCATTGCTTAGTAGCATGTTATTTAACTGCCATGTATTTGTGTTCTTTCTGGATTTTTTCCTCATTATTGATTTCTAGTTTCATAGCATTCATTTGTGGTCAGAAAAGATGCGTAGTATGACTTTATTCTTTTTGAATTTGTTAAGGCTTGTTTTGTCGCCTAATATGTGATCTATCCTACAGAATGCTCCACGTATACCTGAAAAAAATGTATATTCTAGTATTTTAGTATGGAATGTTCTGAATATATCTATTCGATTCATCTGGTCAAATGTGTCATTCAAAAACCAGTGTTTCCTTGTTAATTTCCTATTTACATGATATATCCATAGATACAAGTGGGTTGTAAAAATTCCCTACTATTATTTTATCACTGTCAACTAGTTCCTTTATGTTTGCTATTAGCTGCTTTTTATATTTAGGTCCTCCTATGTTGGATGCATAAATATTTGCAATTATTACGTCTTCTTGTTGCAGTTTCCTTTATGCTTGTAGAGTGTCCTTCTCTGTCCCATTACAGTCTTTGTTTTGAAGTCTATTTTGTCTGATATAAATATTGGTACCCCAAATTTATTTTCTATTCCATTGTCTTTTTCTTTTTCTTTTTTTTTTTTTTCATATCTGATATCTTCTTCCTTTACTTAGGAACGTATCTGAGGTGAATTTTCTTAAAACAACCCCAGAAGCCATTATTTTTGAACACTTTGAAATGCCAATTTTATTAACTACTTAAATAGATCCAAGTCTCAAAATTAATCATTCATAATAAAATATAGCTTTTCAAAATGTATATAAAATTGGTCTATCAACAATGCTTATATAATAATATACCCTTCCACTTTTATGATAAATACTTTTTCATCCCTTTACTTTCAATCTGCAGTATCTTTAGGTCTGAAACAATTCTCTAATATCACATAGAAGGGTCTTGCTTTTTAATCCTTGCCATTAACCTGTGTTTATGATTAGGGCATTTAGTCTGTTTAATTATTGATAGTTATCTACTTACTGCCATTTTGTTACTTGTTTGATGGTTATTTCTGTAGTTCTTTCTACCTTTCTTCTCTTGTTCTCTACAGTTTGCTAGCATTCTTTAGTACTATACTTGAAATCCTTGGTCTCTAGTTTTTGCATATATATTACTGGTTTTTGATTTGTATTTGCCATTAGTTTGTATGTAACATCTTATGCATTTAGCAGTCTATATTAAATAAGGTCACTTAAATTTGAACTGATTCTTTACTCCTTTTCCCTCCTATGTTTTAGATATATGTTGTCATATTTTATATCCTTTTATCTTGTGAATCTCTTAAACTGATTTTTAGAGATACATTTTTACTTCTTTAGTGCTTTCTACTTTTCTTACCCCTGCTTATGGTCTTTCCTTTCCACTCAGAATCAGTTTCCCTGAACATTTCTTATAAGGCTGGGTTAGTGGTGATGAATCTCTTTAACTTTTGTTGTCTGGGAAACCTTCATCTCTCCTATTCTGAATAATAGCCTTGCTGAATACAGTATTTTTGGCTGCAGGTTTTTGTTTGTTTGTTTTGTTGTTGTTAGTTTTTTCTTTCAGCACTTTGACTATATCATGCCACTTTCTTCTGACCTCCTAAGTTTCTAAGGAAAAACCTGATAGTTTTTTTTTAGATTTTTCCCTTGTATGTAACTGTTCTCTTTATTTCTTGCTGCTTTTAAAATTTTTCAGTCACTACTTTTTGGCATTTTAATTACTATGTGTCTTGGTGTGGACCTCTTTGGTTGATATTTTTGGGGATCTCTGTGCCTCCTGGATCTGGATTTCTGTTTTCTTCCCTAGATTCAGGAAATTTCCAACCATTTCTTCAAATAAATTTTCTGCTCTACTTTCTCTTTCTTCTTCTGGGATTCCTGTAATGCAAATGTTATTACACCTGAGGTTGTCACTGAGTTGCCTCACCTATTATCACTTTTTATTATTTTTTCTCTTTCCTGTTCAGCTTGATTGCTTTTGATTACTCTGTACTTCAGGTCACTGATCCATTCTTCTGCTTTTTCTAGTCTACTATTTGTTTTCTTCAGTGTATTTTTAACTTCAGTTATTCAGTTTTTCAACTTACTGGTTCTTTTTTATGTTTTCTATATTTGTTAAGGGTTTCAATAACATCCTTTACTCTTTCTCAAGTCCATTGACTATCTTTATGACCATTACTTTGAATTCTCCATCCAGCATATTATTTATCTCTGTTTCATTTAGCTCTCTTGCTGTGATTTTGTCTTGTTCTTTCATTTGGGACATATTACTCTGTCTCCTCATTTTTTTCTGATACTCTGTGTTTGTTTCTATATAATAGAAAAGTGAGCTATATCCCCTGCTCTTGAAAGCAGTGTATCTGTGGTGTACCTTCCACCTGGGGACAGTACTGTGGGTCCATTTGGCTCCCAACCTTTCTTCTGCCTTTCCTACCTTTTTTGATATGGCCTTTTCTCTACATTTACTGTGTAGAATATGTTCTGCCAGTCTTTGGGTTGTTTTTTAGGTTACTTACACTGATGTGGGTATTATCTAGCTGTACCCGTGGAACAAGGTGAGTTTAGGGTCTTTCTACTCTTCCATCTTCCCTGGAAATTTATCTAATTGAAATTTTAAACTTCAGCTTTTTCATGTGCCCCAGTGCTCTAAGGGTTCAGGTGCCAGCCCCTGCAACCCAGAGAGAATTCCAGCAGCTCCCCCACTGTTTGGAAGATTTCTAAACCTGGCTCCTGTTTATTCTAGTTGCCTTTTATACTGTGGCTTTTTTCTGTAACCCAGGGCAGGTGATCCTACTCGCAGTCCCTCAGCACTATTCCTCCCCACTGCAGTGCAGTATTGGTGATGGGGATTTCCATTATTACTGTGTCTCCATTTCTCTTGCCATTCTCTCTGTGGTCTCTCTGTTTTTGTTGTGCAGAAGCTGTTTATTCAGCTTTCAGTTCTTCAGGAGAAACTGTTCTATAGATCATAGAACAATAACCCCCACTGCATCATATATAGAGAAGGAAATAGGCCAATCTGAATCAATTAAAACTGCCATAGTAACATTATAGAAGATAGATAATTGGACCTATTCTTTACTTTGAAACTTGAAGTTTGGTAGCAAATTATAAAAACTCATCTTTTAGGATTTATAAAATCCCTTTGGAAACAATATAGAAGTTCTTTCTTTTGCATTTATTGCTCAATTTAAACAATAAACTTGTTTCTATTTTAAAAATATGTCTAAAAAATGCTGATATAAACAAAAGTAGACTGGATTGTATTTTTTCATCCAATCTGGCAAAATTTTAATAGGAAATATAAAGATGATTTATAAAGCCATGGTATGGCATCATATCTAAGAAAGATTTATGTTTTATACTTACTCATAGGTGAATCTTCTAATTAAAATCTTTCCTCTTCATTTAGTTTTTTTTTTGTTTTGATTTTAGTTGTGCACCTTGGTGACAGAAATTGAGACACCTTATCTACATTTTTATTGGTCACTCTGTAACATGAATGCATATATTTAAATTATTCAATTACCTACATTTCCAATCTAATTATCAATTTTAATTTTAAAGTATAAACAATGATATTAAGGATGAATGGATAAGAACAATTGTAAACAATGATATGAAGAATGAATAAGAATATATTATTTATGTACAATACATTTAACATTTGATATTATATTATTTTTAAGTTGTATTATACTTCTAGGATGTATAGAAGACCTATATGTAGTTATCAGTGACAACTAATGAGTAGTGATATTAATGAAATAAAAGTTATGAATAATCAACAAAGTATAAAATTAGTCTCCAAACACTACATTATTGGCTCTACAAATTTAACATTAGGTGATTTACACAATTTAATTAAACCATTGTTAAAGAACATTTATATAGTTCTTTTATATGAAAGGCATATGGATGTGCATTAGGTATACTAATGCTGACAATATCAGCATTAATAAATTTAATATTCATTGAGAACTTACATGTTTGACATATATCCAATTTAATCCTTTAAAAAACTGAATATAAATTACTATTATTCTCCTCAATTTACAAAGGCATGAAGGCACAGAGAAGTTAAGAAATCTGTGGAATACACTGCAAGAAATTAGTGGAAACCAAAATCTAAACACAGGCAGGTAGATTTCAGAGTACATAATTTAAGCATAGCAATGCTGACTTTATTTGCATTGTTTTTGGAGGATGGTGCTGGGTATGGTGATATTAGGCAAGGTTCTATACTGCATTATTTTTAAGCAGTCCTGATTAATTAGAGTTAATGGGAAATTAGAGTTAATGGGAAATATCAGATGATTTGCATTTAAGGAATACAAACAGTTCATGTCCCAATAAGACATACCTGGACAGAAATGGAAATGCCAAATGTAAGCCCTGTGTCATTATCTTTTGCTGCATAAAAGGGTATCACAGATTCAGTGGCTTAAAAGAAGACACCTTTATTATGTCATAGTTTCTGTGGGTTAGTGGTCCACTCACAGCTTAGCTGGATTTCTGTTCAGAGTCTCATGAGCCTGCAATCGGACATCAGTGGAACTATTCTCATCTGGAGGCTCAACTGGGAAGATTCTGCTTCCAAGTTCATTAAGCTAAGCATCAGTTGTTGACATAATTATTTCCTTGTGGTTTTATGACTTGAGGGCGTTGTGGGTTATGTTTTTTGTTTTTGTTTTGTTTTGTTTTGCTGGCTGTTGGCTAGAGAGCATTTAACTTAGCTGACTTATTTCACTTAGCATAATACCCTCAGGGTCCATCTATGTTGTTGCAAATGGCAGGATTTCTTTCTTTCTCATGGATGAATAATATTTTATTTGTCTCACATCTATTTTATACATTCATCTGTCAGTGGACACTTTTGTTTGTTTCCATATCTTGGCTATTATAAATAATGCTGCCATAAATATGGGAACACACATATTTTCAATATCGTGGTTTCATTTTCTTCAGATATATAACCAGAAGCAAGATTGCTGGAACATATTATGGTATAGATCACAGTTGTTCTATATTTTTGATTTTTTGAGCAACCTCAATAACATTTCCATAGGGACTGAACTAATATACATTTTTAACAACAATGCTCAAAGTTTCCTTTTTCTCCATAAACCAAAAATACTTATTCTTGCTCGTTTTCCTGATGATAGTTATTTATTAGATGTGAGGTGATATTTCATAGTGCATTTCCCTGATGATTAGGGAATCATCCCAGAGGATGTTGAGCATTTTTCATGTGCCTGTTGTTAATCTGTATGTCTTTTGGAGAAATGCATATTCAGTTCCTCTGTCCACTTCTTATTCAGATTGTTTTTGTTAAGTTCTTTACATATTGGATATTGACTCCTTATGCAGTAGTTTGCAAAGATTTTCTCCCATTCTATAAGTTACCTTCATATTTTCTTGATTGTTTTTTTTTTGCTGTCAAAATTTAAAGTTTGTTTTAGTCCCACTTCTTGATGTTTGGTTTTGTTGCTTGTGCTTGAGGTACTTTATCGTTAAAAAAAAAAAAATTGCCAAGATCAATGTCAAGGAGCTTTTTCTGTTTTCCTTTAGAAATTTTACAATGTTAGGTCTTAAATCTTTAATACATTTTGAGTTAATTTTTGTGAGTGGTGTAAGAATCTAATATTTTTCTGCATGTGTTTATCCAGTTTCCCCTACACCATTTGTTGAACAGAATATTTTTCCCCATTGAGCATTCTTTGCTCCTTTTTCAAGTATTTGTTAGATATATATGTGAGGATTTATTTTCAGGCTCTCTATTCTCTTTCATTGGTCCTTGTCTCTACTTTCATACTAGTACACCCTCCATTGTTTTAATTACTATAGCTTTGTTATATAGTTTGAGATAATAGGGAAGTATGATGCCTCCTGAGTTATTCTTTCTTAAGTTTGCTCTGACTTCAAGCAGATCTTTTCCATATGAGATTTAGTATTTTTATTTTTTGTGAAAAATTCCATTGGAATTTACATAGGGATTGCCTTGAATATATAGATGACTTTAGGTAGTATGGACATTTTAATAATATTCCAAAGAGCATGGGATATTTTTTTCATTTTTTTGTGTGTCTTCTTCAATTTCTTTCATCAAAATCTTGTAATTTTTATCATAGATCTTTTATTTTCTTGGTTAAATTGCACTTATTGTTTTTGATTCTGTTGTAAATGAGATATATTTTTCAGTTCTTTTTCAGATATTTTCTTGTTTGTGTCTAGAAATACAAGATACTTATGTAGGTTGACTCTAAATTCTGTAACTTCATTATGTTATTTATATATATATTATTAATTACAACAGCTTTTTGATCAAGTCTTTAGGATTTTCTATATATAAGATTATTTCATCTATGAATAATTTTACTTCTTACTTTTCCTATAATTTAACTTCTTAATTTTTTATTTGGATGCTATTTATTTCTCTGCCTGGTTGCCCTAGCTAGGACTTCCAGTACTCTGTTCAATAAAAGTGGTGAGAGTGGGCACTATTGTCTTGTTCCTGATTTTACAGGAAGATCTTTCCCTACTGAGTGTGATAATAGCTGTGGACTTGTTGTATATGATCTTCATTACATTAAGGTAGATTCCTTCTATACTCAATTTGTGGAGAGATTTTGTTATTTAATGTCTATTATTTTATTATTTTAAGAAGTATTTTGTCAAATGCTTTTTCTCGATCTGTTGAGTTGGTCATGTAGTTTTTATAGTTCATTCTATTAATGTGGTTATTACATTTATTGATTTTCATACATTGAACTATCTTTGCATCCTAGGGATAATTCCCACTAGATCACGTTTTATATCCTTTTAAAGTGTTGTTGAGTTGTGCTAAAATTTTGTGAAGGACTTTTGGAACTGAGGAGATCTAAGATGGCACCAGGGTAAGACCATGAACTCACTTCCTCCATGAACACATCATATCTACATCTACATATAAAGCAATTACTTCTGAAGAACTGAGGACTGATTGAACAACTTCTACATAATCAAAGTTAGAGGGACCATATAGAGAATGGCAGGAGAGACAGAGACATGATAACAATGAGAACCCCATCCTCAATGGTGCAAACTGGAGTAAAAAGGAGACTACCTAAGGGACCATAAGCAGGCACAGAAAAAAATTGTAGTTAAGAACAACTAAAACGTAAGTGAAATAAATGTTGAGTACCCATCGTACGGTACTAGATATTTTTTTCCCTCCCCTGGACCACTCTCTTGGACCACCCTCTTGGATTAGAGGTACTGGCATTCTTTGTTTATGTACCTCCTTCAAATAGATAGCACAGACAAAAGCAGGATCCAGTCAGTCTGCTGCCTCAGCAAGTCCTAGGCTCCTAAACACAACAACCTCATTTTTTTTTTTTCCCCTCAAAGCAAGCCTTCTCTACTCACGTGAACTCCAGCTATCCCACCAAAGTGGTTCTGGAAAAAGCACATACCAAAATACCATCAGAGAGTGCTCAGTAAAGCTCTAGTTGTCTTGCTAAGATGCCACAGGCACAATGCATTCCTGGACACTTGAGGTCTGCACCCACCTTAGTTCCAGACAACAAACCAGTGCAAAGCACCCTGGGAGCTCCTAGCCCACACCTGTTTTGGTTCTAGCATTCCCACCATGGTGCTTCTACTTCAGCTCAAGTCAGCTGCCTGGGTGATCTCTGCATGTAATGTCCCAAGAAGAACCCCTGGCCCATGCCAACCTCAGCTCCAACCATCTTCATGGTATCCTTGTGCAGAATGCCCCAGGAATCCCTAGCCTGAGCTCTTTTCAGCTCCAACTGTCCCACAGGTTGGCCTCAGAGTGGAGTACTCCAGGAATACCAGTCATTATCTACTATATCTCTAGCCAAAGTTGTCAGGTACAGAAACTCTACACAAGGGATATTCCTACATAAAGCCTCTCCTTCAAGACTAAGAGAAGTAGCTGTTCTCCATAAGTCATAGAAATATAACACAGAAAGTAAAATAATATGAGGAGACAAAAGAATATTTTCCAAATTAAGTAACCAGACAAATTTTCAGAAAAATAACTAAATAAAACAGTGATAAGTAATCTACCTAATAAAAAGTTCAAAGTAATGGTCATAAAGATGTTCACCAGACCTGAGAATAAACTGGACGTGAATTCAGTGAGAACCTCAAGAGGAGAGAGGAGATGTAAAGTATAACCAACCAGAGTTGGAAAATACAATAACTGAAATTAAAACATGCTGAGGAAATCCATGGCAAGATTAGATGATGTAGAAGAGTAGATAATCCATCTGGAGGAGAGGGTAATGGAAAGTATCCCAGCTAAACAGCAAAAAGATAAAAGAAAATAAAAAGAGAGGATAAGTTAAAGTACGTCTTGGAATACATCAAGTTTATTGACATTTGTGTTATAGGGATGCCAGAAATAGAAGGTAGAGAGAAAGGGACAGAAAACTAAGTTGAGGAACTAATAGCTGAAGACTTTCCTAACTTGGGGAATAAAATAGATATTCAGGTACAGGAAGCATAGTAGCTCCAAACAAGATGAACCCATGGCGGTCCACACCATGACACATAATAATTAAAACATTAATGACTAAAAATACAGAAAGAATATTAAAAGCAGGAAGAGAACAGCAACTAGTTATGCACCGGGGGGAACTGCATAAGGCTATCAGCTGATTTTTTAGCAGAAATCCTGAGTATATCATGTCACTCCCTTCCAGTCTCCCAAGTGCTGAAAGGAAAACACCTACAGCCAAGAATACTCTAGTGGGCAACGTTTTCAATCATCATTGGAAAAGTGATAAAGAGGGGCACCTGGGTGGCTCAGTCGGTTAAAGCCTCTGCCTTCGGCTCAGGTCATGATCCCAGGGTCCTGGGATCGAGCCCCACATTGGGCTCTCTGCTCAGCGGGGAGCCTGCTTCCTCCTCTCTCTCTGCCTGACTCTCTGACTACTTGTGATCTCTGTCAAATAAATAAATAAAATCTTAAAAAAAAAAAGAAAAAGTGATAAAGAATTTCCCAGATAAACAAAGATTAAAGGAGTCCATCACAACTAAACCAGCCTTACAAAGAATGTTAAAGTGACTTCTTTAAGGGGTAAAGAAAAAAGAAGAAAATTGGAAGAAAATTATCAAAGGAAAAAAAAAATCCACAGGTAAAAGCAAACATACAGTAAAGTAGTATATTAATTACTTATAAAGATGGTATGAAGGTTGTAAGCCAAAAGTAATAATATCAATTATATCTAAAAAGTTAGTAAGGGACTCACAAATTAAAAAGACATAAAATATAAATATATAAAATATAAAATCCTATATATAAAACATGGAGAGGTAGTAAAATATTGTGATTTTAGAGTGTGTTCGGTCTTAAATGACCATCAACTTAATATAGACTACTATATACTTATGATGTTATATATATGTATGTGTATATATATGTATATATATAGCATATATGGTATATATAATATATATATGTATATAGTTCCATCTCAAAACAGCAGAATACACATTCTTTTCAAGTGTACATGGAATATTCTCCAGGATAGATCACATGTTAGGCTATAAGACATGTCTCAATAAAATTACAAAGATTGAAGGGGGTCAAAGAACATTGCCAACCAATGGTATGAAACTAGAAATCAATCACTTGGAAAAAAAGACTGGAAAAAACACAAACAGGTGGAGGCTAAGTAACATTCTATTGAACATTCAAAGAGTCAATGAAGAAAACAAAGAGAAAAAAAAAAAAAACCATGAAGACAAATGAAAATGGAAACACAATGGTGTAAAATCTTTGGGAAATAGGAAAATGTTTTAACATAGAAGTTTATTGTTATATAGACCTAACTCAAGAAAGAAGAAAAATCTCAAACAATCCTACCTTACACTTAAAGGAGCTAGAAAAAGAAGAATAAAGCCCAAAGTTAGTAGAAAAGAATGAAATAAAGATCAAATCAGATATAAATGAAATAGACACTTAAGGAAAAAAAAATAATAGTAAGGAATAATGAAACCAAGAGTTGATTATTTGAAAAGATAAAATTAATAAACCTTTGGAGGGGGAAAGATAGTGGAGGAGTAGGGGACCATATTTCAGCCAGTACCCTGAATTGAGCTGGATATCTACCAGACCACTCTGAACACCCATGAAATCAGCCTATGATGTAAGAAGATGTATCTGGATCTCTACAAACAGAATCTCTCCAATGGCTGATTTCAAGGTATGAAGCAGGGAGCCATGATTCTCTGGGGCAGATATTGGAAGAAAAACAGAAGGGGGAGGGAACCTCTGGGATCCTGAGCTGATGGAGTGCAAAAGCCTCCTGTGCTGAGGACTGGATACAGACAGACTGGAAGCAGTGGGGAAAAGACTTTAGGGCAGCCCCCCAGCCCCTCATCCCTGGAGCTGCAGGGATATGCTTGCAAACTGAGGGCTGCTGGCCGTTTAAAATCACAAAGGGCAGAGAGGTGCCTGGACCTGGAAGCAAGAGCTGGGAGTGCTGCTAAGGGGCGCACAACCCAGGATGCTTCAGTTCTTAGCAGCACAGACAAAAATGGAAACAGTGTGCCCTGGAGAATTCACTAGAGAATGGAATGTGATCTCTCTGTTCTAAGACAAAAGTTTGGATACAGTCACTTCTGTTCTGACTCCTGGAAGAGATGCTCAAAGCTGCCAGGGAAAGCTGGCAGAGAACAAAAGTTCCCCCAAACCAGTTTCTTTTCACTGAGCCCACCACTGCTCAAAGGATCCAGGGTAACTGGGTTACTCAAACAGGGTTGCTTGAGTAACAGCACAGCAAGCCCCTCTCCCAAAAGACAGACTGGAAGAATAAGAGGCCAACAACCCTATGGTCCACATAACAGGTGCATCTTGCTTGGGTTGTGGTTAATAATTTTGACTCTGTACATTCCCTCAACAACCACCGCCCCCCCCACCACAGAATGACTAAGAGGAGGAACACACAACACAGGAAAAATTCAGAGACTGTGACCTCTGCCACATAACTAATGGATATGAAAATAAGCAAGATGTGAGAAAGAGACTTCATTCGAACAGTTATGAAGACAATAGTTAGGATGGAGAAAACCACTAATGGCAACATAGATTCTCTAAGGGCAGAAATGAGTGTTGATCTTGCAAGACTTAAAAATGTTATCTATGAGACCCAATCTAATCTAGATACTCTAATAGCTAAGGTAAATGAGACAGAAGAATGAATCAGTAATCGAAAAGACAAACTGATAGAAAAGAAGGAACAGGAGGAGGCCTGGAACAAATAGCCTAAAATCCATGAAAGCAGAATTAGAAAAATAAATAATGCCATGAAATGTTCCAATGTCAGAATTATTGGGATCCTGAGTTGGTGGAGATAGAGGGCTAAGAGATATGTTTTAGCAAATCATAGCCAAGAACTTCCCTAATCTGGGGAATGAAACTAACATTCATGTCCTAGAGGCAGGGAGGACCCCTCCTAAGATCAAGAATAGACCAATGCCCTAGCATGTAATAGTACAACTTGTAAATATTAGACCCAGGGAAAACATTCCTCATGTGCAGAAGAAGGAACTTCAGAATAATGTCAGACCTGTCCACAGAGACCTGGCAATCCAGAAAGGGTGGGCAAGACGTATTCAGGGTACTAAATGATAAGAACATGTAGCCAGAAATACTTTATATGGCAAGGCTGTCATTTAGAAGGATGGAGAGATAAAGAGCTTCCAAGACCAGCAAAAACTGTAAGAGTATGTGACCACAGAGTTGCCCCTACAAGAAATATTAAGGGGAGTTCTATGAAAGGAATACCTTGGAATAAACCTAACCAAAGGGGTTGAAAAAGAAAAACAAAGCTAAGGGCATCACATTGCCTGATTTCAAGCTATATTACAAATCTGTGAACACTAAGACAGCATGGTACTGGCACAAAACCAGATACATAGATCAGTGGAAAAGAATAGAGAGCCCAGATATGGACCCTCAACTCTATGGTCAAATAATCTTCAACAAAGCAGGAAAAAATATACAGTGGAAAACAGTCTCTTTAATAAATGGTTCTGGGAAAATTGGACATCTACATGTAGAAGAATGAAACTCGACCATTCTCTCACACCATACACAAAGATAAACTCAAAATGGATAAAATACCTCAAAGTGAGACAGAAATCCAACAAAATCCTAGAGAACATAGGCAGTTATCTCTTCGACATCAGCTACAGCAACTTATTTTAAGACATGTCTCCAAAAGCAAGAGAAAGGAAAGCAAAAATGAACTTCTGGGACTTCATCAAGATTAAAAAACTTCTGCACAGCAAATGAAACAGTCAAAAAATACTAAGAGACAATTCACAGAATGGGAGAACATATTTGCAAATGACACTACAGACAAAGGGCTAATATCCAAGATCTATAAAGAATTTCTCAAACTCAACACCCAAAAACCAGACAATCAAGTCAAAAAATGGGAAGAAGACATGAACAGACACTTCTCCAAAGAAGATATACAAAGGGCTAACAGACACCTGAAAAAATGTTCATCATCATTAGCCATCAGGGAAATTCAAATCAAAACCACATTGGGGTACCAAAAATTGACAAGGCAAGTAACAACAAACGTTGGAGTGACTGGGGAGAAAGGAGAGCCCTCTTACATTGATAGTGGGAAAGCAATTTGATACAGCCACTTTGGAAAACATTGTGGCTGTTTCTCAAAAAATTAAAAATAGAGATACCCTATGACCCAGCAATTGCACTACTGGGTATTTACTCCAAAGGCACAGACATAGTGAAAAGTAGGGCCATATACACCCCAATGTTCATAGCAGAAATGTCCATAATAACCAAACTATGGAAAGAGCCAAGATGCCCTTCAACAGACAAGTGGATAATGAGGATGTGGTCCATATATACAATGGAGTATTACTAAGCCATCAGAAAGGATGAATACCCAACTTTTGCATCAATATGAATGGGACTGGAGGAGATAATGCTGAGTGAAGTAAGTCTAGCAGACAGAGTCAATTATCATATGGTTTCGCTTACTTGTGGAATAGCACAAGAAATGGCATGGAGGACGTTAGGAGAAAGAAAGGAAAAGTGAAGGGGGAAATCTGAGGGGGAGATAAACCATGAGAGACCGTGGACTCTGAGAAACAAACTGAGGGTTTTAGAGAGGAGGGGTGTGCAAAGATGGGTGAGCCTGGTGGTGGGTCTTAAGGAGGGCAGGTATTCATGAGGCACTGGATATTATACATAAACACACACAAACTATTATAAGTAATAAATGTATTCATTTAAGTTGCAGGTTATGAAATTAATACACAGAAATCTATTGTATGTCTGTATAATAATAATGAAGTACCATAAAAACAAATGAAATTTACATTTACTCTTCCATTTACTCTTGTACCAGAAAGAATAAAATATCTAGGCATAAATTTAACCAAGGAGATAAAGACTTATACTCTGAAAACTGCAAGCCATTGGTGAAAGAAGTTGAAGATGATATAAACAAATGGAAAGAGTCTGCACGCAGGGATTAGAATTACTATTTTAAAAATTCCGTAGTACCCAAAGCAATCTACAAATGCGATGCAATCTCAACCAAAATACCAATAGCAATTTTTGCTGAACTAGAATAAATAATCCTAAAATTTATATGGAATCACAAAAAACTTCAAGTAGCCAATTCATTTTTTGTTTTGTTTTGTTTTGTGTTTTTTAAATGTAAGTTCCTTACCCAGTGTGGAGCTCACTGATGGGGCTTGAACCCAACCCCAAGATTGAGTTGTACACTTAACTAAGTCACCCACGCATCCCATTAGGCAGTCTTGAGAAAGGAAGAAGCTGAAGGTATCACAATTCCAGTTTTCAAGATACACTACAAAGCTGGAGTAATCAGAGCAGTGTGGTACTGGCATAAAAACAGACACACAGATCACATGGAACAGGATAGAAAGTCCAGAAATAGACCACACTTATTTGGTCAGTTAATCTATAAGAAAGAGAGCAATAATGTACAATAAGGAAAAACAGTCTCTTTGATAAATGGTGGTAGGGAAACTGGAAGTTACATACAAAAGAATGACCCTGGACCACTTTCTTACACCATACACAGAAATAAACTAAAGATGGATTAAAGACCTAAATGTAGGAACTAAACCACAAAAATCCTAAAAGAAAACATAGGCTATAAACTTTTGGACATTGCCTTAGCAACATTTTTCTGAAAATGTCTCCTTAGGCAGGGAAACAAATGCTCAAATAACCTATTAGGACTGTACCAAATGTAAAAGTTTTTGCATGCTGATGGAAGTCATCAACAAAATGAAGAGGTAATCTATTGAATAGGAGAAGATGTTTGCAAGTGATATATCTGTCAGGGAGTTAATATCCAAAGCATATAAAGAATTCATACAACTCAATACCAAAAACCAAAAAACAAAAACCAAACCAAAACAAAAAAACCAACCCAAAATGATGATCCAATTAAAAATGGGCACAGGACCTGAATAGCCAGTTTTCCAAAGAAGATATGTAGGTGGCCAGCAGCCACATGAAAAGATTCCCAGTATCACTAGTTACCAAGGAAATGCAAGTCAGAACCATAATAAGATATCACCTCACAGCAACCAGAATGGCTAGAAAAAAAGTAAAACAAAAACAAAACCCTAAAACAAGAAATATGTATTGGTGATGATGTGGTTAAAACAAAACCCTTATGTACTGTTTGTAGAAATATGAATGGCTGCAGCTACTCTGGAAAAGAGTATGGAGTTTCCTCAAAATAAGGTAAAAATAGAAATACCATATGATCCAGTAATTCCACTACTGGGTATTTACCCAAGGAAAACAAAAAGCACTAATTTGAAAAGAAATGGAAGCAGCCTAAATGGCCATTGGTAGATGGATAGATAATGCAAATGTGGTATGTAGGGATGTGTGTATATTTACACATACATACCACACACACACAATGGAGTATTACCCATAAAAAATGAAATACCGCTATTTGCAACAACATGGATTTGTAAAGGGTATTATGTAAATGAAATAAGTCAGAGAAAGAGACATATATGATTTCAATCATATGTAGAATTTAAAAACAAAACAAAGGAACAAAAAAAATCAGACTCATAAATACAGAATAGTGGTGTTTGCCAGATGGGACCGGGTAGAGGGATCATCTAAATAGATGAAAGGGATTAAGATGTACAAAGTTCCAGCTATAAAATAAGTCAGAGGGATGAAAATTACAGCATTGGGAATGTAGTCAATTATAATAACTTTGTATGGTGATGGATCGTAACTATACTTATTGTGGTGAGTATTGTGTAATGTAGGAAATTATTGAATCATTGTTGTGCACCTGAAGCTAATATTACATTGTAGGTCAGCTATACTTCAATAATAAAATTATATCTATACTGATCAAGGATACCAATTTATAATTTTCTGTTCTTGCAGTGTTCTTATCTGGCTTGGTATCTGGGTAATGGTGGCTTTGTAGAATGAGTTTGGGAATATTCCCACTGTTCAATTTTTTGGGAAGACTTGGATAAGGATTGGCATTAATTCTCCTTTTTAAAATGTCTGTTAGAATTCACCAGTGAAGGGGCACCTGAGAGGCTCAGTGGGTTAAAGCCTCTGTCTTCAGCTCAGGTCATGATTCCCAGGGTTTTGGGATCGAGCCCCACATGGGGCTCTCTGCTCTGCAGGGAGCCTGCTTCCCCCTCTCTCTCTGTCTGCCTTTCTGCCTACTTGTGATCTCTGTCAAATAAATAAATAAAATCTTAAAAAAAAAAGAAAAAGAAAAAGAATTCACCAGTGAAGCCATCTGGGGTTTTCTGTGTTGTAAAGTTTTGATTCCTGATGAGTCTTCTTACTCATTAGTCATCTGTTCAGATTTTCTATTTCTTCATGTTCAGTCTTGGTAGGTTGTATGTTTTTAGGAATTTTTCTATTGCTTCTAGGTTATTCAATTTATTGGCATATTTGTAGTACTCTCTTAGGATTCTATGTATTTCTGTGATGTCAATTACAATGTATCCTCTTTATTTTATTTGAGTCTTCTATTTTTTTTTTTTCTAAGTTAGTCTAGTTAAAGGTTTATCAATTTAACAGACTCTTAGTTCGGCTATTCTTTTTTATTGTTTTTTCTTGTCTCTATTTCATTTATTTCCACTCTGATCTTTGTTGTTTCTTTCTTTCTGCTAACCTTGGGGTTAGTTTGTTATTCTTTTTCTAGTTTCTCAAGCTATTAATTTAGGTAATTTATTTGATATCTATTTTCTGAATATATGCATTTATTACTATAAACTTCCCTCTCACAATAGTTTTTGCAGCATCCCATAGATTTTGGTAGTCTGTATTTCCACTTTGATTTGTTTGGGTATATATTTATATCTCCCTTTTGATTTCTTCTTCAACCCCCTGGTTGTTCAGAGGTAAATTGTTTAGTTTCCATATGTGTGTAAATTTTCTAGGTTTCCTCTTTTGCTGTTTGCCATATTCTTACCGTTGTGATCAGAAAAGTTACTTGGTATGATTTCAGTCTTCTAAATTTGCTTGGATTTAGTCGCTTTCAACTCAGTCGCTTTCAACTTTAAGGATCTTTTCCTTCCCTATTTTTTCTCCCAAGGGAATCTAAGTTGCAAGATACAAGCTCACTTATTAAAAAGCAGCAGTTAGTAATATTGGAGGTGGTTTTCCTCAGTCCATTCTGTTGACCACTTCTCAGTTATAGATTGTCTTTTACCTGGTCTTGGGTATTGATCTTGCCCCTGCAGAATTCGTTGCTATTGTACAAAATTCTTCCATGACTTTAGTTTCATTTGACCTATGGTATGTCCCATGAAAATCTTCTTTTCCAAACTTGAGAGTTTTTCCGCTTAACTGACCATTTCAGCCACTCACAATCTCACTCTGCAGGTGCAAAGCATAAGAACTCTCTGTGAGGGAGGCAGCATTCTTTAAATTTCTTTCAAGATTATTCAGCTAAACAAATGTCTTTCAACCATTACTAGTCCATTAATCTGGTACCCGAAGAGAAGAATTAACTGGGAGTCTGTCCCTTATAACCAAATATATGAAGACCTGCTATTTAGAGGAGACAATGTATTATTTCAGATAGAACCAGAAAAACTGTGTTGTATCTTATTTGCCTTCAATCTCTAAGCTCCAACAGCACAGCAGTTTTTTTTTTTTTTTTTTTTTTTTTTTTCTGAGAGTCAAGCATGACAAATTGTTGCTAGACTTGGACCTTAAATCTATCTGTTCCTCCGTTTGGAAAGCATTCCTGTAAGACCGTCTCTTATTTATTATTCAAATCTCAGCTAAAATGTGTCTTCTTCCAAAAAAGGTTCATAAACACCTCTTCTCAGAAGTCCCCTAGTCACTCTCTGAAATTTCTTCCTTTTCCCCCTGAATCTTATTATTTCACCTTTGATCCCCTTAATGCATGTATCTGGTGGTTAATTGACTTTTTTCCCCCTTTATTATGAGGAACTTGGTAGCATGTCTCCTTCGTCTCCCAAATACAGGCCAAAGCCTGACACATAATGGATAAATTGTTGCTTAATGAATAAAAAACATAATGAATATACACATGCGGTTCTTATATATCTTATTTAGTTGTGACAATGGCATGAAAAACATGAACAGCTTCAGAAGATACTCTGTATACTGACTGCTTTTCAACTGTTTGTAATACTCTTTTCAATCCGGTATTTTGGATAAAATTGCAGGTAAGTCTACTCTACCAAATATGTTATTATATTTATGATTATGTACCTGATTGCAAATTTTAAAACAGACTTTATACCAGATATTACTTTGTTTTAATACAGTAGAATATTATTTTTAAGTACCAGAGGAAATGAAATTTCACTTCAATTAGAGAAAGTTAAGGGAATTAAGGCATCTATAACATGTAACAAAGTATTGAAATCTAGAAAATTAGATATTACAAGAAGATACTATATTAAGAGTAGTTAAATTATAATTCTACTTTTAAAGGAAATGACTTATCAGACTCTGCTATAAAAGGAAAAGGGAATATAGATATTCTGAAAATGAAGCAAGAGATGAAAGAAACAATATAAAGAGTTACTTAGAGTTTGGGAAAGCAAATTGAAGTATAAAGCCAAATACAGAATGAGTTTATTGTTCAAAAATAGTTTGTAGGATTATAATAAAAAAAGCATTTACAAAGATATTCTCAGGGGAAATATTCTAACAGAGAAATACTCTAGAAAGTAAGAACATTAATGATGATGTTAAGCAGCAACAGTACTGTCATGTTATTTGTCAATTTTCTCATTAAATTGTAGACAAGTGAGAAATAAAGATCTTGAAAAATTGTCAGTTGACAAAAAGCAGATAAAAGAAGAGTAATTAGAAAAATTTACCATATGCAAACCAGTGAGACCCATTGGCCTTATTTTCTATGCTTTTCAAATGATTATTTTATGTACTCACCATTTTGGGAAAAGTCCTCAAGACATGAGGCTTTACTGGCCTATGTATGGAAAGTCATTTAGTATTGAAAAGTGCCTAAAAGTCTATAAACAGCCATAGTGAATCTAATTAGAAGGAGAAATCTAATGAGTTACCACAGATCTGTTGCTGCATTGTCATGCTTAAATCTTGAACAGCTTGGAAAAGGAAAACTCTTCAAATGATCTTTGTAAATGATAATACATAGGCAGGCACTACAAAAACTATTGAAATTAGAGGTTTTTTTTTTTTTTTTTTTTTTTTTTTAAGAAAGCCCTTTAGGCTATAAATTTAATTTTTCAAAATTTGGCAGGCTGTAAATAGCAACAAATCCATATCATACAAAGATTTCTGTACCATCACTTTAACAGAACTGAAAACTGAGTGTGTCTTTATATTTTAAATTTTATGTATTATCCCCACTGGGGCATGAAAGAGAGGTAACAAAGGAGAGATGAGTAAAAAATATAAATAAAACTTGAGCAAAAAGGGTGATAGGATATTATGTGCCACATGAAAGGCAGTTACTGCTCTTTTTTACTCAGCTTCCTGGTTAGATTTTTATCAATTTTCTTTTTCTGAAAGAGAAAAGTATCTTGTAGGAATCTAAAGGATAGGAGCAACAATCCCTTACACACCCCCTTCCAGGAAAGAGTGGCATGCACAGCTACCAAATTTATAATAAAACAGGCTTGTCAGAGAAAGAGATGGATCATGAAATCATCAAGCTGTTAAAAGACTTTTGCCAAATCATAGCAACATTTATTTGGCCTGTGTTGAAGCTCTAATCCCCAGTGTGATGGTTATTTGGGGGTGGGGCCTTTGGGAGGTGCTTAGGTTTAGATAAAGTCATGAGGGTAGAACCTCTGTGATATGTTTAGTGTCTTTTTAAAAAAGGAAACTGTCTCTCTCAGTCATATGAAGATACAGCAAGAAGGCCTTGGGCGGTAAACCAGGAAAGGGCTCTGAGGAGAGGCTGAGTCTACTAACACCGTGATTTTCTACTTCTTAGGTTTCAGAACTGTGAGAAATAAATGTTTGCTTTTAAGTCATCCAGTCTATGATAATTTGCTACAGGAACCTAAACTAAGACAGTCTGTATATAAAATGGTAACACATAACTATACATACTAACTATACATACATAAGGTAGTGCTGTGACTGTATAAGTACAAGACTCTGTTACAAATAATGCTAATGATGGAGTGTCCAGAAATTAAATTACAGAACTTCAACATGGATTTATTTTTCCCCTATAAAACAAATTAGTATATATTAATTATACCTTGAAATCATTACAAAATTACAAAATACTGGCATTTCTGGTTATTCTTTCTTACTAACTTTTTAGTGAATTAAGAGTTAAAATGTGGCACTTTCCTCAACTACTCTGTATTTAAACTGTCAATACAAGTAAGAATTTCAGAATTTTTTGAACAGTGACTAGGAAGAATTAAATGACTCATGTCATAATTTTGTATATCAGTAATAGGATAATATGCTAGAATTTTATACATTATTGCACACTTTAAACACTAATCATAAAAATTCTCAATGGAAACAAAAATGCCAAAATTTATACTTCTCAAATTAAGGCATGAAAAGGCATGAAACTATTTTTTAAAACAAATGGTAACATAAAGGAGGGTGTGAGAAGTTGTCCCAGATATGGTTTCTAATAAATCTGTATCATATTTTAAACACTTTTACATATGTTTTATATGTACCTATGACTTACGATAAGCTCAGCCAAACATGAATTTTTTTTCACGCCAGTTGCCCTAATAGACAATTCATGAGAGGAAGTACATATTACCTAGGAAGTTCTATCCAACAAGACACTGGTCCACACTTTATTCTCCAAATACTGTGGTGTAATATGTGAGCAAATGTATTGCCCTATCTTAAGAATATAGCACAGAGGTAAGATTATGGAATAAAATTATAGAAAAACATCAAACACAGAAAAAGAGCTAAGAAGTTTCCATGTTTTCTTTATTTTTTTCCTTATGAGTTTTTCTTCTAGTGGGAAATGAACTTTATCAGCAGAAAGCTGTAAAGATTTTTATACCTTATGTCAATAGAGAAATCTTAGGGTCACACAGTACACAGAGTTCTATCTCTTTTTTTTCTTTTGTTTTTGGAAATAGTTTCTAATTTATCACTCCCTTTGAACATTTCTCCTGCATTCCAAGATATTTCCTCTGCTAGAAGCCATTGTTTTAAACCTTGACTGTTTTGAATAGTAATTGTTTTGTCAAACTAGGCTTCTATCACATTTGATATCAAGACCACCATCTGTCTATTCATAAAATTTTAATGGAGTATGACTTATTTTTCTAAGGTTGAAATCTTAGCTATGAGGACAGACTTTAGATTATTAATTTTGTTCAATCTGCAGACATCTTCATGACTTTTCTGTGTTCCTGTTCACAGTTCACTTTCGTCTCTTCATTATAATCAATTTTCATGCATCTTTTCACTTGTCAAAAGTCAGTTACAATGAGACTGACTACTTTATTCAGTTTTGATGAATGGAAATACACTAAAGTTTGCTTACATCAACTTATATAAAATTGTTTCAAATTGAGATTACTTAATCAACTATTAAAGAGCAAGATATAAATTTTATCTTTTCCAGGGAGGTTATACTAGGAAATTCAGGGAACATTATTCTTATTTTGTACCTCTAGAAAACCTGCAGTATGTCATTAAATCATCTAAAGATGACAAGACCTATTGCCTTATAGTATTCATTTCCAAAATGTTTGTTATTTGCAGCATCAGGAAAATCTACAGATATTATGATGTTTCTTCTTTTCCTCGCCCTCAGGTCTACCAAACTGCAATCCCTGATAACATTTTCAAACACACTCTTAGAGATTAGTATGTATGAATCCCAGAAGATGTGTGCAAATTTTGTACATATGTGCATAGTTGCATTTCCCTAAAAAGCTTTATTAGATTTTAAAGGCAATGTATGATATTCTTACTCCTTCACTACTACCAATTAATAATCATTTTTCTAGAGAGTGCAATTAGGTTGTATTATCAGCATATTAAAATAATATAATCCATCTAACTAGATAATATGGCTGGTTTAAAAAATATCTTTGTAAATTATTTATTGGAAACATCATGATAGAAACTTGAGGTTGTAGATAAGAATATATAGTAATCTCTTTCTGTTAAATTTTTACCTATTTAGATAGAGAAGACAAATATTTGGACATCCACATGATTTTAAAAATGCATTTAATGAGGCAAAAAGATATGGCATAATAAACACACTTGACTCTTATACATTATATAAATTTATTTTTATGATAAAATTAAACACTGAAAAAGAAGAAATTCTTATCTTGAATATATTTAACACACGATTGCTTATTTTGAATAAAACATTGTGGGGAGGGCGGTTCCAGTCCAAATTAATGACATAGGAGGATGTTGAACTCACTTCACCCCATGAATGCACCCATCTTCAGCTACTACATGGAGTAATTTCCTCTGAGCAAAAACTCCAAACCAGCTAAGCAACTCTTAATCATTATGTGAATGAGGAAAAAACCTACATTGAAGCAGGTAGGGGAGGCTAACCACAAGCTTGCCCTGGTATGGTGAAACAAATCTGGAGAGAACTCACAAACTTGAACTTCTCCTTGAGGAGTGAACCCCACAGTGACACCCAATCATTTAAGATCTGAACCTGACAGATGAGCCCCCAATACATGCAGCTTTTAAAGTCAATGTGACTTATATCTTTAAGACTCATGAGACTATAGTAAATTGAAAAATGATTCTTAAAGGACTGACAAACACAACCTCACCTATTCCAGGGACCAGCAAAATGGCAGCTGATTGAGAGGCTCCCAGACTTTAAAATCAACAAATAAGCCTTTTTGCATAAAGGCCTGTGGGCAAGCATCTTAGGACCTAACAAAATAGATTTCAAAGAGGAAAGAAAGTGGGTGCCATCTGTGTATTTTCCTCACTACAGCTTGCCAGTATCTCCTGGAAAGAAGTTTTCAGTCTTGTTTGGACTTCCAGTTTTTGTGGCTGCCATTCAGGGGACATCTCTACATCACTGGCTCTGGTTGTTAGAAGGGCTTATGTTTATGGGCCCCACAGAACTATAACAAATGGAGAGTTTTAAATGATTACCACCCCAGGGCACAGTAGAGGTACAACAGAATGAAGAACCTAGACTTTCTGTGAAAGAGCTTTATTAGCTTATTTTTACAGTTGTGAACTGAGAGTTAGGCTTCTAATTAAGCACACCTCTAAAGGCTGAGCTTCTCCACTGGGATACAGGGTGACTGCTGTTTGCTCTATCTCTCTATTGTGCTTCTGAGAGCCAGTATCTCCCAAAGAGGAATATGTGCATGTGTTTGATGTCCCAGTTGTTATGGCTCATACCTCAGTTTTTGTGTCTGCTGCCCAGTGGACACCCCTTGATTATCTGACCCTGGTGGTCAGTGGGGCTAGTTAAATGGGATGGTAGCAAAAAAAGACACAGTCCTTGATTAGTTAACAACTCAGGGCTCAGTGTTGAGGAAGCAGACAAAAATGGTCATCTTCTAGTCTTCTTCGGAAAGAGCTATATTTGCATACTTTAAAAGCTGCTGTCTGAGAGTCTCGTTTCCAATCAGCCTGAATGAAGGTAATGGCTTAGATACTCCCCTTTGGGACGCAGGTTTTAGCACACTCTCAACTACTGGGAGACACCAAAAGTGAAGTAGATTGCTTGGGCAATCACAAATGTTTGACAGACAATCAAAATCTAGGGCAGCATTGAACTACAATAATTTGTTAATGGACACCCATGATAAAAATATGTAAACTGTGACATCAAAAATATCTATGTGTGGGGAGGGTTTAAAAATGTAGAGCTTTAGAATCTGTTCAAACTTATTGACTTAAAATAGACTTTTATAATTAGGTTCATGTAAGCCCCATGGTAATCATAGAGCAAAAATCTGTAATAAAAGTACAAAAGGAAAACAAGGAATCTCAGCATACAAGTAAAGAAAATCAAGTCACAAAGAAAGTGAGCAAGAGAAAAAAAAACCAAGATACTGAAGAATTATAAAAGATCCAGGAAACACTTAACAAAATAGCAATATACATACATATCAGTAGTTAATTTAAGTATAAATGGATTAAATTCTCCAATCAAAAGACAGAGTGGCTGAATGGGTAAAAGAACAAGACCCATGTATGCTGCCTACAGGGAATTCACTTCAGATCTAGGGACACACACAGACTGAAAGAGAAAGGGAAAGAAAAATATATTTCATGCAATGGAAACCAAAACAAAGCAAGGGTAGCTATACCAAAAGTAGATTTTAAGACAAAGACTGTAATTAAGACACAAAGAAGGTCCTTTCTTGATGGTAAAGAGACAATTGAACAAGAATATATGACATTTATAAATATTTCTGCACCCAAAATAGGAGCATCGAAATAGGTAAGACAAACATTAACAGACCTAAAAGGAGAAATAAACAGAAATAAAATAACAATAGAGGAATTTAGTAACCCACTTTCATTAATGGATAGATAATCCAAATGGAAAATTGTCAAAAAAAATTGGCTTGAAATGATATGTTAAAATAGGTAGACTTAAAAGACAAATATAGAACATGGCATCCCAAAGCAACAGAAATACACATTCTTTAAGTGCACTTGGAACATTCTATAGGATAGACCAAATGTTAGACCACAAAACAAGACTTAATAAATAGCAGGAGATAGAAATCATATTAAGCACCTTTTCTGACCACAATAGTATGAAACTAGAAATCAATTACAAGAGGGGGCACCTGGGGTTACAGTCAGTTAAGCATCAAACTCTTAGTTTCAGCTCAGATAATGATCTTGATGGTGAGATGGAGCCCAATGTAGGGCTCCATACTCAATGTAGAGTCTGCTTAAGACTCCCTCCTACTACTCCTTTTCCCCCATGCTCCCTCTCTCTCTCTGAAATGAAATAAATAAATCTTTAAAGGAAATCCTCTCTCTAAAATAAAATAAATATTTAAAATCAATTACAGGAAAATTGGAAAAGTCACAAATACATAGATTTTAAGCATCATGCTACTAAACTATTAGATCAAAGAATAAATAAAAAAAGTATCAAAGATACCTTGAGATAAATGAATCTAGAAATACTGAAACTTGTGAGATTCAGCAAAAGCAATTCTAAGAGGGAAGTTCATAGCAGTAAATGTTTACTTCAAGAAACAAGAAAAATCTCAAATAAACAACTTTACACCTCAAGAAAGTAGAAAAAGAACACTAAGTCCCAAAGTTAGTAGGAGAAAGGAAATAACAAATACCAGGAACAAGATGAAATAGAAACTAAAGAGGCAATAGAAAAAACCAATAAAGAGTGATTCTTTGAAAAGATAAATAAAATGAACGAATCTGTAGTTAGACTCCCCAAGGAAAAAAAGAGAGGTCTCAAATAAAACCAAATAAAAGATGTTATAATTGATACTACAGAAATGCAAAGGATCATAGGAGAACAGTATGGACAATTATACACCAACAAATTAGACAACTTTACAGAATTCCCAGAAACATACAACTTACATACAAGACTGAATAAAGAAGACACTGAAAATCTAAACAGAATGATTATTAGGAGATTGTATCAGTAATCAAAAAACCCCCAAGAAACAAAATCTAGGACTAGATGGCTTCACTGCTGCATTCTACTAAACATTTAAATAAAAATTAATATTGATCCTTCTTAAACTCTTTTGAAAATAGAAGAGGAGGAGATACTTTCAAACACACAATATGAGGACAGCATTACCCTGATACCAAAACCAGACAACCGTAATAAAATAAAATTACAAGCCAATATCCCAAATGAGCTTAGATGAAAAATTCCAAACAAAATATTTTGAAACTGAATGCAATAAAAATATTAAAAGGATTATTCACCATGATTAAATAGAATTTATTCCCGGGATGAGAGGATGGTTCAAATCCAACAAATCAATGTGATACATCATATTAACAAAATGAAGGATAAAATTATATGATTATTTCAATAGATGCAGAAAAAGAATATGACAAAAATCAACATAGATTTATGATAAAACCCTCAACTTTTGAGAGCTTTCTGGCTATAGAGGGAACCTATCTCACAATAATAATGGCCTATATGACATAGGTAACAATACTCAATGGTGAAGAGCTGAAAGCTTTTCTTCTATGATGAAGAACAAGACAAAGATGTCTACTCTTGCTACTTTTACTCAAGTATCTTTGGAAGTCATAGAGGAATTAAGGAAAAGAAGGAAATAAAAGGCATCTAAGTCAGAAAGAATTAAAACTTCAACTATTTGCAGGTGGCATGATACCATGCATAAAAATCCCTAAAGACTCCACTAAAAGTCTGTTAGAACTTATAAATAAATTCAGTAAAGTTGCAGGATGAATAATATCTTCACATAACTCATCTGTGTGTCTATACACTAATAAGGACCCAACAGAGAGATCAAGAAAACATTCCCATTGCATCAAAAAGAATAAAATACTTAGGAATAAATTTAACCAAGGAAGTGAAATACCTATACACTGAACTTATGTGACATTGATGAAAGAAAGTGAAGACAACACAAATAAATTAAAAGATATTCCATACTCACAGGTTGGATTAATTACTACTCTTAAAATTTCCATACAATTCAGAGCAATATACAGATTCAGTGCATTCCCTATCAAAATTTGAATGAAAATTTTCACAAAACAAAAACAAAAACAAAAAACTATCCTGAAATGTGTATGTACCCCCAGGAGATCTTAATAGCAAAAGACATTTTGAGAAAGAAGAACAAAGCTGAAGGATCTTCTTGACCTTAAGCTGTATTATAAAGCTATAATAATCAAAACAGTATGGTACTGGAACAGAATAGAGACTCCTAAAATAAACCCATGCATACATCGTTATTTTATGACAAAGGAGTCATAAATATATAATGGGAAAAGGACAATCTCTTCAATAAATGATGTTGGGAAAACTGGATAGCCACATTTAAATAATGAAACTGGGCCACTTTCTTATATCATACATAACAATTAACTCGAATGAATTAAAGAGTTAAACATAAGACCTGAAACTATAAAAACCCCTAGAAGAAAAGTTAGGCATTAAACTCCTTGACATCCGTCTTGGTGATTATTATTAATTTTTTTAATTTGACACCAAAAGCAAAGGCACAAAGCAAAAATAGACAAGTGGGATCATATAAAACTAAAAAACATCTTCATAGCAAAGGAAAATATCAACAAAATGGAAATGTAACCAACTAAGTAGATTTGAAAATTATATATGTGATATGGTGTTTATATGCAAAATATGTAAGGAACTCCTACAACTCAAAAAAAAAAAAAAGCAAAAACAAACAATACAATTAAATTTCAGCAGAGGATCTGAATAGACATTTTCCATAGGAGACATACAGATGGCCAACTGGTTCATGAAAATGTACTCAACATCATTGATCATCAGGGAACCAAAACTGTAGGGAAATATCACCTCACACCTGATAGAACAGCTACTACAGAAAAGACAACAGAACAACAGATGACAGGTTTTGAAGAAGATGTAGAGAAAAGGGAACTCTTGTGTACTGTTGGTGGGAATGTGCATTGGTGCAGCCAGCATAGAAACAATACGAAAAGTTCCACAAAAAAAAAAAAAAAAAAAGAACTACCATATGATCTAGCAATTCCACTTCAGTGGTATTTATCCAAAGGAAATGAAATGAAACTACTAATCCCAAAAGTTATATATTCCCGCATTTTCATTTCAGCAATGGCCAAGAGATGGAAAAAAACCCTGTGTCCATTAATAGATAAATGGACAAAGGATATGTGCTATATATGTACAATGGAGTACTACTTTGGCATAAAAAAGAAGTAAATCTTGCCATTTGTTAAAATATGGATGAAATTTATGCCACTGTGCTAAGTGAAAGAAGTCAGAGAAAGACAATGCTGTATGATCTCATTTATATGTAGAATCTAAAAATCAAAAACAAAACAAAGCAAAATGCTCACACTTAAAGGTATAGCACAGAGATTGTTGGTTGCCAGAAGCAGGGAACAGGTAATGAGTAAAAGGGGTCAAAAAGTACAGATAAAATAAATGACTCATGATGATATAATTTATGGCATATGACAACATTTAACAATCTTGAATTATACATTTAAAAATTTCTAAGAGCATAGTTCTTAAAATTTCTTACCATAAGAAAAAATTGTAACTGTGTGGTGATGAATACTAACTAGTTTTTTATGCTGATCATTTCACAGTATATACAAACATTAAATTATGTCATATACCCGAAACTAATGTTATAGGTCAATTTTATCTTAAAAAAATCATCGCTAAGGAAAATGATTTCTCCACATGGCAAAACACAAAGCTTTATTACTTAAAAATACTATTTAAAGCATAATTGAAAATCTTTGGTTAAATTATGATTCAATCTAGAACATGTATCTTATATCAGCGCATAAAAACACTAGAATAATTTTCAAGATTAAGGTGTTTTATCTCATAATATGGAAAAAATGCTCAAAAGGAGTAGCCACATGCAGAATTGGGGGACAAAGTTTTCAAAGTTGGAGCCAGTATTTTTTATTTAGAAATGTTCTATTTGAGGATTTATCTAGATTCATGATGCTTTGGCAAATTAAGTGGTCAATTTATTAAGATACACTATTCAAAGAACCATCTCTGTGGGAAAAAAATGCTGGGATATGATCTTTGAAGATGGATAGTTTGGTGAATACATACTTCTAAAAATGTGAATGTGTTCTGTGTTTAGTTTTTGTTTAAAATATGTTAGTGTATGTCTTTATGTAATGTGGTTCTGAAAGAGACGATCAGTGATAATTTAAACATCTTTTTTTACCTTGAAACAGATAGTTTTATAACAATGTACTATTTAGAAAAAGTACAGATGTGCCCCAAAAGGTACTATGGCTAACATTTCATTTTAATGTATGCATTTTGCAGTGTTCTAATTTACATTTACATTAAAATTGCTGGTGTACATATTTCTATAACCAAGAAATAATTTTATTTTATCATACTGAAAACAAAAACACAGTCTTTCCACAGATTTGTCAACAGTATTCAAGCATGGTACACGTATGAATAAAGTATAAACCACAAGAAAACTAATGAGTGTTCTCAGAAAATTTACCTAGAGTAATTTTCCTTCACAATATTTCCATTGGAGACAAGTGCTTAAACAGCAGCATCATTAAAATCTTATAGTAGGTACAAATGGAGCAACACTTCACTTTGTTGAGTGGTTTATCAATTTCAGGTCCTCAGAAGGCAAAGAAATAGGCTATTATGTATCTGTTACAGTAAAGAAGTTATTTTGGATGTGCTTTCTAACTGGAATTCCCTTCTGAAACAAGTTGAAACCATAAGCACTTCTATTTATTGTAATATCCTGAAGACTGATAACTCCTCCTTTGCAAAATTCTAGTGTAATCAAGGTACTTCTGTGTATCTATCTAAAAGTATAAAATTTCAAGTTCAGACTTTGTCATGTGGGTATTTTCCTCCTGGGTAGAGTAAGATTGTTTTATTTTTTTGGTGGGGGTGGATAGGGAATTAGAAGGTAAAGGGGCAATAGTGTTAATGATAGAGAAGTATCTGATGTATCTTTTCAGAGGATGATCCGAGATTTTGAGGACATATTTGGAAATAAGAGATCTGTTTTAAAAAGTTGAAGCTGTTTATATTTTTAATATATGGATTTTTCTTCTGTGGCCAGGGAGCAAATGATGGAGAGTTGGAGGATGGCTACAGTCAGCTTCTACTTGTTATTGTTCACTTAATCTATAGATTATTGTAAGAAAATAAGTTAATGAACTGTGTTAAACTTACTTGGGTCTATAAAAGAGTTTATACTTTTCTATCAGAAAAATATGTCTCATGTCTAGTTTTTATTCTATTGGGATATTTAAGAAAAACAAATGGTGGCTTTAGCAGATTTAACTCTAAATAAAACATAAAATTGATTTTTTGATTGGTCCTATAGCAATATTTTTTTTAAAAAATCATAAGGAAACAGAAATTTTTACCTTTAACTCTCACCTCAATAATAAATTAATTGCCAGGGTATCATAAAGATATTCTTAAGACATTATGGACTTAATACTTTCACCTGACATGTACTCCTTCTTAGGAAACTATTTTGGGAGATATAACCCAGGAAAATTAAGAAATAAATCAAATGTATTTGTAGAGTACAGGCACAGACCATCAGGATGCCAGCAGGTGTACAGTAGCACTGGTCAATAATTAGTTCTGGATCTAATTAGGAAGTACAATATAATGAAGGCAAAGGAGTTAAAGGACAGCAATGTCATCTGCATTACAGATCAGAATGGCAAGAGTGAGAGATCTAAGAGGAGGCTTTCTGGGGAGGGATTCAGTGTGAAAGGCAAAGGGAGACTTATAGATTATGTGATTTAGAGTCAGAATAGAAGTGTTCACTTAAGACCATCAATTCTGTATCTAGGTTACATTCAAAACCTCTGTAGTTTCGTTTCTCCATATGTGCAATTGGGATAATAGGGTTATTGTAAAATAATTAAATGAATTCTTGTAAACAAAGCAGTATGAACTATGCATGACACAGGGAAAACCAATAGCAGGAGCTAAAGGAAAGATGAGGCTGTGATAAGAAAAACAAAGGGTTTAGAAGAACTATGTACAAGAAGGAGTAATTTTCTAAAATGTGGCATCACTTAAAAAGAATAACACATTTTCATTTGATCTTGATCCTAGGTACAATGTCACTTCAGAGGACCAGACTTTTGGTTTTCCAGTGGATAAAGAAATATCATTTTAACTAAAAACCTGAATTGATATTGAATAAATTTCATTAACTTCTAAAGACATAAATTTCTAGGAACAAAATTTTAGAGCGACCCCAGGAAAAAGTACGTTATTAGAGAACAGAAGGTAAATGATTGTCACCATGGCAATGTAAAAATGAAAGTAGATGTGTAGCTGACAGAATGTGGGTGATAAAAAAAGAGAAAAAAGTAGTATTGCTTACTACTATTGTTATCTGATCAAGTATTAAGCAGAAAGAACTTTTTATATATTGATGGACATCAAAGTGTATCATTTTCAATTACAACCAATAGAATAATAATACATATATGTATATATAAATTCTCATTTAATATGGCAAAATTGTCATCATTCATATGAAGCAATATGTAGATTATACCTAGATTTCTGGTTTATCACAGAATAATGGTAATAACCTGAATTAAAATCCACCACACTAAAAAAAAATCATAGCTCAGAACTTTTATCATGACTACGGGATGGAGAACACTGTGAACTTCAAACTACCTGTCCATATGGAAAATAAACACCTCAATCCACACCTAAGCATAGTGAATCACAGGTACATTCGCTCAGAAAAACGGATTGTATCCTCAATGGTAAATATTGAAAACAAATCTGATGTCACATAGAATGGTTCTGTCCTGAGGAACTTAGAAAGAAGAAGGTTAAATGTTGTGTGGCCCAAGGAACAGTATTATAAGACACGACTTCTGTGGAATAGGGGATAACTTGGAAGGAGATTTGGTTGTAAAGATAAAGAAGAAAACAGGAAAAGAAATTATCCTGCTGAAATGCAGAAGACTACATATTTGTAAGTCACACCTTTTATTTGTTTCCCACTGTATTGGTACTATAACAAATTATCATAACTTGGTGGCTTAAAACAACTAAATCTTTTTCCTTACAGTTTTTGAGACTAAAAGTCTGAAATCATTCTCACTAGGCTAAAGTCAAGGGATTAGCCAAAAGTATTATAGGTTTGTTTGTTTGTTTGTTTGTTTGTTTGTTTTCTGGAGGCTTTAGGGGAGAATCTGTCTCTTGACATTTTAAGCTTCTAGTGGTTCCAGTGACCTTAGCTTGCAAACATTCTCCTTGTCTTCAAAATTCTCCTTCCACCACCACATTTTTTTTTTTTTTAAATCTCTGATTCGTCCTGTGTTCCTGTTACAGGAACCATTGTGATTACATTGGATCAACTCTTATAGCCCAAGATAATCTTCCCTTCTCAAAGGGCCTTAATCACAAAACCCTTTTCCATATAAGGTAATATAGGATCTGGGGATTATGACATGGATATATTTGGGTGCTGTTTTTGAACCTATCCTCCCCCACCCCTAAATAAAAGAGCACTATAAATAAACTGCAATTTACTACACCAATGGAAGAGGACAGTCTTGAACTAAAAAGCTTTGTTAGTCTCCCATACTTGCACCTGTGAGTGCATACAACAGTTATAGCTCATCCAAAGGTAAATAAAATTAGGAAATGAACAGAAAGTGGAAATTATGATTCATACAATGCTTTAGGAAGAGGGAAACTAGGAGACTAGAATAAAAATATTTCAAATTATGAAAATTTCTCCCCAGTCACAAACAGAAGATTGAAAAAAACTACATCACAGCATTCTAAACTGAATAAAATATATACTTCAATAAGAATTTTCAAATATAAATTTCTTAAATTAAGAATTAAAAAACAACATAGGAGATGACTGGCTGGCTCTGTCAGAAGAAGATCCAACTCTTGATATCAGGGTTATGAGTTTGAGCTCCACATGGGTGCAGAGAATACTTTAAAAGTAAATAAATAAAATTAAACAAACAAACAAACAAACAAAACATAAATGTATAAAAAGCCAGAAAAATATAAAACAAGAATTAACCAAATTCAGGAAAAATGTTGAACAAATATACCATATTATTTTTAAAATGATGGCTAAATTACAACCACCAAAAAGATGATATGTTCACTTAAATTTAATGAGGAAAATTGAGGAGGTGCTTGAAAATCCACAGGAATATGAGTATGAAATAGAGAATAATATAAAGGTCAGGGAAAAAGACATTTATGCATAGTATAGGGTTAAGAAAGTCTATAATACATATATTAGAGTACTTGGAAGAAAAACAAAAGAAAGAAAAGAATGTAAAATAAATATTATATAATGACAATCTACACATCAAAAGGAATTAAGAAGAAAGCTAAGGAATTAAACTGGATAATACTTACATACACATACATAAATGTAATGTAATAAAATGGCAGTGTTGGGACAAAATGTATAAATCATATAAATAAATTTAAATAAACTTCACTCACTTATTAAAAAGATTTGCAATTTGGCACACACCATTCAGCTCTGTGTTGTGTATAAGAAACTTACTTGTGATTAAAGGACTCATGAAGCCTAAAAATAAAAGGGCAAATGTATTCTGGAAAAAGATTTAAACATCAAGAAATTAGAGGTTGTGCTCTAGATATCAAACTCAGAAATTTAGGATAAAAAAAAAATGCCAAATAAGACACCTTGAGATTCTGAAAGCCCCAGTTCACAAAATAAGACAGTAATAAAAATCATAAACAAGAGATTCAAGAAGAAATGAACAGAAACACACTAATAGGAACTTAACTCACACTCAGTTAAATGCGGGTCACATGTACCAAACAATATGGACATAAATTCATCAACAACATATCCTTAAAGTAGATTTTAAGGTAGTGTCTCAAATATTATACCCTATAGGAGGGAGGAGGGGTAAGATGGTGGAGAAGTAAGAGACCCTGTTTCAACTGGTCCCCTAAAGCAAGCTAATATCTACTATGACACTACGAACACCCATGAAATCAGCCTGAAACGTAGGATTATACACGTCTGGATCTCTCCAGGGGCAGAAGACTCCAGTGGAGATCTCAGAGGATAAACAGAAGGGGGAGAGAGCCACCAGAAGCAACCCATTGGAAAATAATACCCCAATACGAAAGTGTCCTGTGATTGGTGACCAGTATTAACTTGGAGTCTGGTTAAAAGCACTCAAAAAGAGCAAAAGATCTTAAGGGGCAACTGGTGGAATCAGGCAATCATGGGACGGGCCTAAGCCCACAGACCAGGATGGCCACCACCGGTGACTCCACCAGAGAGAGTGTGGTGGAACCTCCAGTTCCTGGTCCCTGAGCCACTGGGGTTGCACAGCTTGTACCACTGCTCGGCTGGGCACACTCCTGTCCCTGCATGAGGGAGTCTGGTGTGGGTGCCAGCCTGTATTCTGTAGAAATACAGCCTTTTGCACTCTGTGAGCACTGTGTGACCAGGGTCTGACCCACTCCCTGCATGCACCTGAGAAAGCTCCACGTGGGCACTAGCTGGTAGTCTCTAGGACTGGCTGAGGATCTGAACACTCCCAGCCTGAATCTGAAGGAACTCAGCATGATCTCTGGTTGGGATCTCTTGGTGGGGACTTGTGCAACTGTGAGGTCTGGACCCTAGACAGCAGGCCCTGCAAAAGCTGCCACTGGAAGTGAGCTCCCTGAACCGATACCACTTGTGGTTTTAGTGGCACAGGGGTGCAGAGACAAGTGAGCACTTCCGGCGACCCCTGAGACAGTGGCTGAGGATGTGCACTGCTTGTGGGAGGTTGCATGGCTCAGCAGAATTTGCAGAGGGGGTTCTGTGTGTTCTGGACCACCCAGAGGGGAGCAGACTGAGGCTTCTCTCTGAGGTGGAGGTCTGGGCGCAGTTTGCTTTCCACTAAACCTTGGAAAAGCCACAAAAAGCCACCAAAGAACAAAACACTCCAGAAAACAAAAGCCTGAAAAACTGGTTTCCACAGAGCCTAGCCCCTTGATAGGGAACAGAAGGACTCAACCCAAGCAAGAATGACTGAAAAACAACGTGGCAGGCCCCTCCCCAAGAAAGCAAGACAAAAGAATGAGAAGACAACCACCACAGGTCCCCATAAAACTGTAAAACCCCAACATCAGGGGAAAACAATATATTAAGCTTCCAAGTATTGCCCTAAAACCTGTATATTTCATAGATACAAGTTTTATTTTTAATTCGTTCTCACGATTCTAGTTCTTTTAATATCTTTAACCTACTTACCATTACAACTAGTGGTTTAATACAACATATTCCATAATAGCCTCTTAACTTGAACTTTTTTTCCTACATATACCTGTGTTTTTCTTTTTCTTTTCTATTTTTTAAAAAATATATATGGATATGAGCTTCAAGGTAATCAATACTACCCTTTTATATAAACCAGTTTTAATCTCCCTTTATCTCTGGAAAGTTGAGTCCTTTAACAACGATATCAAGATACACCCAGGAAGAATCAAAATAACCTTCCTCGTCCACATTGAGGATTTATAACCACCCTCCCATCTTTTTCTCTGCCAGTGTTTCTGTGTATTTGTTTTTGTTCTGGTATTATATAAATCTTATCCTTGGGATTCATTTTGGCTGGGTTCATTTTTATTCCTGTTATTTACTTTTGTCAGTCTTTTTGTCCATTTTTGTTTATATACCTTATAAATCTTTTGGGGCTCATTCTGGCTGGGTTTTCTTCCCCTCCCTTTTTTTCTCTCTTTCTCATTTTCTCTCTCTCTCTCTCTCTCTTTTTCTTTTTTCTTTCTTTTTGGTGGTAACTTATGATTGCTCCAAAGCATTCCAAGGTGTACCTTGCCTGGATTATGGTTGATATATTCAGCTATACATCCACCTCTCACCAAAATGACAAAGAGGAAGAACACCAAACAGGAAAAGTTCAGAGACTGTACCCTCTCCATTCAGAATTTTGGATATGGACATAAACAGTATGTCCAAAAGGGTTCAGGGTAACAGTTATGCAGGCAATGGCTAGGTTGGAGAAAACCATTAGTGACAACACAGAGTCGCTAAGGGCAGAAGTGAAAGCTGCCCAGGAAGGAAGTTAAAAATGCTATCAATGAGATCCAATCTAATCTAAATACTCTAACAGCTAGGGTAACCAAGGCAGAAGATAGAATTAGTGATCTAGAGGACAAAGTGATAGGGAAAAAGGATCAGGAGGAGGCATGGAAGAAACAACTTAGAAGACATGAAAACAGAATTAGGGAAATAAATGACCCCATGAAACATTCTGACATCAGAATTATTGGGATCCCAGAGAGGGTGGAGAAAGAACAAATTCTAAGTGAAAATTTTCCCAGTCTGGGGATTGGAACCAGTGTTCATCCCCTAGAGGCAGAAATAACACCCCCAAAGATCAAGGAATTTAGAAAGACCCTGAGGCACCTGATTGTGAGATTGACAATCATAATTTTAGACAAGAGCTTCTGAGGGCATCTAGGGGGAATATATCCCTCATATAAAGAGGAAGGTTCATCAAAATAATGTCAGACCTGTCTGCAGGACTGGATTTTTCAATTTTTTTCAGGGAGGCTTGGATGGCTATATACTTCCCCCTAGGACCACCTTTGCTGTAAACCATAGGTTTTGGACAAGGGCTGGCAAGACATACTTAGGGCACTGAATGAGAAAAACATGCAGCCAAGAATACTTTATCCAGCAAGGCTGACATTCAAAATGGATGAAGAGATAGAGAGCTTCCAAGACCAGCAAGGTTTAAGAGTATGTGACCACCAAGCTGGAACTACAAGAAATATTAAGGGGGGGGGGTCCTATAAAAGAAGAAAGAACTTGGGATGCCTGGGTGGCTCAGTCGGTTAAGCCACTGCCTTCGAATCAGGTCATGATCCCAGGGTCCTGGGATCGAGCCCCACATCAGGCTCCTTGCTTGGCAGGGAACCTGCTTCTCTCCCTGCCTCTGCCTGCCACTCTACCTGCTTGTGTGCGTGCTCTCTTTCTCTCTCTCTCTCTCTCCTCTATGACAAATAAATATGTAAATAAATAAAATCTTAAAAGAAGAGCAGGATGTATAACATCTTTGTCTAAATAAATAAATAAATTTTAAGAAACCACAAAGACTTAAAAAAAAAAAAAAAAGAACCCAAGAATGACATAGAACAGAAATATACAGAGATAATCTATAGAAACAAGGACTTCACAGGCAACATGATGTCAATAAAAATGTCTCCTTCAATAATTACTATCAATGTGAATGGCCTAAACACTCCCATAAAATGGCAGATTGGATAAAACCACAGGACCCGTCCATATGCTGTCTACAAGAGACCCATTTGGAACCTAAAGATACAACCAGACTGAAAGTGAAGGAATGGAAAAGCATTTTTCATATCAATGGGCCTCAAAAGAAAGCCTAGGTAAAGATTCTTATATCAGATAAATTAGATTTTAAACTAAAGACTGTAGTCAGAGATAAAGAAGGACACTACATCATTCTTAATGGGTCTATCCACCAAGAAGATCTAACAATTGTAAACATTTATACCCCCAATATGAGAGCAGCCACCTACATAAAACAAATGTTAATCGAGATAAAGAGTCCTACTGATATGAATACATTAATACTTTAATATGCCACTCTCAGTAATAGATCATCCAAGCAGAAAAATCAATAAAGAAACAAGAGCTTGGAATGAGACATTGGACCAGATGGACTCATAGATATATACAGAACATTCCACCTTAAAACAACAAAATACTCATTCTTCTTGAGTGCACAAGGAACTCTCTTCAGAATAGACCACATATTGGGTCCAAATCAGGGCTCGACTGATACTAAAATATCGAGGTTATTCCCTGCATATTCTCAGACCACAATGCTTTGAAACTGGAACTCAATCACAAGACAAAGTTTGGAAGGAATTCAAAAATTGGAAGGTAAAGACCACCGTACTTAAGCATGTTTGGATCAACCAGGAAATCAAAGAAGAACTTAAACAATTCATGGAAACCCGTGAGAATGAAGACTTACTGGTCCAAAACCTATGGGTTACGGCAAAGGTGGTCCTAAGGGGGAAATATATACCCATCCAAGCCTCTCTTAAAAAAATTGATAAATCCAGAAATATCAGCTCTTTTTACACCTTAAAGAAGGGAAAATCAACAACAAATTAAGCCAACCCCATACACAAGAAGGGAAATAATCAAGATTAGAGCAGGGATCAATGAGATAGAAACTAGAGTTACAGTACAACAAATCAACGAAATTAGAAGCAATTTTTTGAAAGAATCAATAAGATCAATAAACCACTCTCCAAACTAATCCAAAAGAAGAGAGGACCCAAATTAATAAAATTATGCATGAAAAGGGAGAGATCACAACTAACACCAAGGAAATAGAAACAATCAGAAATTATCAGCAGTTTTATGCAAATAAGTTAAGCAACCTAGATGCTTAAATAAGATGCTTAAATAAGTTAACCTAAATGCTTAAATAAGATGCTTAAATAAGTTAAGTATCTTAGAAATGGATGCATTCCTTGAAACCTATAAACTTCCAAAACTGATTTAGGAAGAAATTGACAACCTGAATAAACCAATATCTAGTAACGAGATTCAAGCAGTAATCAAAAACCTCCCAAAAAGCAGGACCTGATGGATTCCCTGGAGAATTCTACCAAACATTCAAAGAAGAAATAATACTTGTTCTCCTGAAACTGTGTCAAAAAATAGAAACAGAAGGAAAACTTCCAGACTCTTTGAAGCCAGCATTAATTATCCTGATGCCCAAACCATGCAAAGACCCTGCTAAAAAGGAGAATTTCAGACCAATATATATCCCTGATGAATATGGATACTAATATTCTCAACAAGATCCTAGTTAATAAGATCCAACAGTATATTAAAAAGATTATAACCATGACCAGGTGGGATTTATCCATGGGATATAAGGGTGGTTCAACATTCACAAATCAATGAATGGGACAGCGAATCCTAAGAGAAGAGAGAAGAACCACATGGTCCTCTCAATTGATGCAGAAAAAGCATTTGACAAGGTACAGTAACCGTTCCTGATTAAAACCCTTCAAAATATAGGGATTGAGGGAACATTCCTCAACTTCATAAATCTATCTATTAAAAAATCCAGAGCAAATATCATCCTCAATGGGGAAAAGCTTACAACCCTCCCTTTGAGATCAGGACCATGACATGGATGTCTACTCTCACCACTATTGTTCAACATAGTATTAGAAGTCCTAGCAACAGCAATCAGACAACAAAAAGAAATAAAAGGTATTCAAATTGGCAAAGAAGAAGTCAAACCCTCCTTCTTCACAGATGACATGATACTTTGTATGGAAAACCCAAAAGACTCTACCCCCAAACTACTAGAACTCATACAGCAATTCAGTAATATGTCAGGATAAAAAGATCAATGTACAGAAATCAGTTGCTTTCTTACACACTAACAATGAAAATATAGAAAGGGAAATTAGAGAATTGATTCTATTTACTATAGCACCAAGAACCATAAGATAACTGGGAATAAACCTACCAAAGAGGTAAAGGATCTGTACTCAAGGAACTACAGAACACTCATGAAAGGAATTGAAGAAGACACAAAAAGATGGAAGACCATTCCATGCTCATGGATCAGAAGATAAACATTGTTAAAATATCTATACTACCTAGAGCAATCTGTACTTTCAGTATCATCCCAATCAAAATTCCACTGGCATTTTTCAAAGAGCTGGAACAAATAATCCTAAAATTTGTATGGAACCAGAAGAGACCCTGAATTGCTAAGGAAATGTTGAAAAGGAAAAACAAAACTGGGGGCATCATGTTGCCTGATTTCAGACTTTACTACAAAGCTGTGATCACCAAGACAGCATGGTACTGACACAAAAAAAGGACACATAGACCAGTGGAACTGAGTAGAAAGCCCAGATATGGACCCTCAACTCTATGGGCAAAAAATCTTTGACAAAGCAGGAAAAAATATCTAGTGGGAAAAAGACAGTTGCTTCAATAAATGGTGCTGGGGAAGTTGGACAGCTATGTATTGAAGATTGAAACTTGACCATTCTCTTACACCATATACAAAGATAAACTTGAAATGGATAAAGACCTCCATGTGAGGCAGGAATGTGTCAAAATCCGAGAGGAGAACATAGACAGTAACCTCTTTGACATGAGCAGTAACCTCTTCAATATCAGCCACAGCAACTTCTTTCAAGACATCTCTTCAGGGCACTTGGGTGGCTTAGTGGGTTAAAGCCTCTGCCTTTGGCTCAGGTCATGATCCCAGGGTCCTGGGATTGAGCCCTGAATTGGCCCTGCTGAGCAGAGAGCCTCTTTCCCTTCCTCTCTCTGCCTGCCTCTCTGCCTACTTGTGATCTCTGTCTGTCAAATAAATAAAACCTTAAAAAAAAAAAAAAAAGACATGTCTCCAAAGGCAAAACACAAGTGAAAATGAACTTTTGGGACTTCAAGATCAAAAGCTTCTGGACAGCAAAGGAAACAGTTAACAAAACAAAGAGGCAACTCACCAAATGGGAGAAGATATTCACAAATGACACTACAGACAAAGGGCTGATATTCAGGATCTACAAAGAACTTCTCAAACTCAACACACATAAAACAGATATTCACATCAAAAAATGGGCAAAAGACATTAACAGACAATTCTCCAAAGAAGACATACAGATAGCTAACAGACACATGAAAAAGTGTTTATCATCATTAGCCAACAGGGAGATTCAAATCAAAACCACATTGAGATACCACCTTACACCAGTCAGAATGGCCAAAATCAACAAAACAGTAAACAACAAGTGGTGGAGATGATGTGGAGAAAGGGGAACACTCTTACACTGTTGGTGGGAATGCAAGTTGGTACAGCCACTTTGGAAAACACTGTGGAGAATCCTTAAGAAATTAAAAATAGAGTTACCCTATGACCCTGCAATTGCACTACTGGGTATTTATCTTAAAAATACAGATGTAGTGAAAAGAAGGGCCATCTGTACCCCAATGTTCATAGAAGCAATGGTCACAGACTCCAAACTGTGGAAAGAGCCGAGATGCCCTTCAACAGACAAATGGATAAAGAAGTCCATATATACAATGTCCATATATACAATGGAGTATTATGCCTCCATCAGAAAGGATGTACCCAACTTTTGTATCAATATGGATAGGACTGGTGGAGATTATGTTGAGTGAAATAAGTCAAACAGAGAGAGTCAATTATCATATAGTTTCCCTTACTTATGGAGCTTAAGGAATAACACGGAGGACATTGACAGATGGAGAGGAGAAGTGAGTTGAGGGAAATCAGAGCTGGAGACAAACCATGAGGGACTATGGATGCTGAGAAACAAACTGAGCATTCTGGAGGGGAGAGAGGTGGGGGTTTGGGTGAGCCTGGTGGTGGGTATTAAGGAAGGCATGTATTGCATTGAGCACTGGGTATGGTGCATAAACAATGAATTTTAGTAAACTGAAGAAAATAAAATTAAATTAATGAAAAGGATTTGAGGCAAAACCAAAAATAAATATTATATCCTGTAAGAAAGAATATATATAAGAGCTCAAGTACACATAGAACACTGACAAAAAATTTGCCTATATATTACATTTTGAAGCAATATTAAATTCTATGCTATAGAAAAGTTACAAACACTTCCTGATAAAAATGTAAAATGAGAAATTAATAAAGCAAACATTCAGAAAAATCTTTCACACAGACATTTTAAAGCTACCTATTAAAATACTATTGTGAGTTGGAGCCCCTCATAGAGCTTTGTGCTGTGCATGAAGCCTACTTAAGATTCTCTCTCTCCCTCTCCCTCTGCTCCCCCCACCCACCTCTCCTTCTCTCTCTCTCTAAAAATAACAAAAACCAAAATAAAAATAAAATATTTTTGGATGGGGAGTTCTGGTCTAAGATAGAGATATAGGACGACCCTTAACTTACCTCCTCTGTGGACATACCCAATTTACATCTACTTATAGGGCCGTTGTTTCTGAAGCCATTCTTTCTGAAGAAGAACTTTCTGAAGCCATTCTTTCTGAAGAAGATCTGAGGGCTTACTAGCATGGCTTTTGCACAAAGAATGAGAGAGAATGGAGAGAATGGAGATGAAGACATGGAGAGATGGAGACATGGAGGCATAAAACAAAGGGAGCCTACACTTCTGATTCTGTGAGCTGCAGTGGGACTAGAAGCCGTTTTTTCTGGTCTGGGGCACACAAAAAGATCTAAGGTTTAAAAGGACAAGTAGAATATAAAGGAATCAGCCCTAGAACCCTGTCAAACGGCTGGGAGCTGCTAGAAAATCTCACCAGGTCTGAGGGACTAGTGAGTACAATGGTTTGTGTTTACCTGCATCTTGATAGCATGGACAGGAGCAAGGTCTGGGCACCCTAACTGAACTACTGCCTTAGTGAGCCCTGGGCTCCTGACTTACAGAAGCCCCAGCCAAGGCAGCCCCAATGTAGCATACACAAAGACAACCCAGTCAGTGCTCAGTATAGCACCAGTTGTCTTGCTAAGGTGATATAGACACAAAGCACCCTGTAACATAGAGGTCCATACTATTCTGGTTCTAGCTGCCTTTCAGGGCGCCTATTACAGAGAGTTCCCTGAGACCCACCCTCCAGCCAACACTCAACTTGGCTCCAGCCACCCCACCAAAGCAATCCCTATGCAATGCACCCTATGACCCCCTGGCTGATGCCCACTTGGGCCCTGGCCACACCATCAGTGGGTCCCATACATGAAGCACTCCAAGAAACCCTGCCTTTCATCTACTTCAGCTTCAGCTATCTGGCTAGGTTGCCCTCTGCACAAAGAACCCCAAGACACCTTGGCTTGCAATCACTTTAGCTTCAGGTGTCTGGTGATGTTGTCTTCTGCAAAATTGTAGGACTGTTCTAGTCCATGTGCACTTTAGCTCCAGCCATCCCACCAGAGCAGCCCTAACACAGAGTACCCGGGAACACCAGCCCACAACAGCCACAGCTCTAGCCACCCAGCCAAAGTCACCAGATGCATATAGTCTACACAGGAGATGACAATATACAAGATCATTTCATCAAATTTATGAGAAATAAAAATATCATGAGTAAAGAAGTAGAAGAATCACCTATAAACGAGTATAAAGGTTAAAAGATTATAAAGGTTAAAAGACAAAAATAGTAAAATCAAATTATCTAAACTTAGTTAAGGGAACTCACAACATCAAAAGTGTAAAATATGATAACATAGGCATAAACTTTGGAGGCAGAAGTAAAAATGAAGTTCTTTTAGACTGTGTTTGTACTTAAGTAACCATCAACTTAATTTGGACTGTTATATACTTAGGATGTCATGTATGAACTTCATGGTACCACAAACCAAAAGGCTATAATAGACACACAAAAAATAGAGAGAAAGAAAGCCAAGAATAACACTAAAGAAAGCCATCAATCACAAGGAAAGAGAGAAAGAGAAGAAAGGAACAAAAAACAACTACAAAACAATCAGAAAACAATCAATAGATGGCAATAACTATATATCTAGCAATAATTTTTTTAAATATAAATGGCTTAGCCTGAATCCCCAAAGCCCATCCATGGCTCAGCAGCAGTGCTGAAAGCAGCTCTATTAGCAGTGCTGTGTCCAGGTGGAATTCCTATATCAACAACTTCATGGCTGATGAGACCTGTCAGCATTTGGCTATCATAAGCTCTAAAGATTCACCCTCCTTCTGGGGGCAGCCATCCCTGGTGGAGCTCCCAATTTCATCATCTCTGTCCATGATTTCTAAGTCACCATGACTCCTGATGGGCAAAGAGGGTATCCACAGTGGTATGATCAACAATAAATATTATGAAATGACCTCCCACCTGTGGTATTCCCAGTACTGACCTGGTCTGTCATTTTCCCCCACCACTCCCCACTGCTTTTATACCCTTCTTCTCCTCATACATACACACAAGTCTTTTTCATTTTGGGGGTCATTATCCCATTATCCCATACCTGTTATTGCTGCCCAAACCACATAGTCTGGGGGCTGGGGCTGGGGCTGGATAGATAGATATCTCCCCTTGCCCATAACACTCATGTGTATGGCTGGAAAACTTTTTTGAATTTTAGTGCCTCCCCCCACCAAATATAAAAGCTTCTACTAACAAAAAGTAAATAAATGAATAAAAAACAAATAAATACATGTAAATGGTTCAAATGCTCTAATCAAAATGTAGAAGAGGACAGAATGGATTAAAAAAATTATATGCTGCCTATGAGAGAATCACTTCAGACCTAAAGACACATATAGAATAAAAGTGAAAGGTGGAAAAATATATTTCATGCAAATCAAAGGAAAAAAAGTTCAGCATTTGTAATATAAGACAAAATACACTTTAAAACCAAGACTGTAAAAAAAGACAATATTACATAATGATAAAGCGAGCAGTCCAATGAGAGGTTATAACAATTGTAAATTCCTTTTCATTCAGCATTGGAATATCAAAATACATAAAACATATCTTAATACATATAGATGGAGAAATTGACAGTAATACAATAATAGTAAGAGACTAACACCTGACATACATCAATAAGTAGATTATCCAGACAGGAAGTCAACCAGGAAACAGTGGCTTTGAACAACATGTTAGACAGTTAGGATTCAAGACATATACACAGAATATTCCATCCAAAACCAGCAGAATACATTTTTTTCTCAAGTGCACATAGAACATTCTCCATGATGGATCACCTGTTAGGTTATAAAACAAATCTCAATAAATTTAAGGAGATTGAAATCATAGCAAGCATCTTTTTACAACTACAGTGGCACTGAACTATAATTACAAGGGAAAAAAAAAACCCAAAACTAAGAAAACACAAACATCTGACAGTCAAAAAAATTCTACTAAACATCCAATGTGTTAATGAAGAAATCAAAAAGGGAATTAAGAAAAACAAGCAAACAACAACAACAACAACAAAACTTGGACTTAGGGCACCTGGGTGGCTCAGTGTCTTAAAGCCCCTGCCTTCGGTTGAGGTCATGATCCCAGGATCTTGGGCTTGGCGAAGGATCTTGGGATAGAGCCCTGTATCGGGCTCTCTCCTCAGCAGGGAGCCTGTTTCCTACTCTCTCTCTGCCTGCCTTTCTGCCTACTTGTGATCTCTGTCTGCCAAATAAATAAATAAGATCTTAAAAAACAAGAAACAAAAAACAAACAAACAAAAACTTGGAGGTAAATCAAATAAAAAAACAATGCTCCAAACTATTTGGGACATAGCTCAATTAGTTCTAGAAGAGAGGTTTATAGTGATATAGATCTACTTCAAAAAAAGGAAAGGTTCAAACAACCTAACCTTATGCCTCAAGAAACGAGCAATAGAATAACAAACAAAACCCAAAGTTAGTAGAAAGAATTAAATAAAAGATCAGAGCAGAAATGAATGAAATAGGAACTCAAAGAAAATATAGAAAAGATCAATGAAGCAAGAGCCATTTCTTTGAAAAGATGAACAAAATTGATAAGCCTTCAGCCAGTCTCAACAAAGAAAAAGAGGACACAAATGAGTAAAATCAGATACGATAAAGAAATAACAACTGACACCAAAGAAATACAAAAGATTATAAAAGACCATTATGAAAAATTCTATGCCAACAAATTGGGCAACCTAGAAGAAATGGATAAATTTCTAGAAATATACAGTTTTTCAAAACTGAATCAGGAAGAAATAGAAAATCTGAACATACAGATTACTAATAACAAAATTGAATCAGTAATAAAAAAAAATCCCAACAAATAGAAGTCTAGGGCCAGATGGCATCACAGGTGAATTCTACTAGACATTACAAGAAAACATAATAGCCATTATTCCAAAACCTTTCCAAAAAAGAGGAAGAAGAAGGAGAAGAAGGAGGAGGAGGGAAAGAGGAAGAAGAGGGAAGGGAGGGGGAGGAGGGGGAGGAAAAGAAGAAAGATTCCATATATACTCTACAAGGCCAGCATTACCCTGGTACCTAAATTAGACAAAGATGCTCCAAAAAAAGAAAACTATTGACCAGTATCCCTGATGAACAATAGATGTGAAAATTCTCAACAAAATACAGCAAACTGCATTCAATAATACTTTAAAAGGATCATTCACCACAATCAAGTAGAATTTACTCTGAGAATACAAAAATAGTTCAAATCAAATATGATATATTACATTAATAAAATAAAGGATAAAAATCTCATGACCATCTCAATAGAAGAAAAAAAAATTTGACAAAATCCAATATCCATTCATGATAAAAACTCTCAACAAAGTGGGTTTAGTGGAAACATACCTCAAAATAATACTGGCCATAAAGGAACAACCCACAGCTAACATATTCAATGGTGAAACACTGAGATCAGGAAGATCAGGAAGAAGACATGGATGCCTGGTCTCCTCACTTTTATTCAACATAGTACTGGAAGTCTCAGTTATAGCAGCTATACAAAAAATAAAAAAACAAAACAACAACAACAAAAAGTAGACATCCACATTGGTAAGGAAGAAGTAAAACTGTTTGTTACTTGCAGATGACATGATACTACACAGAGAAAACCCTGAAGATTCCACCAAAAAACAATTAGAAGTAATAAAAGAATTCAGCAATGTTTCAGGATACAAAATGAACACACAGATCAGTTTAGTTTCTATATGCTAATAATAAGGTAGCAGAAAGAGAAATTAAGAAAACAGATTCATTTACAATTGCACCAAAAAGAATAAAATACGTAGGAATAAACTTAGCCATGCTGATGAAGACCTGTACTCTGAGAACTGTAAAATTTTAATGAAAGAAATTGAAGATGACACAATCAAATGAAAAGATAGTTTATGCTCCTGGATTAGAATAATCAATACTATTAAAATATCTATACTACCAAAACAATCTACAGATTTGGTGCAATCCATATCAAAATATCAATAGCTTTTTTTTTTTTTTTTTTTTTTTTGCAAAACTTCTGTACAGCACCATAAAATATTCCAAATAGCCACAACAATCTTGAGAAAGAAGAACAAACCTGGAAGTATCAGGATCACAGATTTCAAGATAAATTACAAAGCTGGAATAATCAGAACAGTATGGTACTGGCACAAAAACAGACACATGGATCAATGGAACAGAATAGAGAGCCCAGAAATAATCCCACACCTAAATGGTCAATTAATCTACAATAAAGAGGGCAAAAATATATAACGGGGAAATACAGTCTCTTCAATAAATGGTGACGGGAAAACTGGACCAGAGCTACATGCCAAAGAATTAAATTTTAGGATTGCTTTCTTATACCATATATAAAAATATGCTTAAAATGGATGAAAGACCTAAATGAGAGACCTGAAACCATAAAACTCCTAGAAGAAAACATAGGCAATAATCTCTTTGACATAGGCCTTAGCAAAGTTTTTCTAGTTATGTCTACGGCACCAAGGGAAATAAAGCAAAATTAAACTGTTGGTATTATATCAAAATAAAAAGCTTTTGCACTGGGATGAAAGCCATTGATAAAATGAAAACACAACCTACTGAATGGGAGAAGCTATCCGTAGATGCTATATATATAATTAGGGGTTAATATCCAAAATATATAAAGAACTTATACACCTTAACACACACACACACACACACACACACAAAACAAACAAACAGGAAAACAATTCTAATAAAAATTAGAGAAAGATAAAAGAATAGAGAAGAAAAAAGAATAAGAAAGGTAAAGAAATAATAAGTATCGGTGAGGATATGGAGAAATAGGAAATCTCGTGCAGTCAGTGGAAATTGGTGCAGCCACTGTGGACAACAGCATGGAGGTTCCTCAGAAAATTAAAAAAAGAAATAACATGCGATATAGTAATTCTACTACTAAATATTTAAACAAGGAAAATGAAACACTAATTCAAAAAATATAAAAAAAAATATGCACCCTTATGTTTATTGTAGCATTATTTACTATAGCCAAGATACGGAAACATCCCAAGTGTCCATTAATAGGTAGAAAAAGATATGGGATATATATAGTGGAACATTAGTCAGCAATAAAAAGGATGAGAACTTGCCATTTGGTACAACATGGATGGATCTAGGGAGTATTATGCTAAGTGAAATAAGTCAGAGAAAAAAACAAATACCATATGATTTCAGTTATAGATTCTTTAAAAATAAAACAAGACACATACACACACAGCATTAACAAACACATAAATCCAAAAAACAAACCGGTTGCCAAAGGGAAGGAAGGATGATGAGCACATTGAGCAAAGGGGAGTGGGAAGTAGAGTTGTCCTGCTATGGAATGAATAAATCATGGGGATTAAAAGTACAGCATAGAGAATATAGTAAATGGTACTGTAATTGTGTTTTTTTTAATTTTTAATTTATTTTCAGCATAACAGTATTCATTGTTTATGCACCACACCCAGTTGTCCATGCAATCCGTGCCCTCTCTAATACCTACCACCTGGTTCCCCCAGCCTCCCACCCCCCCACCACTTAACACCCCTCAGATTGTTTTTCAGAGTCCATAGTCTCTCATGGTTCACCCACCCTTCCAATTTCCCCCAACTAATTATGTCTAATGCACCAAGGGAAACTTTCCATGTCCTAACTTCCTATGTCCACCATGCTATTTGTTATGCTCCACAAATAAGTGAAACCATATGATACTTGACTCTCTCTGCTTGACTTATTTCACTCAGCATATTGTGTTTTATCATGACTGTTGGTAGCAACACTTGTGGGGATCATAACGTAACATATAGAGTTGTAGAATAACTATGTCTTACACTTGAAACTAATGGAACATTATATGTAATAATACTTCAATTAAAAAAAAACTTGGCGAGTATTTAGTTTCTTAAATGTTAGTTGTAAAGTGGATCTGAAACCATTTCAATCAGCTTCTGTCTTCTCTTACATTGAAATCCTATGGTTGGTCTTGGACTTTGAAAGAATCTTTTCACTGCACATGATTCTGTATTGTATCTATATCTGTATATATTCTGTAATGTATCATGCATTGATAATCTGGAAAATCTTGGCTTGCTAAGTTATGCAGAGCTTCCAAATGTTGACATAGTTCACTATTTAATATTTAAAAGTACAGTTGATAAGATTACCAGTAATTTTATTGAGTCTTTAAATATTGGCAAGCTGTCAAGTTCACAGTGGCAGATATAAATTTTCCAACATTCTAATTTTCTTTTTTTCAAAATTCTAATTTTCACTCAGAAGCTTTAATTTTGTTACTGACCACAAATACCATCATCTGTTTCCTTTGAAACAATAAGATCACTAATTTTTTCTTCCTCAAAAAACACTAGCAAAATATCTAAATTAAATGTGAGGTGCTAGATGTGTTAATTTATTGATGGGGGGATCCTTTCACATACATACATATTCCAAATCATCATATTATAGACTTTAAATGTCATAATTTTTTTTTATTTGTCAATGATACCTCAATAAAGCTAAAAACTTCTACCAAAAAAAATAAATAAAGAGAGAGAGAGAGAGAGAGTAAACTAAAGAACTTCAGGATGAAAGAGAAAATGGAAACCAAAACTGTAGAACTTGTGAACTATAATAATATAAACATTAAATACCAACAGGATACATTTAAAGCAATGGATAAGAGAAAAAAAATAGTTTTAAATTATCAATGAAAATTAAATCATGTATGTTTAAGCTACTTACCAACTCAATAAAGTAGAAAAAGTATGAAGTAAATCAAAAGGAAGGACAAGGGATCCTTGCATAGCTAATCAGTGAAGTATTAGACTCTTGATCTCAGCTCAGGTCTTGATCTAAGGGTCATGAGTTCAAGTCCCACTTGGTGCCTACTTAAAAAATAATGAGGCAAAACAAATAAAAATAATATAGTTAACAAATCAAGATACTTATTTAAAAATTAATAACTGGGGCATCTGGGTGGCTCAGTAGCTTAAACCTCTGCCCTGGGCTCAGGTCATGATCTCAGGATCCTGGGATGGAGTCCCACATTGGGCTCTCTGCTCAGTGGGGAGCCTGCTTCCTCCTCTCTCTCTCTCTGACTGCCTCTCTGCCTACTTGTGATCTCTCTGTCAAATAAATAAATAAATAAATAAATTCTTTAAAAATTAATAAGCAAACATAAGCAAAGGGAATTGGAAAAAACCAAATATTAAAAAAATTGCAAAGTACGGGCCGGCGAGTGGCTCAGTGGATTAAGCCTCTGCCTTCAGCTCAGGTCATGATCTGAGAGTCCTGGAATTGAGTCGTGCCTTGGGCTCTCTGCTCAGCAGGGGGCCTGTTTCCCCCTCCCTCTCTGTCTGCCTTTCTGCCTACTTATAATCTCTCTCTCTGTGTGAAATAAATAAATAAAATCTTTTAAAAATTACAAAGGAAAACTAAATATAATAGCAGGAAATTAAGAATAATTAGATATTCTGTACTATCTATCCACAGAATTTTGAAAATCTAGATGAAATGGAAAATTTTTGAGGAAAATACATGATTCAAATTTAATAATAGTAGAGGGAAAATTAAAAAAAAACTGACAAAGGAGATAAAAAATTATAAAAAATATAACCCACAAAAATTTACCAAGTTCAAATGATTCACTGGGGATATTCAGATGATTTCTTTGAGTATACTTAGCAACACTTAAAAGACCAGAAAACTGAATTGCTACATAAATTGTTCTAGATACAGGAAACTGATACGTAAACCTGAAGGATGGAACCCCCCTCAGGTAAACCATATTTCACTTTGTTATTAATAGTAATGCAAAAATCCTAAATATTACCTTAGCGAACAGACTTTCAACAACATTCAGGGAATAACATACTGTGGTTGAATCTATCATCTTAAGTTATACTTGTTTTTCTCAGAGCTGCTCATTGTTGTTCAAAGACTAAACTGCCTCTTTGCAGTCCTTGTCCATACAAAAGATTTCAACAAATGACTCAAAGATAAAAACATAGTGAATGACATTTGAACTACGAACTAACCCTGTCAATGAAAACCTTCTTCAGGAGAATCAACAACCATGGTAAAGATCTGGACAATCTCTCATGAACTCTATTACAGCTTTTACCAAACACTGAACTCAAAAGAAAGAAAAAAGGAAAGAAAAGAAAAGAAAAAAAAAAAAAGGAAGTTTCCTCTCCCTACCCACCTGAATGTAAAATATCTCCTTCACAATCCAGCCAAGTTAATACGGGGTTTTGAGGACTATTTCTTCTTCTGGAATTGTGTCACCTGCTAAGGAAACACAGGGTTGATTTTTGCCTTAGAAGATATTTGTATTGGTTCAATGGCAGGAGGGGATTAAAAATACCTAAAAAATTTGTTGACTTGAGTGGGTCTACCACAGATATGCTGACTTTCAAAATATGAGGCAGTTACTAACTGATTTATTTTCAGAAGAATGTTCATTGTAGTGATCTGTCGTTGATTGATTAAACATGAAAACCAGTTATGGTATTGCTTGTGATGCTTAAATAACTCCTATAAATTAAAAGTTTTAAACCTCTTTTGTATTCACTTACAATCATTGATATAGATGATCTTTCCTAGAACTATGAGAAATCACTATTTTCATCTCTTTGACCTTGTAGATTAGAAGATTATCCTTTATAGTTAAGGCGAACTAGTTTAATATTTAAAAGACCTAATTTTTCTATTCTAATGTTGGCCCTGCTGATAAGCACATAGAATCCAAAACCTTTTATGTGTCACGTACGCCTCCCCAGTTATCTGTTAATTCATGTTTCTTCATTCCTTTAACACTGAACGTCTCTTCGTAAGACAGCATAAGATAGTATGCCTCATTTATGTTTCACTAATAAGTATAGTTTATTAATAACATACATTATTTCTTTCAGGGAGAGTTAGAAAGAATGTGTGCTTCGACTTATTTTTCAATCAGGTGGATTTAGTTTGGATATGTATATTTTTTTTTACCATTGTGCAGCAGAAGAGAATACTGTGGCAGTGACTGGTAATTACCTACCCAATATCTATTCTCTTTTCTTTAAAGACAGAACCCCAATTTGAGTCAAGGTTCCCAGCGAAAGCTTTATGAGTCTCTTAGCAGTAGCTACCCAAGTGATATATAATTCACTGATGAGGCTTGAGGAAAAGACCTTTAAAAGTGGGCTGTCTAACGTCTGGTCATCATTTGCTCTCCCCACCTCCTTTCTTTTTTTATCTTTCCTAGAATGGGGGTATCATGCGAAAGTGGAGAACCATTTTCTGCAGTGCATACTCTGAATATGCTGAATAAAGGCAGTGGGAGGTGCCACTAAGCCGGCCCCATAATGCCTTCCTCTAAATTTATCATTTTATGATACGGAATAAAAAAAGAAAAGAAATTCCACTAATATGTTTAAGTGAAATGTGTATATGTGTGCCTAATATTTCCAACTAAATGCATCCTTAACTTTCACAAATAGCTCTGACTAAATGCTATTACTATATGTAGTGATGCCAATTTATACTTAGTGGTCACAAAATGATAATAAATTGCATTATTTTACAGTGACTTCATGTCACATATTGTGGGCTTTAGCAAACACACTCAAGTTTTTTTAGAAAAAGATACCAGGAATTGGTATTTATAAGGTATACCTTTATTAATAGAGATTGCATAGAACTTTATTTTTCATGTGTTTGAATATTTTGTGCTTCAAGTAGCCAGGAATGGTCTATTCAGCCAAATAACAAAATAAAATACAATTCATACTGGTTTTTTTGAATATATGAACAAAAAAGTCAACTTTTTTGAAATGTGAAGCCTTTCACATTTCAAAATTGTTTTAGTATAATGTAGACATAGGGGATCCGAATGGTACTATAGAAAATAATAATGATACACTTTTCAATGATTCTCTATGGAGAGGACATAGGGATCTGTAGTTATGAAAAATTCAGTCACCTTTTGAAACCACACGATGACAAGAGATATAGCTTTGCATTTATTATCCTTTTACCAAGAACAAAATTTACTCTTATTAAGTGCTTCTGCTTAACCAACCTTAAAATAATTTCATTTTTATCATTAATTCCTTATTAAAATACTAAATATAACAAAAGAGGGACAGGTTTGATTCAATATTAAGGAACCTTTTCATTAATTCTGAGCTTAAAGCTTGCCGCCTCATCTTTTTCTAGTCATAAGAACACACTCCTTTTTCATTGTGTAAAAGTAGTTATATTGGAGCAGTTATTTAGGAGAGGGTAAAGAAAAATATTTGGTTTTCAGTCATTGCACTGAAGTTCTCAGGCCTCCTGCTTCTTCTCCAGGAACTCTCTAAGTTGAATTTATTTAGACACCTACATGATCGTTATTAAACATATAAAGAAGCACTTAAGAAAATAAATTTCAAGGACCCTGGGTCTAACAGCCCATCACACTTATATTAATTTAGAGGGCATTATATTAACAAATGAGCATTTACAATAACACAGGTGCACTCCATCCTAAGATGATAATCATTCCACCACAGCTTTGATTTCAGAATGGTTTGCTGGCATTCAGAACAAACTGTCAGGAGAGGAGAGTCCTAGTTTTGAGTCTGTGTGTAATGCAGCTCTTGGAACTTGGGAAAAACTCATACACTTACGAAGTTTAGTTTACAAAACGTGAAAGAAGATACTGACATATATGATGTTTGAAGTTGAACCCATGTCTGGAAGGCAATGACATTTATGGAAGGATGGTAGGAAATACTGTTTTCTTCTTAATACATTTTTCTTCCAGGCCATGTTTGAGCTTTATCATTACCTCACTTTCCTGTATCTATAGCACAAGCCAGTAGGGATGGTGTAAAGAATGATGGTTTTGAAAATAGAAGAGCAGAAAGGAACTGGACTGAGGAACAGTTTTACTGCTTACTGCCTGTGTGACCTTTACCAAAGCAATTAACCTTTAGACACTCAGTTTTATAATCTGCTAAATGGAGATTACTATTCTTCCAGATATAAACAATGGATGAGATAACTTTTCAAGACACCTATTAAAATGGCTAGCACACTGTATGAAGTTAATAAATACTGGGCTAATTACAAGTATACTTTAAGAACAAACAGATAAACTCTGACATGGAATACATGGGTTTATTATGGTTCATTAGTAAGTTGCTCAAGTGGCTTTAACAGTCCTTTAATGGAATCGCAGGATAGCTATAGTTTCCAGGATAGCAGGAATCTCGTTTGTTCATATTACGATGTCAGCATCTTGGATTAGTTTGTTCCTAAAAATGCATCCTTATTGAATTTGAATAATATTAACAAAATACCTGTACTCTGAAAGAATAAGTAAGACAATCTGTATATTTTGTTGGAAGATTCATCAGAAGAGCATGTATGATTTAGGGCTAGCAGTGAGTTGAAGAGACACATTTCAAAGGAAAAGAAAATAAACCAAGGTGAATAGAACACACTGAAAATTAAATTTTTCTATTTTATATCTGATTAGACAAATGGGTTTGTGGTTTTCGTTAGAGGATGGAGAAGTTATTACTACACCCTGTGGCTTGAATTCCATCTACCTTATATGAATATAGAATATAAACTATAATGAAGGCAAAGTCTTTTTATTTATTTTTTTTTTCTAATATTTTCCTCTGAAAAGTGGGTGAAATCAAATGCATTTAAAAAATTTTCTAATTGTTCTTCTATACCATAAAAATTAACTCAGTTTTGATCTTTTGCCATGAAGTATTTATACTACAACATCTATGAGTCATCTAAGAAGGTTTTCTATCCTTACGTTAATTTTGTAGTCATTGTTATCAAATATGTGTCTTCTTATCTGGGAAACTCAATATTTAAATACAACTTACATAATAATTATTATGATTACTTGTGACACAACCAAATACAGACCACTGTGAAAAAGTTTTTATTTTTGCTTGCTGGTCTCCAAACATCAGTGGAGTAATAGCACTAGTATTTTTCAAACCATTCCCTACAACTTGGTCATTATGACAACCTGTGCTAAACCAATGCTTACTGGATTATTAGAATGTTTACTAGAATCTGATCAAGTCATTTGAGCTACTTAGCAGTGATTCATAAAAAACTAAAGAATTCCACATCAGGGTTTGTCTGTATGTTTCAAAATGAGATTTAACCCAGATGCATAGCAATCCAGCCTCTCTCTTGTCCCCCTTCAATTATAGTTACTATTTTCACTTTTAGGTCTAAAACATTCTATCTATTTTGGTCCACTTTTAGAAGTTTTTGAAGACCCATGATCTAATAAATGTCCAAAATAGAATTTTAAAATTGCTTATATATTGAAGTTTAAGGTAGATCAGATGACACTTAGAGACTTCATGCTTTATTTTTATGCATATCTCTATTTTTCTATAGACATATTAGAAGAATGCTATTTTTTGTGTGAAATATTATGTATCATGACAATGTCCTATAAACTCTTTAATATTTATAACTTTTCTAATGTTCTTAATTAGATGAGAGAGAAACTGTGAGAGACTGGATACACAAACAATGGCAAGATCATATATTTAAAATAGACCTCTGATTCACAATCTGTAAGTAACCTGCTCAGGAAACTGACTCATTATTATAGTAACCAGTAAATGAAACCATCCTATTATTTATAAGCCAAACTTGTAGAAAGTCAGACCACTATCTTTAGATAATACTCCACAAAGCCAAACAATAGCCCCTGTTGCATTTGGCCCCAAATAGCCAGGACTTGATTAATAATTGATAGCTTTCTCAATGATTGTCTTCTTCCAATTTCATATCAACCAGCAAAAGCTAAATGTGCACCCTTACCCAAACACATATGACATCTCCCTTGTAATAAACCTGCCCATGTCAACAGCTGCCAATCAGGACACACCTGAAGCCTTCCATTTTTTTCCCCATAAAACTTTCCTACCCAAGAGGCTGCCTTTGAGTTTCTGTCAAAATTCAAGTGACAGAGACTGATTCCTTGCTAAAGAAATTTCCAAATAAATATCCTTTGCCTTTACTCATTTGTTGTTTTTTTTTCTTTTCTTTTCTTACTCGCTTAGCCTACATAAAGTGAATTTACTTTAATACCTTTGGTATGAACATTTTTATCTGTTAGGATTTGTGCTAGGCACAAATTCATAACAATAAAATAGATAAGTGAAGTTCATGCCTTTACCCAACATACAATTGGCAAAGAAAATAAGCAAGCAAATAGAAAATATTAATGTTACGGGTTGACTTTGAATATAAAGATAGACATAAGTTGTTACGGGAATACAGAATGATCTGCTGGGAGGAAAGATTATGTAGCTAAGAAAAAACAGCACATATATAATGTGTTTTTAATATAAACATTTAACAAGCTATATAGTGACCACAATTACCTCCTTTATGTTTTACTTTTCAATTTCTTTATTTACAAAAGGATCTTTTTCAGTATTATAGCTTTATATTTGCAATATGCACATATCTTCAGATTTGCTATTATGCTAATATATATATTCAACTGAGCATTTTTTTTCTTTTGGATTGAGATTAGACACTTGCTTCAGTATTTAATCAATGTTTCCTTTTAGATTTTCATGTTTGTGACATTATATATGGGCCAAAAGGAAGATTTTTGTAATTTGGACTTGGTAATTAATATTCTTCAATTGCCTTACAGTTAAACAAGAACATTTAGTTTTAATTTATAAAATATTCTTTGCAAAATTTTGAGTATGATATTAGGCAAAAAGTTCCTTTTTCTTTTGGGGCTAAGATGGAATATCTGCTATCCAGTCCTTTTAGCTTGCTTAATTCTTTTTGAAACTTGAACACTATTCAAGTGTTAAAATATTGTCCCTCAAAAAAATGATCTATATCTAAAATTTGAACCAATATAATTATGTTAAATTCATAAAGTTGTTTTTGATCAAGTTGATTCATAAAAAACTACAGAAAAGTCCAGTGTTTTCTCTTCATCAGTGACTATCCCAATTATGACATTTTTTCTTTTCATTGTCTTTTTAGTAGCTGGATAGATGAGTTGTCTGAACTGGTTCATCTGTGACATTTTTAGTGATTAGAAATCCTTCTTTCTTATTTAGCTTATCTCTGATGATAGACTATTTTCCATACTTGATTACTTGTGGTTACAATTTGGGAATGGGCACAATGTCTTGATTAGAAAGGGGAGTATATGAGTAACCACAATTGAGAGAGGTAGGGCGGGTTTAAAAAGACATAGCTGGACTGTGAATTTTAAGTAGACTTTTATGGTAGAGAAAGCAAGGAAAGAAAATTCTTAATTTATATTATATATATAACTTGTACATATAATTTTCAGATAGACACTGAATGTTTAGTCATAAAACATATGAAAATATTAGAACATATACACATATTTTTAACTAATGAGTGGTAAAGACTACAAAAAATAAGGAAGATCACTTAGAAGATAAGAACTAATTACAGACATCACTTCAGATAGATAGAGCAGTGATGAACTCCCAGTGGTTTTGGAGCATATCTCTAAAACCAAGTAACATAATGCTTCCAAAGACTAAGTTTTGTTGTTGTTGTTGTTGTTTTTGTTTTTGTTTTTTGGGTGTGGTTGTAAAAAAACTATATTCACTTTCAGGATGATAATCTTGCTAGAAGACCCTCCCCAACACATATAAAGTCAAGATTCTTTTTCTTTTAATATTTTTAAAAAATTTTATAAACATATAAGGTATTATTAGCCCCAGGGGTAAGGTGTGTGAATTGCCAGGTTTACACACTTCACAGCACTCACCATAGCACATACCTTCCCCAATGCCTATAACCCCTCCCCCCTCCCCTTACCCCCCTCCCCCAAGCAACCCTCAGTTTGTTTTGTGAGATTAAGAGTATTTTATGGGTTGTCTCCCTCCCAATCTCATCTTGTTTCATTTATTCTTTTCCTACTCCCAAACCCCCCACATTGCATCTCCACTTCCTTATATCAGGGAGATCATATGATAGTTGTCTTTCTCTGATTGACTTATTTCGCTAAGCATGATCGCTATAGTTCCATCCTCGTCATTGCAAATGGCAAGATTTCATTTCTTTTGATGGCTGCATAGCATTCCATTGTATACATATACCACATCTTCCTTATCCATTCATCTGTTGATGGACATCTAGGTTCTTTCCATAGTTTGGCTATTGTGGACATTGCTGCTATAAACATTCAGGTGCATATGCCCCTTCGGATCACTATGTTTGTATCTTTAGGGTTAATACAAGAAGTGCAATTGCTGGGTTGTAGGGTAGCTTTATTTTCAACTTTTTGAGGAAACTCCATGTTGTTTTCCAGAGTGGTTGCACCAGCTTGCATTCCCACCAACAGTGTAGGAGGGTTCCCCTTTCTCTGCATCCTCGCCAGCATCTGCCATTTCCTGTAAAGTCAAGATTCTAAAAGTGCTACCAAGAGGAAAAAAAAAAAAAAAAAGAAGAAGAAGAAGAAGCTAGTCAGAAGAAAACTTAACACAGTATAGGCAGTGACTGCCTTGGTGCTGACAGTGGCAAAAATTGGAATTCAAAAAGACAAAACAACCGCAAAAGTAACAAAATCCTTGTGTGATTTTTCTAAAGTCACTAGCTTATCTTCACTTGGATTTGATATCTAAATACCCGCTATTTGTTTACCCTCCTCACGTATTCACTGGAAAACAAGAGCAACAACAATGTAAAAGGAACATTTTAAAATTACAGTGAACCATTTTTAGGCAAACCCTCAGTACCTTGGAAAAACAACTGCTAGAGAAGACAGGCTCAATCCAGGTCTGCTGGTACCTCTCTGTGGGAAGACCTCAACACTGAAATGAACCACTTAACTACAATTAACAGAAACTGCATAACACAAAAATGACAAGGAACATTTAATAAGAGTCAGAAAAAACAGCAAATTTTCAGGGAAAAAATGATGAAAAGTCCAGGATTACAAAAATTTAGATGAGGGTGTTAAATGTTATCCAGTCTTTTATCATCATCATCATCATCATCATCACCATCATCATCCAAGCATTTAAAAATGTATTACATGTTTTGTTTCTTAAATGCCACATGTGAATGAAATCATATGATATTTGTCTTTCTCTGAGTGACCTATTTTTCTTAGCATAATATTCTCTAGCTCTAGCTATGTTGTTATAAATGGCAAATTTTTATTATTTTTTCATGGCTTAGTAATATTCCATCACACACACACACACACACACACACATACCCCATCTTCTTTATCCATTTGTAGAAGTGGGTGGGACAACTGTGACATAGTTTTACTTAGAGGAATGGATTTTTTTAAATTAATTTATTTATTTTTAATTTTTTTTATAAACATATATTTTTATCCCCAGGGGTACAGGTCTGTGAATCGCCAGGTTTACACACTTCACAGCACTCACCAAAGCACATACCCTCCCCAATGTCCTTAACCCCACCCCCCCTTCTCCCAACCCCCCTTCCCTCAGCAACCCTCAGTTTGTTTTGTGAGATTAAGAGTCACTTATGGTTTGTCTCCCTCCCAATCCCATCTTGTTTCATTGATTCTTCTCCTACCCACTTAAGCCCCCATGTTGCATCACCACTTTAGAGGAATGATTTTATACTATTTTTATTTTTCGACTTACAAATCAGTTATGAAATTGAACAAATATCAAGCATTAAAATATGAGCCAACAAACCCTAAAGAACAGACTTTATACCGATTCAAGTATTTTTACCGAAATGATATTGTTATAAATCAAAAACCGCAATAAGAGTAAAAATTAAACCTTCATAAATCTATATATCATATATTTTTCTAAATAAAACCTGAGTCCAAATGGAATCAAAATGGAAACTAAGCTACTATAATGAAAAAACTGCTTATCAAACATGTGAGATGCTCATATAGCAGTAGTTGGAGGGAAATTTGCCAACTAAGGTGCATATATTCAAAAAGAAGAAAGACTAAACAACTAAACTAAGAATATGTCTTAAGCATTTAGAAAACGAACAACAATACACCATACAGAGAAAATAGGGAAAAAGCATAAGAAAGTTTAAATTAATGAAATAGAAAATTAAGGTATAATAAGATTTTAAACTCACAAAATGTGGTTTTTTGAAAAGACTAACAAAATTGATAAAACCTGTAGTTGAATCAAGAAAGGATAAGGTCAAATAAATATATTAGAATATAAAAGGCTACAACTTTAGCCATTAAAATGTACTAAAGATAAACTCAGACAAATCATACACTTGCCTAGAAAAATGTAAATTATCAAGACAGACTCATGAGAAATAATTCCAAATAGCTCTAATAATCAGACAATTACTTCAGTAATTTAAAAATTTTCCCACAAATAAAACAAAAGTCAGATTGTTTTGAATGTACACTCTATCAGGCAATCGACATAGTTCTAATCTTTTACAAACTCATCACCAGGGAGTAGAGAAAGAGGGAATTCAAATTCTTTAATTCTAGCATTAAATTTAATTCTCAAAACAAATGGAGAAGTTGTCCCAAATCTTAGTGATTAGAACAATGAACATTTATTCTCTGTTTTGTGGGTCAGCAATCTCGGAGTTTGCTAACCTAAGAGTTTTGGCTCAGGATCTCCCTTTAGGCTGCCATTACCTTGGACTCACCTGGAAGATTGTCCACTTCCAAATTCACTCATGTGACTGTTGGCAGGCCTGTGCTGATCTGGAGGCAGAGGAGTCATTCTTTCTCACCGCATGGCTCTCTCCATAGGTCTGCTCCTTAGAAGAGAGGTACCTGAGAGGGAAGTATGCTTAAGAGTAAACAAGAGGGTAATATTGAAAATGGTATCCCTTCCATTTTGTAGTATTTTATTCATTAAGAGTGAGTAACTATGTCTAGTCTACAAATGAAAGTGTTACACATGCGTGAGAATACCAGGAGGCCAGGATTCATAGATCATTTTAAAGGCTGCCTACCATACCAGATGAGGAAGTTGAGATCACACAAGTTCATAAACATGCATGCAAAGTCTTTAATGAAATAATAGTAACTAGATTGCATTAGTGTTTTGAACTGATACATCCTAATCAAACTGGGATTGTCCAATTAAACTACATTGTAATGTACTACATTAATAGTATAAAGGTGGAAAAAATGATTATTAGAATAGATGCGGAGGAAAAAAATCCATGGTAAAATACAGCATTTACTTATAAGCAAAAGCAAATTAGATGAGAAGAGAAGTTTCACAATCTTATAAATAATGTCAATTCAGAGATTTACAGCAAATATTATAATCAATGGAGAAGTATAAGAATCATTACTATAAAACTAGGAAATAGACAAAGATAGCCATTATCATGGTATTTATTCAGTATTTTCCTGGAAGACTTAGGGAACTCAGAAAAATAACTAAAAAAATAAAGATAACAAAGTAAGAAAAAATTAATGTTGCTGTATTATATGATTGTCCATATACACATACTAACAAATATAGTTCAAAGCTCATTTTGTTGAGTATTAGATAAGTATAATTACATTTTGACACCAGAAATAACTAGCAAATATGATGAAAAATAAAATGCTTACAACAAATAGAGCAAATACCATAAATAAATAGGCATTAATTTAAAAAATACATGCATGCAAGAGCAAAAACTATAACTCTGGTAAAAATTATAGAAAATTGTCTGCATATATGGACAGCTATTGCATACAAAAATAGAGCAACGAGAAAATAAGAATTTTCTGGAAATTAAATCATATAATATGGAACATTCCCCTGTCTGTTTTCATTTATCTATTATTTCATAATATTAATATTAAGCAGTATTGCTTAGTAAAGTATATTTTTCATGTAAATAGTTTCTAAAAACCTCATTAGTTGAAGAGATAAATTTGAGACCTTTCAGTGAAAAACAAGTGTTTTGAACAAATGTTTATTTAAAATATAATATAATAAGATATTTAAAAAACTCTGCTAGTCACAAATTTATGAAGGGTCAAATCTTGTGCTACAATAAATAATTTGAGGACATCATGGGAACTCAGTAGCCTATAGGCTAAATTAAAATAATGCAGGTCATTTCCGTCTCGGTATTCAATTGCTGTCCAAGTTCCTTCTTTTATATGGCAACTATAAGAAATAGAGAAAAGAAAATCTGGACTTTTATTTTCCTACTCCATACAACTGAAGAAGTCAATCACTTGTTCTGAATTAGTTTCCATATTTTGTATTCTCTACCTTTCTTTTTGTCCTTGCTATCTAACCTATTCTAAGTTGTCATAGAGAAAAAAGCAAAAAGGCAGCAGGGTTTTTGTGAACTGAAATGATAGAGATTTACGCTGTTATTTGTTTGAAAGTGTGTGGACCAAATGATTTAACTCTAAGTATTTGTGCAGAGATGTGTCACAGATTGACCTCACTTTGAAGGTGACAGTTCAAGTCACTACAAAAAAAAAAAAAAAAGTAAAGAAAGTGTATTTTGAGTTATAATTACATTATATAGAAAATTAGTGGAATTAAATATGGCAAAATTTTGAATTGATACCCTCCAAATTCTGATTCCTCCTTTTCCTATTTTCTTTGTATGGATTTTTTTTAAAGCTTTGCAAGCGAAAGACAGCAATATTGTTCAAGCACAGATCTTACTGTGTGTTAATGAAGCAGAAATGAGGATCTGCTTATGGACTCAGACACCTCTATAGAGGATTTTCTTGCAGGGAATTAATTCCAATTATGCTCTTTTCACGATAATAATAAATTAAGATATATATTACTTCTCTTTGATATTACTTGTCATATTATAATTCTTGTGATGCAAATTAGCTAATTGTGTGTTTGTTCACCAATTTATTTTGACTTTTTTAAGGACAGTAAGAAATTAACAAAAGAACAGATATATGGCACAATCACCATAATGGTACAGCAAGCAAAAGAAAAGAAAATGCACATAGTTGAAGTTACTTGGAAGAAAATTCTTTATTTTTTGAGATGATAATGATTTACCTACTTTTGGTAGAAATTTCCATTAAAACGATCAATACAGTAGACTTTTCTGAAATTTGAAACTGAATTAACCATTACTATGACAAAGGTGAATTATTTTTTTATTCTATGAAGGGTTTTTCCTGCATATTTGACTCACTGAAAATCTATACTGTGAAAGGTTTGTGCTAACATTCTAGAAATTCCTAGCCTCCCTGCATGAAGAATGTGTCTGCACAAATAATTTATTCAAGGTAGATTAATGAAGTAGTATTTTAGTTTTTTTTTTTTTAAGATTTTATTTATTTACTTGAGAGAGAGTAAGCATGAATAGGAGGGCAGGAGGGAGGGGCAGAAGAGGGGCAGGGGGAGAGTGGAGGCAAGTGAGGGAGAAGCAGGCCCCCCACTGAGGAGAAAGCCCAATGACATGGCAACGTGAGGCTCCATCCCAGGCTCTGGGAACATTATCTGAGCTGAAGGCAGATGTTTAACCGACTGAGCCACCCAGGAGCTCCACTCTGTTAGTGTTTAATGTTCAAAAATAAAACCATTAAAAAAATCCTTCAAAATAAAAATTTAGTTATTTTACTAAGACTAAATTTTAAGAACAATGAAATTATATGCTAACCTCTTTATAGGCAAAGACCTGGCAGGTGGTACACATGCAATTACTAAAAAATAAATAGATGTAGAAGTGGACAAATGACATCCAAGATCCATAAATCGTTCTTCCTGTTCTTATTTATTTGTTGCTACATTAGCAGACCTATGTTTCGTGTTTGCGGTGTGACAATCTTAGATTGGCTTGGGGTAGAATGTGCTGAAAGGAAAGTATAATCTCCGGGTGACCAGTCACACATTATAATGGGATAGCATAAAATGATACACAGAAATAAAACAAGGGTATTGGCAACCTGTCTGGCACATTATGTGCCAATTTTTTTTTCCCTTCAGGAAGTCTCTTTTTAGTGACTGTACAGTCCAGTTGGTACTGGAGTTTGATTGGTGACTGATGAAGGCAGTTCACGTCTGGGTGCCAACACAATCACCTGGAAAGGAAGAAGATCTGTTATCATTTAGACCCATAACAGAATCTGATGTTTACACAAAGACCCTTGGCACAGAGGCACCAATCCTTGAAGCCAAGTAACCTGTGCAATAAAATGGCTTAAAAGAGGAAGAAAGAATGGGATTCTTTTATTTTTTTGTTTGGTTTGATGGAGCTTTTGTATAAATGGTAATTGATACTTTTAAAGGCATAAATGGCCTCCTAGCTGGGGTTGAATTTAGGCTTTTGTTGTTGATATCAATGCTCCTGAGGATTTATTTGTTAAAAATCATTTTGTTAAAAAAAATCATTTTTATTTTTAACCTTTCATATACTAAGAGATTCTGGGCCTGGCCTCACAAACCCTCATGTTTGGGTCTTCTCTATAAGGGACCCAAATACGACTTATAACTCACATGAAGCCTGAATTGTCTTTTTTGGAAAGGGATTAATAAATGTTAACAAGAGTTGTCTAAATCCTTTTGCAGGAAAAGTTTAAGATTTTTGAGCTCGACCATTACAAATGGAATTTCCATGGTTTTGCCAACACAGTTTGAATGAATCTGTATACTGCCTTGAATAGTGACTCTGCAAAATTCATAACCACCTGGAACCTGTTAATGTGACTTTATTTGGAAACAGTCTTAACAAATCAAATCAAGTTAAGATTGGGGTAAGCGCTAAATATGCTTGATATCCTTATAAGAAGAGGGAAATCTGGACTGAAACACTGATTGACACATTGGGGAGAAGGCCATGTGAAGATGGAGACGAAGACTGGAAAACCAAAAATTTCTGACAGTCAACAGATGCTGGGAGAAACAAAGGAAGAATTTTCCCCTGCAGTGTTCAGAGGGAGCATGGTCTTGTTGACATCCTCAGTTTACACTTCTAGCCTCCAGATCTGGGACACAGAGATTTTTGTTGTTTTAAGACTCAATGTTTGTTACAGGAAACACATACAGATTTGGGTACTGGGAAATTACGTGCTGCTGTAACAAATACCTGAAAATGTGAAAGTGGCTATATTCAGCATACAGATATTTTTCTTTGCAGAAAGAAAAAAATTCTAAGGTTATGGGTAGAGGCTGGAAGTGTTTGGAAGCACATTAAAGTGAAACCTAAAACATCTTGAAGGGACTGTTGACAGAAATATGGGTATTAATGGTAATTCTGGTGAGGACTCAAAGAAATAAACATGCTACACAAAAGCTCCTACCATCTCAGAGAGTGCACGAACATTAATGGTTTTCCACAAGAGATCTCTGATGGAAATGAGGAATATGCTATTAGAAACCAGGGGATAAGCTATCCTGGCCATAAAGTAGCAGAACACTTGACTGGATTGTGTGGTTGTGTGTGTGTGTGTGTGTGTGTGTGTGTGTGTTGAATAGAAGGTAAAGGTAAAACTTAAAAGCAATTCACTTGGATATTTAGCTGAGAATATTTCTAAGCTAGGTATAGAAGATACAGCCTGATTTCTCCTTATTACTTATACAAATTGTAAGACAAAATAGATCAATTGAGGAATGAAGTGTTAAGTAAAAAGGAACCAGTACTTGATATTTGGAAAATTCAGCCTATGCAGATACCATGCCCTGGAAACAAGGCCAAGGATGTAGCTGAACAACCATTTACTAAGGTAACAGGCATGTGATTAGGCATGTGACTTCTGGATCTAACCACCTTCTCAATAGAAACCAGAATAGAGATGAAGTAATCTAGAAGGAATCTGTGGAGAACCCTGCCGTCTAATGGCATAGAACTCCTTGATATTAATGGAAAACAAATAGGGATTTTGAGAATTTTTTACCAGCAGAAATACAGCAACCTAGACTAAAAGAGACAGAAATGGGATCCGTGTGTCTATTGTTGTAAGCCACTGATTTTGTTTTAATTACAGAAGTCTAAGGCAAGTAATAGAGCTTCTAAAATAAAGAAAACTCCACTGAATAGTTACACACCAAGGGAAGGAAATGATCTATAACAGAGGGGTGATGGCCAAGATCAGCTATATGTGCCTCTCTGTTTTTTGAAAAGTATCTCCATTGTCTGATACACTGAGTTCAAGCAGAAAAGATATGTATCTACCTATATCCATATCGATTGTTATTATCACATCCATATCACATCCATATCTATATATCTATGCTTATAATTATGTCTACATTTATCTTTCCATAAAAGAATAAATATATAACCTAATAGAAAAAGAAGAAAAAAAAATCAAGAGAACAAAATATACTGAAGAAGGTATAAAAGAAACAAATAGTTCAAGAACAATCTATAGGTTAGATCATAGGCATAGAGATTGACAATCTATATGACTTTGGGTTATTATCAGGGCAAATTAATTGAATGAAGTCCATTAGATGATTATGTATTAAAGTCATGGAGATATTTTTTCATTTATACAAAGAATGTGTTTTCCCACAATTTTCTTGAAACCATTATTTTTTAATTTAATTTAATTTTTTTTCAGTGTTCCAAAATTCATTGTTTATGCACCACACCCAGTGCTTCATTCAAAATGCTTTCTAGTTCCACTGAAACAAATTTTCCTGTTTTTGATTGAGACAATGGTATAACCACACGGGCTTTGTAACAACTACTTAACTCGACCACTGTAGAGGAAAAGCAGCCACAGAGGACACACAGAAGAACAAACATGCTGTATTTTTTTTTACAGAAAAAAAAAAAAAAAAAGCAGCAAGCTGGATTTGGACCATGGACCCTAGTTTACAAATCTCTGCTCTAGAGAACATCAAAATCAATCCTTTTGTTCTCTACCATAGAAATAGACAGTAACCTATTACACTCAAAGTCTAGGCTGCATGTATGTGGGATATGCCATCAGCCACCTTACTAGACAGGCTTCAGACATTCTCAACCCTGATCTTTTTTTATGCACTTATGGCCTGATGTATAATTCTGAGCGTGTTCATTTCCTGTAAAAACATCTTCGTAGGATTTCCCACTAATAACAGAAAGAAGTTCAAAACCCTGCTTCCCAGCCTCCAGACTTCTTTAAAATTTCTTCCCCTTATGCCCCTTAATGTATCTTGTTAGACTGAAATAGGCCCTTTATGCAGCTTCCTTCTCTTGGGTCATTCTTTTCTTTCCAATTTGAATTGGTCCATATTCACAGCTGGCTGGAATGTCACTTTTCCTCTTCTTTTGAAGGCAATTGTTTTTCATCACCTAAGTAGATGTCTCTCCTGTTAGAACGCCCACATTTATTTTATTCAGACTTTCTTATGGCATTTCATCATTACCTCCTGTTTGTATCCTTTGTGTAACACATGATCTCTTTTATTATAGTAAGGTTTTAGGGCTGTTGGACTCATCCTCATTTGTTCCCAGAGGATCTCACTAGGTACCAAATAAATACTTTGGCTTTAAATTAATATACATGGGACAACTGTGACATAGTTTTACTTAGAGAAATGGATTTTATATTATTTTTTTAGACTTACTCTAAATCATCTTGTTTTGCTTAAATCATTCTTCTTGAGATTTTTTCTTGCTGTAGCTATTTTATGTATATGTAATACATACAAATATACATACACATATATGTATTCTTTTTTTGATGATTTTTTAATTAAATTTATTTATTTTCAGCATAACAGTATTCATTATTTTTTCACCGCACCCAGTGCTCCATGCAATCTGTGCCCACCACCTGGTACCACGACCTCCCACCCCCCCGCCCCTTCAAAACCCTCAGATCATTTTTCATAGTCCATAGTCTCTCATGATTCACCTCCCCTTCCAATTTCCCTCAACTCCCTTCTCCTCTCCATCTCCCCATGTCCTCCATGCTATTTGTTATGCTCCACAAATAAGTGAAACCATATGATAATTGACTCTTTTATGTTCTTTAAAAATATTTGATTAAGTATGAGGATTCTTTTTATTTTTTTAAAGATTTTATTTATTTGAGAGAGAGGCAGTGAGAGAGAGCATGAGCGAGGAGAAGTTCAGAGGGAGAAGCAGACTCTCCATGGAGCTGGGAGCCCGATGCAGGACTAGATCCCGGCACCCTAGGATCATGACCTGAGCTGAAGGCAGTTGTCCATCCAACTGAGCCACCCAGTCGTCCCTTGATTAAGTATGAGGATTCCTAAAGAAATGATTATCTGTTTAGAATAAAGTGAGGACATATCCAAGAACAGGACTGCTAAATGCAATAAACTTGACTTTCACCTTTCTCCTTTATTTACTTGCTGGCTGACCATGAAAAAGTCCTTAAATTAATTTCAGACTTTTAATCTGTAAAAAAGAAATAGCAAAAATAGTTACTTCAGAGTGTTTCTGTTAGGACTAAGAGCTTAGCACAGATGAGCCATATTGTTGTCACCTCAATTAATTTTGGATATTAGTATCATTAATCTACACTAAGTGGCAGCCATATATGTAAAGAAGGTTATATATGGTGCTGGGTTTTTACACTTACCATTCATACACTGTAATAATTTTCACTTTTCGAACAACTCAAGCTCGATTTTCATTTCTATTGATTTCTGTACTGTGTAGCAACAGCTGTTAACATACTGCAGTATGCGACAAGCAAATACCACAAATGGTTCCTATGTGGCATCGAGGACAGCAACTTTTAATTGTGCTAATGTGTACACAGGCGAGAGTTAACTGAGCAAGTTAAGAATAACACAAGTTCTAATAAGTCAGCATTACTATTTATATTGAGTAAAGCCATTTACACCAGAATGTGAGAAATATTTAAGAATTGAAAAATGATCAAAATCTATTTTGAACATAGAAACACCATAAATTTTCAGTGTGTGAGTATATGTGTGTGTTGTGTGTGTGTGTGTGTGTGTCTTTTTCTTTGAAAGTAACAGTATGAAACACTTCTCTGGCTTCATCTTTTCATAAGTTGGAGGAAAAAATGAACTCATATTTAACAGATTAGAGCTCTCTTACTCAACTTCACAAATATAAATCATCAATAAATATAACATCATAGGCCACAGCAATAAAAACACAGTACATGTTTAAGATCTGGAAAATTATTCCATTTTCCTGCTATACTTAGGCATTTAATAATTTGTTTTTGTTTTGTTTTGTTTTGTTTTGTTTTTTTAAGTGAATAACACACACTTTCCATTCCAAATGTGAGTCTTTTCAGGATTAGGAGTTTGATAGTTCAGTTTCTTTCTGGTTTTTGAAGCCACTGCCTCTGTGAGAACTTAGTTTGTATTTAGTGCTAATACATCCCACCAAACAATATTCTCAAAACCTGTGACATACTTATTCATGTAATATTTGAATATTTTTGTACTAGCTTAATGTGCCTCAGTTTAATTGTAAATCAGATATTCTACCACGTCAAAGTAAGAGAATCTTCTCTAAACACAGGATAAATAGTATTTTGTAAATTATTCTTACCAAGTAGCAAAATTTAAATATTCAGGTTCTAAAAATACCATATGATTTCACTTATATGTAGAATGGAAGGAACAAAGCAGATGAATACAGAGAAAAAAAAGAGAGGGGGGGGGAAGCAAACCTTAAGAGACTTAATGACAGAGAACAAACAGGGCTGATTGGAGGAGGTGGGTGGGCGATGGGCCAGATGAGTGCTGGGTGTTAAGGGGGGCACTTAAGATGAGTGCTGGGTGTTCTATGTAAGTGATGAATTGCTAAATTCTACACCTGAAACCCATTTTACCATATATGTTAACTAACTAGAACTTAAAGAAAAATTAAAAATAAATAAATAAACTAAACTTACTGCTTGTAAGCAAGCCAGGCAACAGATGCTGCTGTTATAAAACCTTAGGGTCTTCAGGGGAGGAATATCTTCTTGAACACAAGGGCAAGACAATAAATGACACAGTGAAATTGTAGGTCAAGCACCCTGAAGCTAGGTAGTATTCTAAAATTGAAGGAGTAGTGGCCCTTGTAGTCCAATGTCCAAAGGAGCCACGTTAAATGATTGCAGGAGTGTTATGGACTGGGGTCAACTATAAATGCAGTAGCCTTCTTAAAGCCTATAGTCTTATGAGTCAAGAGATCTCGTGTCAAAAATAAATGCCTTCTGTTACAGATACATTTTCTTTCAAGCCAGTAGAATGAAAACCCACCTGATTGTCTCTGTCATATGGCTAGCCGCTTAAATGGTTCTCAATTTTTTTTTTTTTTTTTTTTTTTTTGATCAACCTGAAGGTTTCAGTGTCCTGGAGATTAAGTATCTGGTCTTGCAGAGAGTGTTGTCACTTCCAACTGGATTTTGTATTACAGTGATCCTGATGAAACTCAAGAAGTTGAAGTTCAAAACAATTGTGGAATAACTTGTGTATGTGCATATAAACTTATAAAGATGCAGGAAAAAGAAAAAACTAATGTTACTTGGTAAAAATATTTGCAATTAAATAATGTGGAAGAATCTATGGAAGCCTATCAAGATGTTTCAATTTGATATTGAAAATATATAGATGGGCAACTGGCTGGCTTAGTCTGTACAGCAGGTGACTCCTGGTCTCAGGGTCATGAGTTCAACGTGAGCTTTGGGGTATAGAGCTTACTTAAAAAAATGAAAGAAAATATATAGAATAAGCCTACTTAAGGCATCATGTAATAAAATGAAAATAATCATTCACCTCTGGATAACAATCTCAGTGAATTAGAAACAGTTGAGAACATAAGCATTTGTATTACAGTTTTATTTGTTAAAACTAATATTTTAGTATTTACTCACATTGGTGGAGAAAAAGGGAGCAGAGAGACTATGCGGGAGAAAGTGGAGATAATTGTGCATAGTAGAAGAAAAATTATCTTTATAATCTAGATCGAGAGAATTATGATTGTCTTACAATAGTCACACTGATAGTAAGAAGGGAAGTGATGAGAATCAGTTCTTATAGGTTACAGAAGCCACACCTCCTATGGGTTTCAGTTTCTTCATTAAGGACCCAAGAGTTTTGTACTAGAGACCTCTAAGTTGGAAGAATTCTACAGTTCGACATATTTTGTTTAAACTTCACTAGACTTCCACTTACAGCATTGTTTGCTTAGCCAAATCTGTTAAATAATTTGTGCTTTGCTTTGTTCAACTATAAAACTAGAATAATTTTATTTACCTTAAAGAATTATGATGAAAATTAAATGAAAAAATAAATATTGGCTGTTCCGGTGTACTTTTTAAAAAAGATTTTGTTTATTCATTTGAGAGGGAGAGAGAAAGAGCACAAATGGAGGGGAGGGGCAGAGGGAGAAGCAGACTCCCCTGCTGAGCAGGGAGCCCTACCTGGGGTTTAATCCCAGGATCCAGAGATCATGACCTGAGCCAAAGGCAAATGCTTACCCTACTGAGCCACCCAAGCTCTCCTGTTCTGGTATAATTAACATAGTATGTGGATTAGAATAGATGTTGTTTAACGCTGATGCCTCTTTGTTTTTCTGTTAATTTGGATAATAATTCATTAATGTAAGAGACCTGTGAATTATCCTTTCGGAATGCTTCTTCCTACTGATTTGGTGAATATTTCTAGTCATCAACTGAATGAAATCTCAGTCTCTTTCACATGAATAGTGGCAGGAAGTCAGTGTTCTTATCCTGGAATGTTGCCACTTAAGCGTGTGTTTTTATTTATAATCTCCTCTTGTTGGATTAAATTTATGCTGATAATGTATAGAAGTCTTTTGGATTTGTAATTTTTGTCTTCTTTTTAATCTGTTTTTATTTTTAAAAGTTACATGTGGGTCATGTATGTCATTGTGCAAAATATATTTAAAAATATGTCCTTGGGGCGCCTGGGTGGCTCAGTGGGTTAAGCCTCTGCCTTCAGCTCAGGTCATGATCCCAGGGTCCTGGGATCGAGCCCCACATCCGGCTCTCTGCTCCGCGGGGAGGCTGCTTCCTCCTCTCTCTCTGCCTGCTTGTGATCCCTCTCTCTCTCTCTGTCAAATAAATAAATAAAATTAAAAAAAAATAAAAATATGTCCTTCATCTTTGCAGTGGATGGAGCTTGGGCCATTGTGCTCTGGACTTTCTTGGCACTTGGCCTCAGTATATTGTCCGTATTCCTTTTATAGAGAGATTCAAATTTCACCATCATGCAGCTCATGGATTTCTTCTTGTATATAAGATTACCATGAAACTTTGTTACTGTCCTATTGAAATTAAAAAATACTCTATGTGTGTCATCTATGTATGATCTGTCATCCTAAAGTGTGAATCAGTAAGGGAATTACTGATTTCATGCCTAGTTATGACTACTCCCTTTCCCAAATACTTTACAGGCTCTTCTTCAAATAATCTGTTCGAAGATTTTGTCTGGTTTCAGGTTCACTGGTATATTTTTCATCATTTTTGCCCTTTCAAAAATTGAAATATCATTTCCCCATATCTTTTCTTTCACAACTTTCCAGCTGATTCATGATTACTCAAAAATTACTACCAATAAGCTTACAGTCTTACTACAGCTTTTCTCAGTGGCCTGATACAATTGTTTCTATAGCTGAAGATTGAATTCACTGAAGAATATAATGAGTATTTTTTTTACTATCTCCTAAGTCATCTTTAGCTTCTGTTCAGATTATACATTAATCATAACTTTTCAAGGCTGAGATTCTGCTTTTTGACAGAAACCAGAGAAGTAAAATTCAGGTTTCATAACTCCCTCTCTGTGCTAACCCGGACTGTGAGTATATCCTTTCTTTGTTTTTCTTTCTCTAATATTAGCAACATCTTTCCCCCATTTTTTTTAATATTTTGTCATTTTTTATAAGACTTAAGGCATTCTGGGTAGACATACTTAACCCTAAGTACATCATATTTTCCTTCTCAAAGGAGTCAAACTTTAAGCATAACTAAGGGTGTTTGGCATCTAACTTTAACTATAATCTATATTCAAATCCTTGTTCCTGAAAGTTATGGCAATGTTGGTTACACTCAGTGTGAAAGAAAATATTACTTAGACTTTTGTAAATATGTTTTGAATGGGTCATTTTAAAAGGACTTGTGCATTTAAGCTTCGGCATTTAGAGTCTCCTCAGCCAAGTTGTTATGACAGAATGTCTAAAAATATTCTGAGAATTCTGAAAGTAAAAATAAATAACCCCTGTCTTAAATAGTGTTTCCTGGGAAACAGACACTGACATGGAGATTGGCACGCGTGTAGTTTATTAGGGAGTATTTTCAGGATCAATGCCTGTTACGCAGTGAGGAAAGAAAGACCAGAATTAGTGGAGGTTATAAAGCTATGCAGGAAGCTCTGAATTTGAGATGTCCTTATATTAAGCAAAGTGGTCAGGATTTCAAATCCCGGCATTGACCGAAACAAACGAGGACCACCCTTGAAGAGAGAACGTCAAGTGAGACACTTGGTGTTTGGTCCAGGACAGTTTTCGGAGAATGAATGCCTAACGCTTGAGAGGAATCTGGAAAAAATACTGTAGTATCTACAGCAATTCACTTCTTGTGTCAGGAAGATTCATTTTCCTCCTATAATAAATAGATCCCACCTTTGAACAGATTCTCAGGAATTCTTATGTGTCTCTAATTCCTGGGGAAACTTATAGGAAAGAGGCTAATGAACAAAGGATAAGCAGTTGTCTTACAGATGTTGGTCTTAGGACTGCCCCTGATATTTATCATTTCTCTCCTCTACTAGTCATTTTAGAGTCTCCTCATCTTGGTTTAGAAACTCTGAGCGTCGAGGTTCCTTATGTGGTAAGCCTTCATCCCTGCACCCGTACTCATCATGCCTATCTCATGTTGTATCTTCTATAGTTGTCAATTTTCAGTAAAATCTGGATAGAGAAATACCCATAGATGTACCTACGGATGGCACACATAGTTTTTCTTGGCCCCATGGTATAATAGCTGCCTACCTTCTCCTGACAATTCAGGTCACAGAGAATCAATTTTAACTGAGAACCTGTGTCTAACAGTCCTTGAAATGTCCGAGTATTCTCTTCTCCCCCTCCCCCCCTTGCATAGTTATGTGAATAAATACCCGCAGGTCCCACTGGTGAAGGAATGTAGAATTATTACCTCATATGTTTGCTCTAATGTTGCAGGGTCCTTGTTCTTAGGGAATCTTATCTCTCAGTGAATGACTTCCAAGCTTGAAAATTGACTCAGGGTCTTTGGGGATCAGCTGCTTTCAGCAACTGGTTATTCAACCTTGATTTCTTTTTATGGTATAAATTAACACCTTGTTGCTCATCTATATTATTCCAATATTGCTGTGTTTCATTTGATTATTTTTAAAGTTGAAGATCTAATTGACTTTATTAAGTGATTCTTGAATCGAATCCCATCTAACAAGTAGTGAGGTGTTCCTGCTGTGTTCTATTAATCATGCCCGTAACTGTGTCTCAGACTACCTTGGCTTCCATCTGACCTCGCTATCAATGCAATAATTATTTCCAGTTATTATGCCTCCAGTTGGCCTTTATTATTAGGAGTCTCTGTTCTCTAACAACATCTCCTACCCTTATTTCTAGCCTATAGAGGACAGCCCTCACTGAGTTTCACTAAAGTGTTCTCTCCAGAGCATTCCCTATTCCTGTTCTAAATGGGGTATACTTTGGACTCTCTTATGGATACAAATCAGCTATACTGTATATCTATTCTAGCATGCCAGCTTCTCTGAGCCATCATCTCTTCTTCCACTCTCTACTGGGGCAGTTCTGGCCTTTCTACTTCACATACTGTGGGTCATCAGACACTATGTGCTTCCAAGAGCCATCTTAGCTGTGTATTAACACTGTGTCCTGGGGCCTTATCGGGGTGTTAAATCCTCATCCTTAGACAATGCTCTGTATTGATAAATTCTTATTTATCCAACTTTATATCCTGCTCTTCTTAATCCTGCTCCCTTAGGATCCATTCCCAGTCACATTCTTGCTACTCTTGGTACACATACTGCAGCCCCGTTAGGTTACAGTGCCTTTCCTTCCTTAGCAGAGCTGGCATTTTTCTTACCAAATTGTATTTGCACTTAATTCTAGTTATTGGTCTAGTGACCAAGATGAAAGATGCAGATAGAATCTGAGGGGATGGTGGCATATTGTGTGTTCAGGGGCCTCTATATCATCTTCATAAAAGGACAGAATACCGGTTTAACCAAGAGAAGTGAGTCACTTCTATAAGCCCCAACAGTTCAGAAAGACTTGGGATTTCAAAAACAACGGAATACAATAATACCAATGCTTCTATCCCAAGTCTGATTGCTTCTGATCAGGACTCTGACTTTAAGTTATTAGCTCCACTTCCCTTATAATAAAATCCTGGGCAAGATCTTTAATTTCTCTATTCTGTGACTACAGGAGATAATAGTTTCCTTAGTAAGCTCCAAGGGGACCCTGTCACCTCATTGTTTTATTTTCCTTTACCAAAGGATTTATAGTCCTAGCCTATAGAGGACTATAGCCTATAGAGGACTATGTAAAATAACCATCCAATTTCATAGTCCTTATGAGTACTTTTTTCACCCAAGCCTCACTAATATCTGAGATATTCTGCCTGACAAGACATTCCTTTACATTGGTATAACATTCCAACTTACCGCCAGTAAAATCTTCAACAATTTCACCACTACTCACTACTGCATGCTGAGGACTATTGGCAATCTTCCCACCTATGAGATGGTCTTCATTGCTACCAAATTCCAGTTTAGAATCTGCTTCCTGAGATGACTCCTGGCACCCACTGATACAGATCATAATTCTTGGGAATCAGAATCTGCAAATAGATGGATTACTCCAGCGTGCTCTTGGATACAACATCTTGAGAGAGTGAGAGAGACAAGACTGAAATGAGAAAGACTTTGAACTTTGATACAAAAACAACAGAGACTTCAGCCAACTCCATAGGGAGTGTGGAAGTTGGGATGTTCTTCTGAGATGTTCTACATTTAATCTTCAGATACAGGCTGCCCTCAGGACAGGGCTTATCCTTTGAGGAAGCAGCTCCCTTGTCTAAGGAAACTCTTACCGGGGAGCTGTCAGCTTGCAGTTCTCTCAGCAGCTGTGGGAATGTCTCCACAATCTATAAGGGGTCATCTGGGCAGTGCACTACAGCATCGATTACCTAATCTTATGAAGTTTACAACCATTGCAGGATAAAACTGCTCTCAGAGGGGGTGGGGAATGTGACATAATAGGGTAATATAGTGAAATGTGCTATCACTTATATTTTCAGCCAGCATGATAATAGTGCACTGAGTAAAAGATAGAGAATTCTCAAGGATGAACTTGTAAAGCTTTAATTTGTTGATGAAAGGTTTCTCTTTGACATTTACTTGGTTTTAAAGAATATTGAAATAATATTGATTATCATGCTTTCAGTTTCATGTAACCCACTACTCCAAATGTGACTTAAGTAACTTGGACATGCATTTACAGAACAGTAAAATGCGAGACTGTCATTTTATAGGGTTAGTTCAGAAACCCAGCCATATCAATGGGGGGCTAGGTCCTTCTATATTTTCACTCCGTCCTCAGTGATGCTCTAAGCACTGCAACCTGGTAAAAGTTGCTTAGAAGTAGGAAGGAAGTGGGTGGTGGAGAAACACTTGTTCTTCTTTACTGTATTTGTGTCAGAGATTAAAAATTTTTCCTAAGCCTCTTATTCCCAATGTCCAGAAATTTTTCACTTGATTGTTCCTAGAATTTCAAAGAGGGATAGGAATACTGCAGTAGGCTTAGACCTTAACTTAGAACATTACCTGCCTTGGACAGGGCATATTGTCTCCCATTTCACCTAAACTGGCATCTATTTAAAAAAAAATAAAATGGGACAAGGATATTGAATAGGCAGCCAATTTCTTTTGTCACAGCTACTGGAGAGGAATTGGGCTGGTGCATAAATCAGAATGTGGAGGATGATAGGTTTATATTTAAGGACTGGCAGAAGAGTGGGTGTGATTGTATTATATAAAATTTTATTTAACTCTCAAAGGAGGAATTCTCCAAAATGTTGAAGAAAACACTGTTTTGGGAGAGTTAAATAAATCTAATGTTTTACTAGTCATTGTATGGTGTGTTATTTATGATTTTGGTTAAATATACCTATAGTTTTGGCATAATTTCAACGTATATCAGTTGAAAATGAGGACACATAAGTTTTCACTTCAATAATGTTTTTCTCCATTCAAAGAATTATTGTTATTTTAGCAATATACTGGAATATACAGCTCATTACCGAGAGCATAGTATTTTTGATTTTCTCTGTCCCACCACACACACACACACACACACACACACACACACACACAAATGGGACTACAGTCCTTTGATAATGACACAGCCTTCAGCTAGGGCATGCACATTTTATAAAAGAGCTAATTATAGAACACCTGGGTGGCTCAGTCAGTGAAGCAGCTGACTCTTGATTTCTGCTCAGGTCATGATCTCACGGCCCTGGGATTCCGCCCTCCATTGGGCTCTGTGCTCAGTATAGAGGTTGCTTGAGATTCTCTCTCTCCCTCTGCCTCTGCTCTCCCCTCCCCTCCCTCACAGGGCCCCACTCATACTCTCTTTCAAAATAAATAAATAAAATCCTTAAAAGTGAATAAATAGAAGAGCTAGTTACTTTCAGATGTGCTTGTGAATGAGTGAAAATGATATCTACCTCTTTAACTTTGTGCGTCCCCTTTTTCACAGCTCTCTGACACAGCTTAGCTTTCTATCAGTAAAAGTTCATAGTCATGTAGCATTTTTGGTTTCTGTTTTCTAATAACTTCCTGTACTTTTAACATCGATCCTGATCATTCTGATTTCTTTGGCTCCAGTTCGTGGCTTTGAAAACTGAAGCAACACTGCTATGGGATAGTTGATTTCTTACCTGTGGTCCTTTCTCAGTTCATCTAGCCAACTGAGCAGTAAAGAGGTTCAAGTTCAACCTCTGTGCCTTGAAGATTTTAAAGGTTTTTTTTTTTTTCCTTCTACATTTAACCCTTTTAACAAATAATCTAAATTTTAAAAAATTAAAACAATTTTTAGAAAGTTCTGTTTTCGCGTAAGAAAGTTTCTCTAAAAGAGAAATGTCTATGTATATTTATGCTTCAACCTGTATGTTTTTCAATAAAAAGTGGTGGTTGTTTTATACCTTTTTCAATTTTATTTCTTCCAGGGTACCTTTTTTTTTTTTTTCCTTTTTTAATGAGTATTTATTTGAGAGCCGTGAGGGAGGGGCAGAGAAAGAGGGATCGAGAGAATCTCTGGTCAACTTTCTGCCAAGTGGGGAGCCAGAGGTGGGGCTGGACCCCTCTACCCTGACATGACCTGAGTGAAAATCAAAAGTCTGCAACTTAACCTCCTGAGCTACTCAGACACCCCTCAGGGTACATTTTTAAGAAGAATACAATGTTATACTTTTTAAGAAGACTAGTTCATGATTATATCTTCATCACAAGATATCAAAATTAGTGAAATTTTTTGTATTTGCAGATAACATGATTTTGTATATAGAAAATTCTAAAGATAACACCAAAATATTCCTATATGTAATCAATGGATTTGGCAAAGCTGCAGGATATAAAATAATACAATAAATTATCTGAAAAAGAAATAAAGAGAATAATTACATTTACAGTAGCATCAAAACAACAAATATTTAGGGGATAAATTTAACCAATGAGGTGAAAAATCTCTACTCTGAAAACTGTAAGATACTCATGAAATAAGACAAATAAAAGGAAGCGTATCCCATATTCCTGGATTGAGATAATCAATATTGTTGATTCCCAAAGTTATTTATAGATTCAATATAATCCCTGTCAAGATTCTAATGGCATTTTTTTTAACAGAGGTAGAAGAAACAATCCTGAAATTTATATGAAACTACAAAAGACCCAAAACAACCAAAGCAATCCTGAGAAAGATGTTCCTTGTTTCACACTGTCTTGTGTCAAGCTATAATATAAAACTACAGTAATCAAAACAGTATAGCAGTGACCTAAAAACAGACACACAGACCAATGGAACAGAGTTGAGAGGAACATAAATCCAAGCATATATGGTCACCTATTATTTGGCAAGGGAGCCAAGCATACTCAACAGAGAAAAGACAGTCTCTTCAGTAAATGGTGCTGGGAAAACTGGATATTACATTCAAAGAATGAAACTAGACCCCTATATTAACATTACTTACAAAAATTAACTCAAAATAGATGAAACTTAAGTACCAGGCTGGAAACCATAGAATTCCTAGAAGAAAACATAGGAAAAATTCACGCCCTGAGCTGAAAACAAAAATAAGACGCTTATCAACAGAGCCACTCAGGTATCCCCAGGCCTCAGTCATATTTAAAACAATAGTGTGACCTAATTCTAAAGTTGGCTTTAATAAATTAACTAGAGTGCCTTTAAAATACGATATTAAAGCTCTGTGGAAATTTCACCTTATGCTCCATTAAACATACTAAAAATTATCGACCCTTATTTCTTTGTTTTCCTGGAACATGAAATAATATTATTATCTTTGCTCTAATTTTGACTTTCTAGAGAAATTATCAGGATCTAGAGAAATTATCAGGAAATGAATATTAATTATTTACAGAATGTTCTTGACTACACATTTCTATGTATGCTTATGTTGAATTTGCAAGGTTACTTTTGTACATTCTGTAAACGGAATTTATTTTGGGATGTTTAATTAAGAAAAGTGTAAGAATTTGTCCTGTATCAAATGAGTCAAAGAAAAAGCCATATGGAGTTAATTTTATATATATATATATATATATATATATATATATATACTCTTTTTTTTTTCATTTTATTTTAGACAATGATTCATAGCATACAGCAATTTCCAAATTCCTTGGCAACCAAAGGATTATCTGGGTCAAATGCCCCTTTAATAAGAAGTCAGTGTGGAATGAGACATGCATTTTAGTAAAGATTTTCTTTCCCAAGGTACAATGAGTAATGTACCCATTAAAAGTTAATTTACTTTGTTAATTTAGTAATCAAATACGTAATTATATTTATAGGTCAATAGATCTGAAATGAGTTCATGTTCGTGGTGTCACAGCTTGAAATAATATGTACGGAACAGAAAACGAAATCCAGAAATGGGGACCTGCCATGTTGCTTCTCAAACTCTACTGGCCATGTGCCCCCATTTCTTATTATAGTTCACATTTATTCAACAAACATCTTGATGGTTGCTTATGCTACAGATGGAATGCAAAATAATAAAATTATGATTGCCAGTACACATCTTGAAATAATAGATTTCCTTATTAGTACTTTGCATCCAGCTGTGATATCTGAAAGAAATTGAACATAGTTTCTAATTGAGCTGGCTGAATTCGTGTGCATATGACCCTTTGGTGTCTCCAGCCAAGGCATTGTATAACTTCCTAATAGCTTATTATTCATAGTGTTTCTTTATAAAATTGCATGAAGTCCTTTTAAAAGACATTCAAGAACAAAGTCTAATTTTGTTTAAAATTTGTTTTTCTTCATTTAGAATATAGCTTATAATAGACTACTTGGGCTTATATTTTCTTGGTATTTTGAAGACAACTTAGTTGATTTCTTTCTGCATTAAAATGAAAAGATGGTGGCAAATAAGCTTTGGAAGCCATGGAAATGAAAATATTATCCAACAATATTTTAAGTAATTGCATAATGATGAATAAAATTATAATATTAGAAATTAACATTGATATAGGGATATCTTATGGGAAAAAATTAAAATAATAAATATACACCAAAAATTTTTCTCTAGCAAAAACAAATTTCTTAACAATATTTCTACTTACAGAGATTACTGAAAAGGTGAACTTTGGTGGGGAATCCTACTACATTAAAAGGTTATATTCAGTTCCAATGTTTCTGTTAATTCTTTGTGCTATTAAGGGGTAAAGGAATGAAATAGATGGTGTTTGTTTACCAGAGAACTTCAACAAGGTTATACACAAATATAGATCAACCCAGAGCTTACTTTATATTGGGAAGGTTTTGGCAAAGTTAAGCATTTGCATATTAAGAATTAAGAAATATGTGTCTTGTAGATGGTTTATAATTTTGCCTTTACTGTATAATATGCTACTCCCAAACCTAGAAGATTAAAACAGCAACTGTGAATTTAGTTCCTGTTCTGCAGATTGCGTTGAATTTGGATGGATATATATATTTTTTTATCTTTACCAGGTTTGTCTGGTATTGTTTGAACTTGCTCCTGTATCTTCGGTTAGCTGATATGTTGGTTAGGGCTGGCTGGTTTATGATAGCTTCAGGTAGGAAGTCTGGGATGACTGAGGAAAGCTGTAGAGTTGTCATAGCGATTAGGCAAGCCCCTATATACAAGCCTTTAGCCTTTTTTTGCTTCATATTTTCTACTATCCAAGTTAAGATTTCAACCAATGAATTTTAGAGGGGACACAATTTAGTCGGTAACACAACATTTTGAGGACTAAAAATGATATTTTGTATATATTATATTTATATACATATTAAGATGTTCAAATGTTCAAGAAAGTTCAGCTATCATTGTTATATATTATATTACAGTCATCATTACTCTATCATTTAGAAGTGACATTGAAAAACTTGAATGATAATGGGTATGATATTAATACCATATACAGAATGAGTAATAGAAAAAAAAAAAACAGCCATACATTCCTGAATGTATTCTTATTTACTGTGTAGAAGAAGCTATTTGGGGGAAAAAAACAGGGAAGTTTTCTGGAGAATATTTTTCTATGTATTTTATAAAACAGGGAGTAATTTTTTCTTTTTTCACCAAGACAGAATTTGGGTGATATGGTAAAAGTATTAAGTAGGAACATTTCAGCTCCATATAAATTAGCACAATTTGCCAATCATGGAGTAGGTTTCTTTAAAGAGTGGTGAAATGTTACAAGCAAAGGGCAAACCTCATGTTCTGGGATGTGATTGGGTGATAGATTGGTTTCAGTGACTTCTAAGGTAAATTCCAATGTCCAAACTGTGATATTACTGGTTTAAATCAGTAGAGTTATGTGGGAGTGAGATCGCTGAGCACAGCACAGGACACATAGAGACTTAAATGTTTTGAACTCAATCTAAATTGAGTTGAGCTCAGCAACTCTCTATAATTTGAGAGATTCTTTATCACATATTCTTTGAAATGAAATGTATTATTAAAGTTATTAAATTATTAATAATTATTAAATTATTAAATCATTTTAAATAATTTAAATTAAATATTTTAAATTAAGTAATTTAATTATTTAAATTAAATTAAATTAATTAAATTAAAATTTTATTTTTATATTAGTTTTATATTTTATATTTATATTATATATAATATAATATATAACATATATTATATTATACATTATATTTATTTTATATGTATATTTATATTATATTTTGTATTAATTTTAATAAAAATTAAATTAAATAATTTAAATTAAATTATTAATATTATTAAATTATTATTAAATTTAAGTATACATGGGGCACTTGGCTGACTCAGTAAGTGAAACATGCAACTCTTGATCCCAGGGTTGTGAGTTCATGCCCCACATTGGCTGAAGAGATTACTTAAAAAATAAAATCTTTTAAAAAATACAATTAATTATACATAATAGCTTTTTGATAGAACCTACAGTATAAGTGGTTGAGAGAATAATTCGGAGGTATAGGTGATCAACTCAGGAATATTGTTTCTGTTTTCATTTTTGTTTTTTCATAATTTGAAACCAGAGCTAAGTCTATACACATTAAATATTTCAAGTATATCTCATTTCATTAGCTGAAATTCTTCAGAACTTTAGATGCCCTTTGACTTCTCTAGGAGAAAATAATGTTAATGACTGCATTTCTATCAAATATTAGTTCTCCTGAAACTAACATCTGATGCTTTACTCTGTTATTTTTTACACTATTTGTCTCTATATATCATTAATTTCATATTTAGAAGCTTAATTTTGTAAAATTTAGACTAATTTTATTTTTTTAATTTTTTAAAAATTTAATTTATTGGACTAATTTTAATTCAACCAAACAAAATATTTCCCTTCTTGTCAGGGGAATTATTATAGCCATGTTTTATCTTTTTATTAATTTTCACATTTTTATTAGTCAAAATTACAACAGTCTGTATTACAGTAACAAAATAACTGAAATATCAGTGCATGAAAATTACCTAGATTTATTTTTCATGTTGTGTTCAAGGTAGCTTTAGTGGCTTTCTGGAGTTTATCCTGTTTGGTAACTCAATGGAAGAGGTAAACCAAACCATTGGTAAACCAATGGAAGAAACAAGGTGCCTTCCATTGTGTGGGATTGACTTCTTAAACACTTGTTCTATGATGTCACCACAGAAAAGGAGGAGAGGGTGTAAATAGAAGGTTTAGTACCAAATCTCTAGATAGTGTATATGTCCTACAAGTATGTCATTTGCCAGAACTCCATCACACAGCCTCAAACCAATTGCAAGCACAAAAGCTGAAAAATCCAGCTGTTTTTTGTGACAAGGAGTGGGCAAATGAAATAGGAATTTGTAAAACACATAGCATCAGATCCGCTATGATACGTAAGGGCATATTCTGGGAAACAAGAAGGGAGAGAGTCAGAACTTTCTCAGCAAGTGAGATCTAAAGGAGTGAGGTTGATAAGGGACAAAGCTGTAGAGTAAACTAAAATTAGGGAAATGTGTACTGATGAGAATCTAGCAACAACCTTTGTCTAGTATACCAGGGAGGGGAGAATTAGTGGGTTATTAAAACTGAGGGACCAGATCAGTTATTAAAAGTGATACAAAGAGCAAGTAAGTAGAGAGATAAGGTCAACATGTGCTGGGTTTGCTGAGTAGAAGAATCAAACATGGTAGACGGTATTAATTTTTAAAAATATCTTTCTGGAGCAAGATTATACATTTCCATGCTCTTAAACTTTGGGCTGGAAATATAAATTTCATTGACCAATGAAATACAAATGAAAATTACAGGTGTCACTTCCAGACATAAGTAAGTGTGAAAAGCTAGTGTGTGTGTGTGTGTGTGTATGTTGACTTTTCCCCCCTTCTCTAACGTTATAGCTGTTTTGAGATACAGACTCTGCCAGCCTGATATTTTAAGTGACTGAAATGAACAGATCCTCCTCACCTGGTAAACATGCAGTGTGAGATAGAAATAAACTTTATAGTTTTAAGTCACCAAAGTATTCATGATGTTGACAATTGCAGAATAACTTATTCTCTCCTGGCTGATAAAGAAATTGAGACCCCAAAAAAGGTCCTGAAATATCAGAAGTATACCACATGCGTTTTGTAATCAGGTCATACTCAGGAAGAATTCTATTATTGGGGTCGAGGAAAAAGTAATTCATATTATGTAAAAGTATAACATCCCTTTGGATAACTTGGAAAGCAGTTGAGGTAGTTAATATTTTGCATTTTTTCAAGAAGGAAGGAAAAACAAATGAGACTAAGCATGTGGCTCATAAAAGTGTGATAAGCTCAAAATACCCAGTATTCCTTAGTGTGACTATACTACTAGACACAATAGCCATGCCACTGTGGACAAAGGATCCTACAATAAGGAAAAAGTAGATGATGCACTTAGATGACTCTGTGTATCTTGTTGATTGCTATTATCCTAATCACATAGAAAATGCCTGGAACATAGTGGTGTTATAAATATTGTAAAATGTTTCTGTCTTGTAATCTTTAGTCTTTCTTTAAAAAAAGAAGAAGGGGGTGGGATTATGGACATTGGGGAGGGTATGTGATTTGGTGAGTGCTGTGAAGTGTGTAAACCTGGTGATTCACAGACCTGTACCCCTGGGGATAAAAATATATGTTTATAAAAAATAAAAAATTAAAAAAAAAAAAAGAAGAAAAGAAAGAAAGGAGGGATGAGAGAAAAGAAAGATACCATACATTAATATTTATATTTGCTCTTTTCCTTGTTTCTTATTTTTTCATCTTTTTCTTTTTTATCAATAGAATTAAAAGAAATAAAACTTAACTTACATAGCTTTTTAGTCTTAAAGAATCTGGAAATACTTGTTCCCTTAAAAACACTGCCTACCACATAAGCTTTGGCTTCTCCAGAATGGTATCCTGGTAATAAGTGAAGTCCTTGACCTTGTTGTTGTTGTTCTTTTCTTTTCTTTTTTTTTTTTTTTAAAGATTTTATTTATTTATTTGACAGAGAGAGATCACAAGTAGGCAGAGAGTCAGGCAGCAAGAGAGGAGGAAGCAGGCTCTCTGCTGAGCAGAGAGCCCGATGCAGGTCTCAGTTCCATGACCCTGAGATCATGACCTGAGCCAAACGCAGAGGCTTAACCCAGTGAGCCAACCAGGAACCCCCTTGACCTTGTTCTTAATTTATTTTTTTCCTGAGTCTTCCATGAATAACTTCTCCATTATTGGTAATTTCTCAAGTTTTTTCATTACCTCCACTCTTTGCCCCAGAAATTGACCTCTACTCTTTAATCTCTATGAATGGAAAGATCTACATATAGAAGATGTATCATTTGTTGGGTTTTCTATACAACTTTAGCCTTATCTCTTCCTGATATCTTTTTACCTTTGTCTTGAAAAAAGCCTTTAATTCATTTTATGGTGTATGCCCTTTTCCTTTTTTTTTGTTCCATTTAATATATCTCTACCTTCCATTATGTAAGTAAGTGGAATACTGTTGTTTGTTAGAAATCTTGCTCTCACTAACTTCTGTTCAAAAACTTTCTTCTGTATGGAATCTCTGGGCCCTTATTTTATGACTCTTGAACAGGTGACTAAGTGCTTACTTTGCCTCCAACAATTTAAAAAATTCTTACCATTTAAATAGGAATTCTTTTCTTTTCCCAAATACTTTAGACTTTTCTAGGTTATACTATCACTGTATTAAAAATAAAAGTAGGTATTTTTAAATTGCCAACATTATGATAGTCTAAGCATTTTTTTAAAATTCTGCTGATTCATTTACATCTTTTGATAGTATATTATATTCAATTAGAATTTTTATCCAGAGGTATGAATTCAATCCTTTATTCTTATTGAATGATTCTATTATCTTATACATTAGACTTTTTAAACATTTTCCCCAGCTGTATTGAAATACAATTGATATATAACGTTGTGTGCGTTTAAGGTATACACCATGTATCTATTACAGAATGACTACCGCAATAAGGTTAGTTAACACTTCTATTACCTCACATTATTACATTTTTATGTGTGTGGTGAGAACACTTAAGATGTACTATCTTGGCAAATTTCAAGTATATAATACAATATTGTTATTGTATTACATGTTTAATTATTGTTACGGTAGTCACCATAGGTCCTGCAACCATAAAACTTCTTGTAAGAAACTATGCAAAAAACTCCTTGATGTTGGTCCTGGAAACAAGTTTTTGATATGACACCAAAAGCACAGTAAAAACGAAAAGTGGCCCTATATCAAACTAAAAAGCTTTTGCACAGCAAAAGAAACAATCAACAAAAGAAGGTAATCTATGTAATGGGAAATATATTTAAAAACCATATATCTGATAAAGGGTTAGTATCCAAAATATATAACCAGGTTCATCCAACTCAATGGCAAACAAACAAACAACAATAAACAAAAACTAGTTTTAAAAATGGGCAGAGGAGTAGAATAGAACATTTTTCCAAAGGAGATAGATAAATGGCCAATAAGTACATAGAAGACATTTAACATCACAAATCATCAGGGAAATGTAATTCAAAACTAGAGTGAGATATCATTCACACTTGTTAGAATGGTTATCATTAAGAAGACAGGAGATAACACGTGTTGTCAAGGATTTAAAGAAAAGGGACCTCTTATGCACTGTTAGTAGGAATGTAGATTGATGCAGCCACTATGGTAAACAGTACAGAGGCTCATCATAGAATTAAAAATGGATTGATCATATGATCTAACAATTCCAATTCTAACATTCCAAAGGCAATGAAATAAGAATCTTGAAGTGATATCTACATTCTTACGTTCATTGTAGTATTATTAACAATAGCCAAGATATGAAAAAAAATTTGAGTGTCCATATGAATCCATATGAATATATGTTATATCTGGAATATTATGAAGCCATGAGAAGGAAGAAAATCTTGTCATTTGTGACAACATGGATGGACCCTGAGGATGCTGAGTAAAATAATTCAATGGAGAAAGACAAATACTATATGATCTCATTTATATGTGAAAACTGAAAAAAAAAAAAAAAGCTGAACGCATAGAAACAAAGAGTGGAACTCAGTGGTTGCCAGGGACATGGGCTGAGAGGTGGAAACGAAGAAACATTGGTTCAAAGGGTACAAACTTCCAATTATAAGATGAAAAGTTTTGGGGGTCCAACACATAGCATGTTGACTACAATAGGCTTTTCTTTACTTTTCACCCTCTTTTGGAGTCAACTGAAATGACTTCTCAAGACTAAAAATGTCTTAAATGTAGATATGGCATCATAACTTTAAAGAACTTTTCTTTCTCATCTGCTTTTGATGATATATAAAGTTTAGAACCCTGATATTTTCCATCCTGACTCCTGACATTTTATGAAAAATAATTTTTAAAATTTATTCCAAATATCTATATACACATAGTAAAACCACTCTGGGTAAAAGATATAATTATTCATCCATCTATTATTGCATTTGCTTATTGATTCATTCGGCATACATTGTTTTGAGAGCCAAACAGATATGAGAAACTGTGTCAGAGGCTCTGAGTACAAAGACAATGAAAGGTAGCATCTGCTCTCAAAGAGCTCACAGTGTAGTAAGGAGATCCCCTTCTGTCATTCAGTACAAATTTATTGAACATCTAATTATTATTATTTTTTTAAAATTTTTATTTATGTATTCGACAGAGAGAGATCACAAGTAGACAGAGAGGCAGGCAGAGAGAGAGAGGAGGAAGCAGGCTCCCTGCTGAGCAGAGAGCCCGATGCGGGACTCGATCCCAGGACCCTGAGATCATGACCTGAGCCGAAGGCAGCGGCTTAACCCACTGAGCCACCCAGGTGCCCCTGAACATCTAATTATTAAGTGACAGTCCTGAACCTATCAATAATACATTAAGTAATAATTAATAATACATTAAGTAACTTGAATTTAAATTAGAAAACAAAAACAAACAAAAAACAAAACTTGCCCTGTCTCCCTGACCTGTTTTGTTCTATATTTCATTGAAGAACCACCGAATTTCTTAAGTAAACTGGTGTTTAGCTTGATTCCTTCTTTATCTTTGCTGGGCATTTTCCATCACCAGATCCCAGGTGTTCAAGTCTTAGACGGCTGGTGATTTCGTCATTTCTTCCTATTCCCACTGGCAACCTCCTTTCCATTCTACCATCAGCTCAGGTCAAGATTACCCGAGCAGCATAGCCTTTTGTCTCTGATTTCAACTTCTCTTTGCATTTCTGCCAGGATGATCATTACAAAATGCAAATTTTATCCCGGCATTCCCTGCCCGAGTGCATGAGGCGGTGAGGATAGGAGTTACACGTTAAGGCTGGTGCAGGTGCTACCAAGAAGGAAGATGAGTTCTTGAAATCTGTGAAATAGCTACACCACCCATGGCTTTCCCAGCTAATCTGGCATTTTCTTGTTTTTCCAGATTATTCTCTCACCACTTGCAATCTATGCTGCAATCATAATGAACTGATGCCAGCTTCCTTGTATCACTGAGATAAACCTACCCAACAAACACCACCTCAAATTCTTCATCTAGTTAGCATTTATTCACCTTGAACGGCTCAACTTTGAGATCACGTCTTTCCAGCAATCTTCTCTAACTTTATAAACCTACATTAGAGGCTCCCAATATAGGTTTGCATTGAAATTTGTACTTTTTTTGCACTCATAAAATATATTTTTAATTATTTTGTGCCGAGCTATACTGTAATCTTGGTGAATGAATCATGTATCCCTTGCTCAGCTTTATATTTTTTTGCATCTAACACAGAATTCAGAACATAGAAGTGAATCAAATATTTGCTATTGGGTATTGAGTGAAAGATACTTTTTACGAAGTAGAAGATTCTGAATTTTATTTTCAAATTATTTCCCAATTTTTCAACAGGCAAACCTAAATGATAAGGAAGGATAAAATAGAAAATCAGATAAAATTTGTTAACTTTTGAAAGGTAGAGTGTTAAATGTAGGAAGTCCATAGTAAATATTCAAAGCCTAATGGAACATAACATATGCCATGTACCTTAGTTGTAGTACTCAATATTCAGGGTTTCACATCCTGTGTAGACTGAGAATCTAAAACAAAGAACTTGGATTAATATTTTTTAAGTGTGGTGTATAATGAAAAATAATGGGTATAGAGCTTTTAAGTAAGTCCCATATTCATTTAAGAAATGTTTTTAACCCATCCATATATTTTTTTTGTGCATAGGTTAACACAGAGTAGGGGTGCCTGGCTGGCTCGTTTGGTGGACAATGTAATTCTTGATATCAGGATTGTGAGTTTGAGCCCCACACTGGGTGTGGAGATGACTTAAAATTAAAACCTAATAACAAATAAATAGAAAACACAGGAAGACTGCAGGAAGTGGAGAAATGTTTAGTGAAGAGCATGAAAGCCAGTATTCCTCTTACTGACACCAGTCACAAGAATTAGCAGTTATAGATCCAAGGGAAATCAATGTAGCCAGCCAATGTCTTACCTTTTTAAAATGTGCAGAAATAGTAGCCTTTTTGTCTGGGTTGTATGTTGTTACTGTATGTACGTCAGCTGACCATTTTAATGATATAAAACAGTAGGTATCCAATTATTTACTGGATTTGTTACATCTATCAAAGGTGTTGGTTCTAGGAGCACCTGGGTGGCTCAGCTGTTAAGCATCTGCCTGCAGCTCAGGTCATGATCCCAGGGTTCTGGGATCCAGCCCTGCATCAGGCTCCCTGATCCCATGGGAAGCCTGCTTCTCCCTCTCCCACTCCCCCTATTTGTGTTCCCTCTCTCGCTGTGTCTGTCTCTGTCAAATAAATAAAATAAAATCTTTTAAAAAAAGAGGTGAGAAAATTAAAAAAAATAGTTGGTTCTGGCTAGAAAACAGTATTTTTCTCTGTCAGTTAAACATCACTCATAAGCCTCTGATTGTTCAAAATTTATGATAAAATTTCAAATTATTTCACAGTAATATCTGAAATTACGATTTTGGTTAACTATAGAGTGAGAGCACAGATCATGTGCCTTTGTACTCTTTGTTTGCATGTGTGTGTGTTTTGGTTAATTTGCTTTCTGGGTTGGTTTGAAATACAGAAGTCATTTTAATTTTTTAAAATCAGTTACCATCAACTCACTTCTTTTAGTCTTTTCACCCACTAATTCAAGAACGTGTATTTCTTGGGTGACACAGGCCACCTGCCTCCTTCCTTGCTCAGGCCCCCACTTCTGTCTTCTTCCTTATCTCTTGTTTATACTTTGATAGCCTATTTTCTCCCCTCTCTTTTTTCAACCACTTTTTGTAATTCCCTTGAGTCTGATGTTTCCCATTTTCTCCCTCCAATCCCATTTTTCTCTTTTCTTTGGACAGTTCCTCATGTGGGAAACTTTCCGAGACTGATCCAGAGAGAGCAAGTTTAAACCTGGTTTGTCTCTTGGTGCCTACTTAGGCTTCAACAAATAACTGGCCTTCTCTGAGTCTCAGTTTCCTTACCAGTGAAACTGAGATCATAACAGATATCTTCTGAGATTGTTGCCCAGATTAGAGATAATGAAAGTAAAGAGCCAGGCTTGTTACCAGCAGCACTCCACACTAGAGAGCCTTTCTTGTAATTTTCCTCATTACTGCCCTAGTAGCATTACTGTATTCACTAGTGCAGACACCAGTAGTTTTGTTGATTCATTTTTCCTTTCAAACTAGACCCTTCAAGCTGCACAGTCAAGCTTGCTTCCATTTTAATTTGACATGTTGTGCAGCAATTTGCGCAAAGAAAAGTTAAATCCAAAGTTTACATTTAATTTTTTTTTCATTAAAACAAACATCAACAACAACAACAAAACATAATATGTACTGGTCTTCTATATAGCAAATGTTATACCTGTATTTATGTCTTCAGACTCTGTTTTTGGTGGCCAATAATCAGCTATAGCCTTTTTCTGTCCTAAGTCTACTTACACAAGTAGATAAATAGCCTTTTTTGGAAATAGTATGTTATCCTTTTATTGCACACTTTAAAGTAGAAGTAAGTATACTTACTTTTCCTGGAACTGAGATGACATTATTTTTAAATTTAATTTGGGTAATTTAAAAACAGAACTACCCAGAATAAAATTCAGGGCCCTGCCCACCAAGCAAAATTCGGTAGGGCTATGTGAACAGATTCAAAACAACTCAGTCTCTCCAACAATCAAAGAAAACTATTGTCTCTTCAGGTCCCCTCCTAAAAAGCAAGTCCGAGATCCCGTTTCACTCTTGGGAATCAGAGACAACATATATCCCACTTGGGCATGCTCCTTCGTCTTTTATATGGACTAATCTGCCTGTAGATCAGTGGGACTCAAACCAGCCGTCCACAGGGGAAGTTTTCTATCAAGCCATGGCACACCGTCCATCAGTGGGGCCACATAGCTCAAAGGACCTCTTAAAAGCAAAAGTCTCCTTGACAATTTTTCAATTGGAACCTCTGGAAAAAAAAAAAAAAAGGCAGCCTCAAGCCACAAATAATCCTTACGGTTTTGGATTTATTATTTCCCCTACAGAGATTATTTCCCATCAATGTGCTCTCTTTGGAAAGCAGTTTTTAACCTGCTTGGTTGGTTTCCAGTAAGAAGTCTTTTCTGGGTTGCAGAGGACTGCCATCTTGCTGTAGCTTCACATGGCAGACAAGGGATGTACTTTCGTACTCAGGGGGTCTACAAACTCTATTATCTTCACATCTTTTTTCTTCTCCTTTTTTCTGTTTCAATAACAACAACTCTCACTGATATGCAAGTCATGTCCATATCTCTGTTTTTATTTTAAACATTTTTCCTCAAATCTACCCGACAAATCCAGCTGTCAGATACTTTACGTAAACATCCCAGGGTGGGGGCTCTCTGGTGTCTCTTCTTCAAATGCCACTAATCCCATCATGAGGCTCCACCCTCATGATTTCATCTTATTCCAATTTTCCCCCAAAGACCCATCTCCAAATATCATTGCACTGGGAGTTAAAGATTCAACATATTTATTTTAGAGGGAAATAAACATTCAGTTCATAACAAATTCTGCTCCTGGGCTCTCATCAAAACTGAACACGTGGGCGCCTGGGTGGCTCAGTGGGTTAAGCCTCTGCCTTCGGCTCAGGTCATGATCCCAGCATCCTGGGATTGAGCCCCACATCGGGCTCTCTGCTCAGCGGGGAGCCTGCTTCTCCCTCTCTGGCTCCTCCTGCTTGTGTTCTGTGTCTCTCTTTCTCTGCCAAATAAATAAATCTTTAAAAAAAAAAAAAAACAGAAAAACAAAACAAAACAAAAAAACTGAACACGTGACCCAACATCCTGTTAGTGCTGTGGGAAGTAAGACGGGTCAAACTGACAGCTTTCAGGCAATCTGTTAGGATCTGTATGTTTGTATTCCCTTTTCCCCCCTCAACTGATGCATTAAATTCCTAATGCCCAATGTAATGATATTAAGAGGTATGAATGGGATTAGTAATCACAAAAGAAACCCTACAAAACCCCTCAACAACTTCTGCAATGTGAAGATACAACAAGAGGTCTGTAACCTGGAAGGTAGACTTCACTTGACCCTACAGACACTATGATCTCAAACTTCTAGGCTTCAGAAGTTTGAGAAAAAAATTTCTGTTGTTTGTAAATTTCCCAGTCTGTAGTGGTTTGATATGGGAATCTGTATAGATTAAGACACAGTCTTTCCAAAGTGAAGGACTAGACTCAATTATCCAAATGGAATTGGAACCGTAAGGCTTACCAGCCACCTGGGAGGTATGGAAGGCGGTTCAAACCGGTATCCCAAATGTCATAGGTCCCATGTGAGAGGAGTGTTTAGGAACTCTAAGAATATTTTCTTTCCAAGGGAGACACGTGTGCACATAGCACTGTGTATCTTGTGTAAAAGCCAGGCATTAGATTGTCTGTCTCCAAGACCATGGTATGTTTTATGGTAGGGACAGCATAAGAAACTTCCAACTGTTAAAAAAAAAAAAAAAACACCAGTAAATTATCTTTGAAACAGGCTACCCTTAGTTTCCAGAGAAATCCTTGGAGGGGTAACTAATTCATTAAATATATACACCCAGATGGTGACTGTTCCTACCATGCGAGTCATCCAATTAGAAAAAGTGGTATGAAATGTGTCCCAGACTTCAGTAAGCTAAATTCCTGAAAGAAAAAAAAAATTCCACTGGCTGTCTGTCCACTAATATATGTTCCTCAAGTTTTCTTCTTGCTTTGTAAACTACACTATCCCTATTTCTTTTGTTGAGTCGTTTTACCCTGCCTATCCTTACTTTCGTACTCAGTAGGTCTGCAAACTCTATTATCTTCACAGCTTTTCCTTCTCCTTTTTTCTGTCTGTTTCAATAACAACTCTCACTGATATGCAAGTAATGTCCATATCTCTATTTTTATCTTAAACATTTCTCCTCAGATCTAACCCATATATCCATCGGCCAGATACTTTTTTATAAACATCTCATTTGGTTCTCACACAAACCCTGTAAAGTATTATTTATTCCCATTTTATAGATGATAAGTTGAGATCTGAAGTTGTTCTGTAACAAAGTGGCAAAACCTAATTTTGAACCCCTGGGTTAAACATTATGTTCTTTTCCCACTTCTCTCCTTATCTGTGTGATTAAAAAAAGAAGTAAATTAGGATTAACCTTAAGACCCATAATATGTGTACTATTCCTTGTAGAAAAATTTGAGTTTCTTTTCTTGGATACAAGAGACACTATGACATGGACCTAGAATGATTTTCTAATAATTTACCAATTCAAAAATTCAGATTAGATCATATTGAACTTCTTATATTTTCCTGAAACAAACAAACAAACAAACAAACTTTGTTTCTTTGACTTTGTACATTTTAATTTCTTTGTCTGGAATGCCCATTTCTTCTTTATCAATCTAGAACACTTATTCATACTTTAGTCCTTTTTTTTCTCTTCTCCAATTCTTTAACTGCTACCTAGATAGAGTATCTTCTAGTGTGTCCTCGTAACATTTTTTAAAATATGGAATTTGTATGTCTCTCTTCCTAGATTTTTAGTTCACCAAAGATAGAGATCTAATTAGAATGCAATCTTGATTTAAAGCCTAGACATTGGGTGCCTGGGTGGCACAGTTGGTTAAGGATCTGCCTTCAGCTCAGGTCATGATCCCAGGGTGCTGGGATGAAGCCCAGCATCAGGCTCCCTGTTCAGCAAGGAGCCTGCTTATTCCTCTCCTCTGTGTACTTGCTTACTCTCTCAAATAAATAAATTAATAAATCTTAAAAAAATGGAGCCTAGACATTTACATTTTATTTTTTATTTTTAAAAAGATCTTATTTATTTGTCAGAGAGAGAGAGAGAAGAGAGTACAGGTAGGGTGAGCTGCCAGCAGAGGGACAAGCAGGCTCCTTAGGAGCCTGATGTGATACTCTACTCCAGGACCCTGGGATCATGATCTGAGCCAAAGGCATACACTTACCTGAGCCTGAGCCACTCAGGCATTCTGACATTTTCATTTTAGTAAGTAAATCAAGGAACCATGTCTTTGGTGTCTGGCTTTGAAAAGTGTGTTAACCATATTTTTGTTTATGTGATATTAAGCAGATCTGTTTTTGTCTTTATATGTTTTCACTTGATAATAATGTTTATGCTTAAATTCTCAAAATTTCTTAGCTATTAAAATTCTGGCCGTACATTTAATCACTTTCCCCATTCTTTCCCCATCTGTCTTGGTATCAAGTGAAAAGAGCAGACATTGAGCTAAGCTAGGATCTCCATCACAGTGACAACCCTCCTCCGCCATTGCTCCTGGGCTTCTGGCTTCATAGGAGCTGAGGCAGAGATTTGATGTAATGTGTAAGAAATTATGAATCATTATAAATGTGATAGGAGTTGGAAACTACAGTAGTTCTCCTGGACTTGAAGCCAGTTATTACTATAGAGAAACAAAGAAACAAACAGAACATCTATATCTAATAATTTCATCAGTTCTCTGTTATTCTTCTTTAGTTGCCTCTGCTTAACTGGGAATACCGTCACTTAAAAAATTCCCATGGCCTTCACATTGAAATCTTCATTGGTCCAATTTTTTAAATTATTATGTTGAAGAAATTCAGTGATGTTATTTCCAGGTGGTTCTTTCTACCCTCTGTCCTGGGACAGACATTTGTTTCATGGCGGTATATCCTAGTGCAAATACAATCACAGGCTCTTGACACTCAAGGCTTGCATTTAATCCATTGCATTTCCAGTGTTCTTTATCTAGAGCATTTTTAAATTAGCTTTTCCAAACATGCTACCTTAACAAATATTCTTTCAGATGTGACAAGTGAGATCTCTGGGGAATTCCCTGGATCCTTCTATTATAGTCCCCTGCTAACAGATTTTGAAAGCTTCTACCCACACATTTATGCTACGGTAACATCTATGCTAATAATAAGATGAAGAAATGTATTTCAAAATACTGCACTTGAACTGTAAGTAAAATTTCCATTTCTTTTTTTTTTTTTTTTTTTAATTTTTTTATTTTTTTATAAACATATATTTTTATCCCCAGGGGTACAGGTCTGTGAATCACCAGGTTTACACACTTCACAGCACTCACCAAAGCACATACCCTCCCCAATGTCCATAATCCCAGCCCCTTCTCCCAAACCCCCTCCCCCCAGCAACCCTAAGTTTGTTTTGTGAGATTAAGAGTCACTTATGGTTTGTCTCCCTCCCAATCCCATCTTGTTTCATTTATTCTTCTTCTACCCACTTAAGCCTCCATGTTGTATCACCACTTCCTCATATCAGGGAGATCATATGATAGTTGTCTTTCTCTGCTTGACTTATTTCGCTAAGCATGATACGCTCTAGTTCCATCCATGTTGTTGCAAATGGCAAGATTTCATTTCTTTTGATGGCTGCATAGTATTCCATTGTGTATATATACCACATCTTCTTGATCCATTCATCTGTTGATGGACATCTAGGTTCTTTCCATAGTTTGGCTATTGTGGACATTGCTGCTATAAACATTCGGGTGCATGTGTCCCTTGGATCACTACATTTGTATCTTTAGGGTAAATACCCAATAGTGCAATTGCTGGGTCATAGGGCAGTTCTATTTTCAACATTTTGAGGAACCTCCATGCTGTTTTCCAGAGTGGCTGCACCAGCTTGCATTCCCACCAACAGTGTAGGAGGGTTCCCCTTTCTCCGCATCCTCGCCAGCATCTGTCATTTCCTGACTTGTTGATTTTAGCCATTCTGACTGGTGTGAGGTGATATCTCATTGTGGTTTTGATTTGTATTTCCCTGATGCCGAGTGATATGGAGCACTTTTTCATGTGTCTGTTCGCCATCTGGATGTCTTCTTTGCAGAAATGTCTGTTCATGTTTTCTGCCCATTTCTTGATTGGATTATTTGTTCTTTGGGTGTTGAGTTTGCTAAGTTCTTTATAGATTCTGGACACTAGTCCTTTATCTGATATGTCGTTTGCAAATATCTTCTCCCATTCTGTCAGTTGTCTTTTGATTTTGTTAACTGTTTCCTTTGCTGTGCAAAAGCTTTTGATCTTGATGAAATCCCAGTAGTTCATTTTTTCCCTTGCTTCCCTTGCCTTTTGCGTTGTTCCTAGGAAGATATTGCTGCGGCAGAGGTCGAAGAGGTTGCTGCCCGTGTTCTCCTCAAGGATTTTGATGGATTCCTTTCGTACATTGAGGTCCTTCATCCATTTTGAGTCTATTTTTGTGTGTGGTGTAAGGGAATGGTCCAATTTCATTTTTCTGCATGTGGCTGTCCAATTTTCCCAGCACCATTTATTGAAAAGGCTGTCTTTTTTCCATTGGACATTCTTTCCTGCTTTGTCGAAGATTAGTTGACCATAGATTTGAGGGTCTATTTCTGGGCTCTCTATTCTGTTCCATTGATCTATGTGTCTGTTTTTGTGCCAGTACCATGTTGTCTTGATGATGACAGCTTTGTAATAGAGCTTGAAGTCCGGAATTGTGATGCCACCAACGTTGGCTTTCTTTTTCAATATCCCTTTGGCTATTCGAGGTCTTTTCTGGTTCCATATAAATTTTAGAATTATTTGTTCCATTTCTTTGAAAAAGATGGATGGTACTTTGATAGGAATTGCATTAAATGTGTAGATTGCTTTAGGTAGCATGGAGAGAATTATTGGGGAGAATTTCCCCAATATGGCAAAGGGAACGAGCATCAAAATTCAGGAGGTTCAGAGAATGCCCCTCAAAATCAATAAGAATAGGCCCACACCCCGTCACCTAATAGTAAAATTTACAAGTCTCAATGACAAAGAGAAAATCCTGAAAGCAGCCCGGGAAAAGAAGTCTGTAACATACAATGGTAAGAATATTAGATTGGCAGCTGACTTATCCACAGAGACCTGGCAGGCCAGAAAGAGCTGGCATGATATTTTCAAAGCACTAAACGAGAAAAACATGCAGCCAAGAATACTATATCCAGCTAGGCTATCATTGAAAATAGAAGGAGAGATTAAAAGCTTCCAGGACAAACAACAACTGAAAGAATTTGCAAATACCAAACCAGCTCTACAGGAAATCTTGAAAGGGGTCCTCTAAGCAAAGAGAGAGCCTACAAGTGGTAGATCAGAAAGGAACAGAGACCATATACAGTAACAGTCACCTTACAGGCAATACAATGGCACTAAATTCATATCTCTCAATAGTTACCCTGAATGTGAATGGGCTAAATGCCCCTGTCAAAAGACACAGGGTATCAGAATGGATAAAAAAACAAAACCCATCTATATGTTGCCTCCAAGAAACTCATTTTAAGCCCGAAGACACCTCCAGATTTAAAGTGAGGGGGTGGAAAAGAATTTACCATGCTAATGGACATCAGAAGAAAGCAGGAGTGGCAATCCTTATATCAGATCAATTAGATTTTAAGCCAAAGACTATAATAAGAGATGAGGAAGGACACTATATCATACTCAAAGGGTCTGTCCAACAAGAAGATTTAACAATTTTAAATATCTATGCCCCCAATGTGGGAGCAGCCAACTATATAAACCAATTAATAACAAAATCAAAGAAACACATCAACAATAATACAATGATAGTAGGGGACTTTAACACTCCCCTCACTGAAATGGACAGGTCATCCAAGCAAAAGATCAGCAAGGAAATAAAGGCCTTAAATGACACACTGGACCAGATGGACATCACAGATATATTCAGAATATTTCATCCCAAAGCAACAGAATACACATTCTTCTCTAGTGCACATGGAACATTCTCCAGAATAGATCACATCCTCGGTCCTAAATCAGGACTCAACCGGTATCAAAAGATTGGGATCATTCCCTGTATATTTTCAGACCACAATGCTCTAAAGCTAGAACTCAACCACAAAAGGAAGTTTGGAAAGAACCCAAATACATGGAGACTAAACAGTATCCTTCTAAAGAATGAATGGGTCAACCGGGAAATTAAAGAAGAATTGAAAAAAATCATGGAAACAAATGATAATGAAAATACAACGGTTCAAAATCTGTGGGACACAACAAAGGCAGTCCTGAGAGGAAAATATATAGCGGTACAAGCCTTTCTCAAGAAACAAGAAAGGTCTCAGGTACACAACCTAACCCTACACCTAAAGGAGCTGGAGAAAGAACAAGAAAGAAACCCTAAGCCCAGCAGGAGAAGAGAAATCATAAAGATCAGAGCAGAAATCAATGAAATAGAAACCAAAAAAACAATAGAACAAATCAACGAAAGTAGGAGCTGGTTCTTTGAAAGAATTAATAAAATTGATAAACCCCTGGCCCGACTTATCAAAAAGAAAAGAGAAAGGACCCAAATAAATAAAATCATGAATGAAAGAGGAGAGATCACAACTAACACCAAAGAAATACAAACTATTATAAGAACATACTATGAGCAACTCTACGCCAACAAATTTGACAATCTGGAAGAAATGGATGCATTCCTAGAAACATATAAACTACCACAACTGAACCAGGAAGAAATAGAAAGCCTGAACAGACCCATAACCAGTAAGGAGATTGAAACAGTCATTAAAAATCTCCAAACAAACAAAAGCCCAGGGCCAGACGGCTTCCCGGGGGAATTCTACCAAACATTTAAAGAAGAACTAATTCCTATTCTCCTGAAACTGTTCCAAAAAATAGAAATGGAAGGAAAACTTCCCAACTCATTTTATGAGGCCAGCATCACCTTGATCCCAAAACCAGACAAGGATCCCACCAAAAAAGAGAGCTATAGACCGATATCCTTGATGAACACAGATGCAAAAATACTCAACAAAATACTAGCCAATAGGATTCAACAGTACATTAAAAAGATTATTCACCACGACCAAGTGGGATTTATTCCAGGGCTGCAAGGTTGGTTCAACATCCGCAAATCAGTCAATGTGATACAACACATCAATAAAAGAAAGAACAAGAACCATATGATACTCTCAATAGATGCTGAAAAAGCATTTGACAAAGTACAACATCCCTTCCTGATCAAAACTCTTCAAAGTGTAGGGATAGAGGGCACATACCTCAATATCATCAAAGCCATCTATGAAAAACCCACCGCAAATATCATTCTCAATGGAGAAAAACTGAAAGCTTTTCCGCTAAGGTCAGGAACACGGCAGGGATGTCCATTATCACCACTGCTATTCAACATCGTACTAGAGGTCCTAGCCTCAGCAATCAGACAACAAAAGGAAATTAAAGGCATCCAAATCGGCAAAGAAGAAGTCAAATTATCACTCTTCGCAGATGATATGATACTATATGTGGAAAACCCAAAAGACTCCACTCCAAAACTGCTAGAACTTATACAGGAATTCAGTAAAGTGTCAGGATATAAAATCAATGCACAGAAATCAGTTGCATTTCTCTACACCAACAGCAAGACAGAAGAAAGAGATATTAAGGAGTCAATCCCATTTACAATTGCATCCAAAACCATAAGATACCTAGGAATAAACCTAACCAAAGAGACACAGAATCTATACTCAGAAAACTATAAAGTACTCATGAAAGAAATTGAGGAAGACACAAAGAAATGGAAAAATGTTCCATGCTCCTGGATTGGAAGAATAAATATTGTGAAAATGTCTATGCTACCTAAAATTTCCATTTCTATAATCATTTTTAGAATGTAATTTATAATATGTTACATATATCTATGTATACATAGATCTATGTGTGTATATATATATTCTAGAAAACATTAAGGAAACAAATCTTAACAATTTTTTGAAAAAATAAAAAAAATCTCAGGTTTTGGTGAGAAATATTGTCTCTAAGTGTTGTTAACTCTTCATTTATGTATTTCACCTTCAAGCATATGAATCACTTGGTGCTATTATAATTACTGAATGCTAAATATATGCTGTATTTTTAAATAGTAGTTTATTCTGAATGTATTAAAGCTAAATCCATAGTGTTTGATTTACAAATATGAATTAAGGACCTGCTCAAATTTCAAAAATTATAATAAAAATCCAAAAGCTATTATAAATTGATTTTCATTGAAGATTTGTTATGAACGTAAGTCATTTTTTTCTTTGTGCTTTTTATTTTATTTTTTATTTTATTTCATTTTACTTCATTTTATTTTATTTTTGTTTTCAGTGTACCAAAATTCATTGTTTATACACCACACACAGAGCTCCATGCAATACGTGCCCTCCTTAATTTTCTTTTATGGAGAAACTCTTAGTGTTACAAGGATATTTTGCATGTTACTTGGAATAATACTGTGGCCCTCATATGTAATTTCCACAAGGGTAAGGACTCTTGTCTTCTTTACTCACTGTTTCAATTTAAAAGGTCTAACAATAGGGCGCCTGGGTGGCTCAGTGGGTTAAGCCACTGCCTTCGGCTCGGGTCATGATCTCAGGGTCCTGGGATCGAGTCCCGCATCCTTCTCTCTCTGTCTGCCTCTCTGCCTATTTGTGATCTCTGTCAAATAAATAAATAAAATTTTACAAAAAAAAAAAAAGTCTAACAATAGTGCTTGACACACAGTGAACACAAAATGTTTGTTGAAAGAATAAATAATCACTTCTTGACTCTTAGGTCAATAGACATAAAAATTTGGACTATCAACCCCATGATTCAACATGATCTCCTTTGCTCTTTATTAACTATATAGTTCCCACAGGAGATAGAGATTACTACATTTTAATTCATGGGAAAGAATGAATAAAGAGACAATTGATGGGGATGGTTTTTTCTGGGAACGAAACAATGAGAATATGAACACTTTAACAAGATAAATTAGGTCGACTCTGCTGTATTTTATGATTAAGATTATTGTTTTTCTGTCTCATTTTTTCTTAAGCAAGAAGCAAAATAATGAAGTAGATTAAAAACTGGAGTAAGCATTCAAGTTCTCTTCAGAAATGGCTCTGAGGGCAGAAGTTGGAATTCCAATCCTTTTTTTTTTTTTTTTTTAATTCGAATCTAAAAGAAAATTGAAAAATACCGCTTTGGTCAATCATTCTTCTATTTGTCCTCTTGACCTTTTGCATTTTTTTTCAACCCTGTAAACCATTCCTTACCCCTCTTACATCTATCAAAATGGATCTAGCCTTCACTTAATCCTGAACTCCTTGTGAACCACCTTTTAATTTGTAATCTGTAAAACTGCACTTGAAATTTAAATCTGTCTAAATGCTTGAAATTCCTCCACTTTGACAAGTCTAAAAATCCTTGGGAGAATATTTAAATAGTTCCCAATTTAAGTAGGATGACTTTGAGTGTCAGTAATTGGGGTACTAAAGAAAGTGTGGGAGTTTGGTGTTTGGATCCCTTTAAAGGTGACTTCAATGAACACAGTTGGAGAGGTTCCAAAGGGCCGCCTGGACATCAAGTGGGGGCCTCATCTCCTTTTAACAACGAAACAGAAAATTCTGCAAAACCTGCTGCTATCTCCTACACCTTGACATCTGACCAACTGTTACAAATCATTGTCTAGTTAGCCTGACAAATAATAAGGTGCCCCAAGGAATCCTGTTTTGTAGCTATCTGGCAAAATAATTATTAGAAAAAACAGTATTTCATAAGGGGTGATGATGTGCAAGCCTTTTGAAAACTCTAGTGCTCTGTCCATTTTAGTTGTTTCCATTACCCATCACTGAAATTGTCGTGACTTATTGTTTTGGGCCTGGGTGAGAAGGTATTTAACTCGTGTTTCCCTTTGCTTTGGCTTAGAAAGTATTTCTCACAGATGCACACTGGGACAGCTTTCTGCAAAGCTTCTTCTTGTTTGCAGTATCTTTGTGGAAGATTTCTTAAGATTACATAACCACTTTCAGAATGTGGCATTTTAGTTGGTAAATGAATTATTTGTGAAGGAAGAGCACTATGCAGTGTATTATTGAAAACACGGAAGATGATGCAGTCCGCTGACTTTTTCTGAAAATAGGGATTTTTGAATATTTTAACATTAATTGAACTTGGAGTTTATAATGGAAAGAGTTCAGAAACTGGAAGAAAAAATTGGAGTCTAATGAGGAAATGCTAGAAGGCATGCTCATTAGGGCCCACTGGAACTTTAACCCACAGGAGTGCAGGTGCCTATTCTCCATGTCAGTTCTAATTCACATATTCATGCCTTGACTCACAAGAGGACAGAAGAATAGAATTCTCTCCCTAGTCATGCTCATTTCACTTGTTATCTGCATGTGTGTGTTTGTGTGTGTATGTGCATGAATGTGTATACTCAGAAGTAATCGTTTAGTGTTTCAGTTGACATTTTTGGATGCAAAGTACATGCTTGTTGTCATTAGCAGCCGAGATTTTTCTGCCTAGCTCATTTCCACTTATCAACTTATTTTACTGTAAATCTGTTCCTTAAGCAGCTACTAATGAGAGGTGATCTCTCATCAGGAAACAATACAGGCAGAGGGGGAGAAACCCTGCTCTCTGTGATCCTCTCCAATTGACATCTGCTTAAGTAACTTAGCTTGAGGAATCTCTCCTGCCCAGTCAGCAGCAAAATAAGCATCAGTCTATGTGATAAGCGGCCTCCATAGCCTAATCTCCATGGAAAAAATCTTTATCTATGTAGCAATTATATTCCAGGTATATGTGTTCACATATTTAATATGATCTCACTTTGGTGCTAATGTTGAGAATATACACAGGCACCCTTGACTTTTCTAGTGCAGTTCTACAAAATACATTAAAAGAAAAATTCCTTCTTCCTAGATTTATTCTAAAATGTTAAATTTGCATATTGTGTTAGAAGCAGAGTAGACAGGAGAGCAAGCCAAGGCTTTTGTCCAGTATGAGCTAATTTTTCCTCAAATATATACTGTCAAACGTTCGTTGAACAATCTGGTAAACTCACCTTACAGGTCTGTAGAGTTTACATTGCTTTTCTAAGAACCTGCCACACAATTTGAGAGCAGAGCACTCAAATGGAAGTTTTTGCTTTGTTGCAAACCATGATTATATATTCATTTCCATATTTGACCACATTTATACATATGGGCTATGTTCTGTAGCTATTATGGCCTTAGGCCATTTGGGCTTCTCTTCATGGAATATCATCAATTGGGTGGATTTTAAACAACAGAAATTTATTTCTCATAGTTCTGGAAACTGGTAAGCTCAAGATCTCCAAGATGGGAGATTTGGTATTTGATAAGGATCTGCTTCCTGGCTTACAGCTATCTTTTCATTATATCCTCATATGGCAAAAGGGGTGAGAGGGGGCTCTGGAGTTTCTTATAAGGACACTAATACCAGTCATGAGGGCCCTGCCATTATGACCCAATCACTCCCCAAAGGCCTCACCTCCAAATATCATCACATTGGAGATTAGGTTTCACCATGTACAATTTAGGGAGACATAAAAATTCAGCCTGTAAGGTTTAATAAAACACATATTTCTGGCCAAATTTCAGGCTATCACTACCTGGTCAATGATGCCATCAAAAACCAGTTTCCTCCCTCCTGTTCCACTATCCTTAGTATGACTATCGCACTTCCAGGCATTGTACAGGAAGTGCAGGCATCGTGGAAGTGGCAGAAGCAGCAGAACTCAGTTTCATTGGCCAAGAATTGGATACATGGCCATCAGGGAAGTAAAGAGACTGAGTTTAACCCTTGTAACCTCTAATAGGACATGTGAGCAAACTTCTGTCTTCTACAAGTTAAAATGCTTTTGTTCTCTTTGCGCTTTGCTACTCCTCTAGAAAGCAAACACTTGTATTAAGTAGAAATATGCCAGTAAGAGCTGAAAAAAAAAATCCTGAAAAATAATATAAATGTGATTTCCTAATTTGACATCTGTTTATAACTTAGAAAAAATATAATGTGGAACAAAACAAAAAGGAGTGATCCTATGATGTTCCTACAGTGGAACACAGGTAGAGGATTTGTGTAAAACCTGGGACCCCTGATCGCTAATGACTGATAGTGCAGGAGTGCTGCTCTGTGTCCTTTCCCAGGCAAAGCTCCAACCGCAGTTTTGGAACACTGAAGTGGTGCTAGCCAATGAGGGTTTTATATTCATAAGAACCAGAGAACAAGACTCATTAATGTACTTACAAGATCTAAAGAGGAGCCAACGATGTGTCTCTTATTTCCCCACTGAGAAATCCATCAGTTTTCTTTGTTCAAGAGCTCAATTGGCAAAAACCTTTTCCGTCTATTCCTGAATGTTAGGTCCTCAGTAGTAATCAAAGAATAACAGTTGGAAACATTCTCTTAAAATATTTATCCTGTCGATTGTTATTGTCAGAGGATTTAGACATTTTTTTTTTTTTTTTTTTTTTTTTACTTCTCTTACTTCTAGTATGGATTATTTTTACAGGGAGCTAAGTCTAAAAAGACCAATAAAATTTAAGAACAAAGAGTTTTGAAGCTAGAACAAACTTCAAGACATTTTTTTTTCAAGCTTTCCTGTCTTCAGGCAGGCAAGTTTACACTACACTTATTTTAAGGATGTTATCCTAAATCCAGCGTGACTTTAATCAGTGGTTTATGGTAGAGAAGTTCAAAATAGTGATGAGAGGAAGTGACACCATTCATCCCAGGCAGTCAAATCAGCAAAGCACTAGCTATTCGGTGTCCAAACGTAGATTATAGAGGGAGAAATTTTTGCAAATCCTCTTTAAAGGATGTCGTTAATTAGGCCTGACAACAGATAATCTGGCACAGTATATTGTAGGATTCATGACTGATTGGATGGAAGAAGGACTTAAGGCGGGAAGGAGGGAGGAATGTAGGTGAACTTCAACCAGCAACTGAGTTCAAGAGCAAATCCTTATTTCAAGCGCCAAGAACAAGCCATTGCTGAGAGTTTATGTTCCTGGAGCACAAACTTGCAGCAATAAGACAGGGACCTGGTTCCTCAGACTATTCATTTGTTCTTAGCCAGGGGCATGTTAAGACTCCTATTCAGAAGAGTGATATAGAAACATGTTTTCTGTTCTGACTGTTGGACACCAGATGAAATAAATGAATTTCTGTCTTGTTCCTGGGTTTCTACCTGGAAACAGGAAACAAAGAAACGGGTCCAATTTCTAATACAAGAATTTTCAAGAACCGTTTCATTTGAAAAGATGAGCCAAAGCTATAAGGGCAAAGGCGACTAGAAACCCAGTTCTGCTGGTGAGGCCTAAGTCAAGGACAACTGGGTCAGAAGGCTGGGGCTTTCCATGGCAACAAGCAGAAATGCTCACACAACAGAATGAGCTCAAATCAGGATTATCAGTGAACTTGATTGTACTCAGAGGCACCTGGCTGAGGCTTTTTGAGATTATTATTTTTTGACAGGTTGTCCAACATACAAAGTTTTAAAATTCAAGAAATTTCACAGGTTTATAGCAGCAGCAAAAAGCAACACCTGCCCTCTTTCTCTCTACCTCTGATGCTTCACAGAGGCAGCTGTTTTAAATATTTCTCCCAGTAATCGCCTCTCTATTTCTAAATAGAATGCCTTATATGGTTTTCTGTGAGTTTGCAAGTTTAGTTCTAGATATTATCTGGTGATTTCCTGTAAGAGTCTTGGACTCTTGCCTTCAGCTCTTCTTGATATTCTATAATCCAGAATTTCCATGGCTCCTTCTCTTCATAAGAAACTATTCTTCTGGAGGTTTATAAAAATCTATCTAGAAAACTGCTTCATATAAATGTTTTCAAACCATCCTACTTGCTTTTTCCCTTGTTATTTTGTGACTTATTAATCTTTCATATAATTTTAATGAGGTTTTATAAAGGAATGGAGGAAAACATGGGTGTTGAATTCACCATAATTAACAAGGGTTCTATACTCAGTCCCTGATTAACAAGAGTGATTCTAGAGCAGTGATTCTCAAATAGGGACACTTGACAATATATGGAGGTATTTGTTTGTCACAACTAAAGGGTGCTATATATATCCAGTGAATAAAAATGAAAGGGGCTGATAAATATCCCACAATGCACAAAATGCCCCTGCCTCCCAAAAAAAGCCCAAAATATGTCATTAGTGTTGAGGTTGAGAAAACCTGTTCTAGAAGAAGCTTAAAACTTCAGAGATGTGGCTTTAAATTTTTAGGGCATTTAGAGATTTGAGTATGAGTAGCAAGTTAGAAACTAAAATCTATAGTAACTAGTGGTAACACTTCTATGGAAAAGACAGAAATCACTGAACTTTTGAATGTTTAAAATATTATAATAAATAGGGGTGCCTGGGTGACTCAGTGGGTTAAGCCTCTGCCTTAAGCTCCGGTCATGATCTCAGGGTCCTGTATCAGGCTCTCTGCTCAGCAGGGAGCCTGCTTCCCCTTCTCTCTTTGCCTGCCTCTCTGCCTACTTGTGATCTCTCTATTTGTCAAATAAATAAAATAAATAAAAATAGATAAAATAAATAAAAATATTAAAAATTTAAAAAAGCTTTAAAATATTATAATAAGTATTTAGACTATAATTTATGCTGAGATAAAAATTTTAATGCAAGGATAAAAATCAATCATTCCAATAAAATGTAGAAAGAACATTTGACCAAACTCAACATCTACTCAATAAAAGCTATTAACATGCCTCGACATAATAAAGACCGTATATGAAAAACCCAGAGCTAACATCATACTGAATGGTGAAAAACCATTTTTTTGAGTTTTTAACCCCTAGATCAGTAGCAAAGCAAGTATGCCCAGTCTCCATACTTTTATTCAATAAAGTACTGGAAGTCTTAGCCACAGCAGTCAGACAACAAAAAATAAATAAAAACATCCAGATTGGTAAGCAAGAAGTGAAACTTTCAGTATTTGTAGATGACATGATACTATCCATGGAAAACCATAAATATTCTACCAAACAACTATCAGAACTGATAAATAAATTCTGCAAAGTTGCAGGCTAAGAAGTACACAGAAATCACTTGCATTTATACACATTAAAGAGAAATTTAAAAAAATCTCATTTACTTTTGCAACATAAATAAATAAATAAATAAATAAATAAAATACTTAGGAGTCAACTTAATCTAGGAAATAAAAGAACTTTACTTTGAAAAGTATAAAAGATGAAAGAAATTGAATATGATATAAACAAATGTAGAGATATTCCATGCACATGGATCGGAAGAATTAATATTGTTAAAATGTTCATACTACCCAAATTAATTCACAGATTTGATGCAATCCCTATCAAAATACCAATAGACATTTTCATGGAATTAGAACAAACACTAAAATTTGTATGGAACCACAAAAAAATTCTGAATAGCCAAAGAAAACTTGGGAAAGAACCAAGATGGAGGTATCACAATCCCAAATTTGAAGATATTCTTCAAAGCTGTAGTAATCAAAACATCATGGTACTGGCACAGAAATAGACACATAGGTCAATAGAGTAGAACAGAGAGCCAAGAAATAAACCACAATTATATGGCAAATTAATCTACAACAAAGGAGGCAAGAATATACAATGGGGAAAAGACAGTCTCTTAAATAAGTAGTGCTGGGAAAATTGGACAGCTATATGCCCCCCCAAAAAATAAATAAATAAAAAAGAAGAAGAAAAAAGAGAAAAGAAACCGGACCACTCTCTTACACCATACACAAAATTAAATGCAAAATGGATAAAACTAAATGTGAGACCTGAAATCAAAACACTCCTGGAAGAAAACAGAGGCAGTAATCTCTTGGACATTGCCTTAGGAAAATTTTTCTAGATAGCTCTCCTCAGGTAAGGGAAATAAAAACAAACATACATTATTGAGAACTACACCAAGAAAATGCAACTTATTAACTAGGAAAAGATATTTGCATATTATATGTTCAATAAGGAGTTAATATTCTAAATATATAAAGAAGTCACACAACTCAACAACAAATAATCTGATTAAAAATGAATATAGGACCTGGATAGACATTCCTCTGAAGAAGACATATAGATGTCCAGCAGACACATGAAAAGATACTCAACACTAATTATCAGGAAAATGTAAATCAAAACCACAATGAGTTCTGACAGCTGACACCACTTAGAATATTAAAAACACAAGAGATAACAAGTATGGGCAAGAATAAGGAGAAATGAGAATCTTGTACACTGTTGGAGGGAATGTAGATTGGTGCAGCCACTGTGGAAAACAATACGAAGATTCCTCAAAAAATTAAATATTTTTTAGTAGTTTCACTACTGAGAATTTACCCAAAGGGAAAAAAAAACACTAATTAAAAAAGATATGCACCCCTATGTTTTTATGAAGCATTACTTACAATAGTCAAGATACGGAAGCAACTTCAGTGTCCATCAACCATCAATATATCTATACACATATATACAAAGGAACACTACTCAACCATAAAAGAAGAATGAGATCTTACCATATGTGACAACATGGATGATACAGAAAGAACTACCCTAAGTGAAATAAGTGAGAGAAGGACAAATACCATATGATATCACTTATATGTGGAAGATAGAAAATAAAACAAACAACAAAAGCAGAAATGGAACAAAAAATACAGAGAAGTAGTGGTTGCCGTATGGGAGGGGGCGAGGGGATGGACAAAGTGGATGAAGGAGCGTTGGCTTCTCCATACAGGCTTCTAGTTGTGGAGTGAATGTCACCCCACAAGGGAGAGCATAAAGGGTATAATGAATGACTTTGTAATAGTGTTGTATGCTGGCAGATGGTAGCTGCACTTGTTTTGAGCATGCATAGCCTATAGAGCTATAGAAACACTATATTGTAATCTGAAACTAATGTAACATTGAGTGTCAATCATACTTCAAAAAAGTTAGAAACATTTTAATGGAAGAAGTTAACAGGAAAATATATACATATTTTTCTTAACATATCTAGAAACGTAAATGTACCAGGATGGTTCTCAACCCTGTATGCCCTTTATTTTAAAGTTAAAGTCATCCTCATTTTACAAGGCAGCTTTTTGTTTGTTTGTTTGCTTGTTTGTTTAACTCTTTATATCTGTAGCAATTTCTTTGGTGCCCTTTTCATGTTTACACAGTACTTGTTTAGCAGTGGGTCATCTAGCTTATCTATCTTTGACTTTCTATTTAGTTCTCATCAAAGTAGCCCTATTCCCTCCTTGCATAGATAGTATCTGATTCTTACCTCCACAAATATTTGATCACCTCGAATAGTGAATTTAAAGGTGAATTAAAGTAATTAACACATTTTTTGACAAATACCAAAATTTGAGAGCTATAAGAATGTACTTAAAAATTTTATCTAATTTTTAACTTCAGTTTCATGATTATAGAACAAAAAAGTCCATATGTAAAATATATGAGAGTTTTAAAAATACACTACATGCTATATATTTTGTGGTTATCATAATTATTTCTAGCTGACATTTATTGCAAAGTTACTATGGAAAAGGCATATTAGGTACATTAATTTATTTGATATAAATTGAGCAAACTATTTAATCCACCTATGTGGTAAGTACTATTTTAATAATGAGGAAATAAAAGGCATAGAAAGAATCAGCACATTGCCAGAAATTGCACCACTTTAATAGCATAGTCAGGATTTAAACCCAAAGAGTCTAACTTCCTTTTTAATTGGGAAGTGTTCACCTTTACCCTAATGGGAGCATTTCTCCTTACCCTAAGATCCTCAGCCTCTATTCTCTGAAACCTATATAAATTATCTTCCTGAAAGCACAGGACTTTATTTTTGTCTTCATTTTCTCAACTGAATTAAATGTGCCATAATGACCCTGAAACTAGTCTAGTATTTCAGAGGTTTTTCAAACCAGAATTAGAATGAGATTGAAATTCTTGGGCTCTAAACATGTAACTATATATTCTGCTCTGACCAGTGGTAGATCTAAACCTCCACCTGGCTATCTTAACGCCTTCAGATACATGTACAAAATTGGCCCATGTTTTGCATAGTTTGATATCCATCTGAAGTATAGACACATTAAGGAAAAGTCATAGAATCAAAGGTTTCTAAATAGGAAGAAATCTTAGGAAAACCTCTAGTTTATCACTCTTATTTACAGAAAATAATCTTCAGCAATTACTTCAAGAAAAATCCCCCCAAATGGCTTACAAAAATAGATTATTTAATGAATTATTATGGTTTATGCATATTTGCTAAGCTACCAAAAATATTTAACCAAAAATATTTGCTATTTCTTAATTAATCTCATAATAATACAATAGGATATGTTGATATTTTCTTACAAATTTTCATTCTTGCTATTTAACAATTTCCTATTGCATTTATGTGTAAAAATGCATAGAAGTCAACATTTAATAAACAGAAAACACTGTTCTTGCTTCTGAGTGCTTTAAATGAAGTACTATGCAAGTGTGCATATTTTGGAACTGAATTAAATTATATAATGACTTAATGCTTTCAGTTAATCTATAATTAAAGAGTCTTTTAGACTATTGCACATAGCATTTAAAATTATAAATAAGATTAAGAATATGTCAAAGTCTGAGGCCAAATTAATAAAAAATTGCCAAATCCAAATGTTAATATAGGGTGCCTTTAAAGCTTAAAACAGTAACAACCCTCTACGTGTGAAAAATTAATTTTAAAAATTAGTGTTATACGACAATTACCCAAATTAAACAGAACATAGTTTAGGAATTTTTTGATTAGGAATGCAGATTAACTGTCATACAGATCCTGGTTTGATGACTGTCACGCTAGCCTAGATTTTATCTATATTTAATGTTAGAGCTTTTTCAACTCATGCTGACACTTAGTTTACTCTTTCATACATTGTAGAAATAATTTTTGGACAATACTGTATGTTAATTCCCAAAGTTTAAATTTGCATAGTTTCATCAATGAGTCAAATATGGCATTCTCTTGATAAAAACTGCAAATTTTTGAAATGTTTTTCCAAATATGCACCTTGTTGAAATGTTTGTACTTCTTTTGTAACTTCTTATTTTTCTAAATATTTCCCTGTTCTTATTTGAAATATATATATATTTCAAAATTTTCAGACTAAAGAATATTGTTGCAATACCAGAGCATCTGCAAACTAAGCTAAAGACTAGACACTTCTCCAATGAAGACATACAAATGGCTATCAGACACATGAAAAAATGTTCATCATCACTAGCCATCAGGGAGATTCAAATTAAAATCACATTGAGATATCACCTTACACCAGTAAGAATGGCCAAAATTAGCAAGACAGGCAGGAAACAACGTGTGTTGGAGAGGATGTAGAGAAAGGGGAACCCTCTTCCACTGTTGGTGGGAATGCAAGTTGGTGCAGCCACTTTGGAAAACAGTGTGGAGATTCCTCAAGAAATTAAAAATAGAGCTTCCCTATGAAGGGAATTTGGGTATTTACCCCAAAGATACAGATGTCGTGAAAAGAAGGGCCTCTATACCCCAATGTTCATAGCAGCAATGGCCACGATCACCAAACTGTGGAAAGAACCAAGATGCCCTTCAACAGATGAATGGATAAGGAAGATGTGGTCCATATACACTATGGAGTATTATGCCTCCCTCAGAAAGGATGAATACCCAATTTTTGTATCAACATGGATGGGACTGGAAGAGATTATGCTGAGTGAAATAAGTCAAGCAGAGAGAGTCAATTATCACATGGTTTCACTTATTTGTGGAGCATAACAAATAGCATGGAGGACATGGGGAGATGGAGAGGAGAAGGGAGTTGGGGGAAATTGGAAGGGGAGGTGAACCATGAGAGATTATGGACTCTGAAAAACAATCTGAGGGTTTTGAAGGGGCAGGGGAGGGGGTGGGAGGTTGGGGGAGCCAGGTGGTGGGTATTAGAGAGGGCATGTATTGCATGGAGCACTGGGTGTGGTGCAAAAACAATGAATACTGTTACACTGAAAAGAAATAAAAAATTAAAAAAGAAAGACTAATGATAATAGCCTTAAGAAGATTACTAAGAGTTATGGCCTTTTTGGGAGATAAATCTTTGTTCTACAAAATATAAGATTTTCATTTCCGTTTATTGCTAAAGTCCTTTAAGTTCAAGTTAGCATATTCATGAATGTTAGGATAAAATATACTTTCTGCTATTTACTGTCATTTTATTTCTAAAGAAAGTTGCTTTGGTTCATACATTTCAAAATTTTGGTTAACTAGTGGAAGTTGTTACCTGTATTCTTTGTCCTTAAATAATAGAGTGAACAACAATGAACAAGTAATTAAGAAATACTCATTTTTGCATTCTCCCATTTCACCTTCTTAATAAAAAGATACTTACCATAAAATTAAGCAACAAAACAGTATCTAAGTGTTTAGGGTACACTTGATACTTCAAGAATAATCTATGTACCCAGAAATAAAACATTTCCTCAGTAAAATCAAAAAAGAGCAGGAGGGGGAAAAAAGAATTCCTGTGGGTTGGTCCTATGGAAGAACATTTTTGTTCAATGAATTCTAAGATAAAGTAAGCATAAAGCTGTTGTAGGACAGAATACATTCATTCCAATGAATTTGTTTCTAAAGTTCCTTATCTAACTAGTGAATGGGAATTAAAACACTAATAATTACATATAAAGACACTCTTTTCTGAGGGTTAGCAATGATGGTTTAGTAATGTAGGTGTAGTAAACACAGGCAGAGACTGAAGAATTCCATGCATTAGAAGGCCAAGTTCCATAATTTCATGGATAAAAATGGTTGAGACTCTTTCCTTTTTGTGAGCCTGCCAGAGAATATGTGTACTGTATCTTGATTATAGAGATTTTATTTATATGGCAGCTATTAAAAAAATCAATGAATGACATGTGGCAACTTTTTTTAAAGTTCTTTTTTTTTTTTTTTTTTTTTAGTGTTCTAGGATTCATTGTTTATGCACCACACCCAGTGCTCCATGCAATTTTCTTTTTAACTACTTTTGCTTCTGATTAAATTTTGCTTTGTATGTAGATGGATAGTGATTGGCTTACTAGCTTAACTTAGCTCAGGAATGCAGCTCTTATTGGTAAAATATAAGTCAGTCTTCACTTCTCTTTCTTGTCCTCACACTCTCAGTATTTTATAATATCGATATATCTTGGTATTGGTGTATTTGTTTTCCTTTACCAAAACTGGGAGAAAAGCAAAACAAAACAAAGAAATAGGTTCCTTAGTGAGATACATCATCAGTCAGATCTTCCTAACTGAACTCCATCTTTCTGTGCTTAAGGACCCATGATGGATATATATCACCTCAAACCTTTCAACTATGGCTGTGTCAGTAGATACAGACAAGCATAGGTTTGAAACCTAGAGTTTACATATTTATTTCCTATGTAGAAATATTCATGTCTCATTGTGCCTTGAATTGTCCTATGTCCTGTCAGCTTTTGGAACTACAGCAGTGCTTTGAAGATTATTCTTTTAATATTTTAAAAAAGAATAGCATGTAAGAGCCTTATCTATATTCTCAATTTTTCTCTACCGTTTCTCAAAGCTGTCCTCTCTCCATGATTGCCAAAATGACTGTGGGCTAGAGGAACAAAAAATACTGAGATGTGGACAGAGCTAATTAGCTTTATAACCCTAGTAAACCTCCTTATGTGAGAGCCATAATTGTAAATACAAGCCTGCTTCAAACCACTCTCATTCGAGAGCAATCATAACGAGTACCATCTGCCAAAGGGGAGAGAAAAGTCTGCTTGGAGCACTTGGCTAGTACGATAAACTGCAACTTGTATCATTGTGTCCTAGCTCTTTGTTTCAAGAAAGTATGTTGGATTTGACAATGAGCTCTTATGTTTTCTTTTAAATATTGTTTACATGGGAGTTAAACATCAAATAAACAACAGGCATTGATGTTAAAAAGTCCAGAGCTGATTTCCTTTATATTCTTCTTTCATCTAGCAGAGGATTATACTCTATTGTTCCTATTTGCATTCAAATCGTTTGCATATGTTGTATTTAAAATCTTTGAAGTTTACTGATTGCCAAAATGTGTAGAACAAAGTATCATCTTTAATCAATATGTGCTCTACAGATAAATAATATGTATATAATTTGTGCCCTGGCAGGCACGGTTGGTGTATGCTAAATTTATTGGATGCATTTTTCTATTATTAAAGGCCCTACTGTCTAGGTTTCAAGACAAGATATATACATAATAATGACAACAACTGACATTTTGTTATACATTATAATACAGGTAGCTGCTCATTTAACTACTTTTTTTAAAAAAAAATATAATCAAGATATGGTATGATTCAGTGACCATATATGGTGCCCAAACAGGTTCTACTATTGTTGAGAGAATGGAAAGTAGAATGTTGATCAACAGGATCAAGGAAGACATCAAAGAAGAGGGTACATAAGATTACTGACATAGGTAGGAATAAATTATTAGGAAGGAATAAATAAGGGAAACCAGATGGGGATGCATTTAGCAGGATTATAAAGTTGCTCAAGGATGTGTCTTATTTTAGAGGGCATTTGTTAATAAAGATGTAAGGAATGTCCAACTGAGGAGGTAGAGTTAAAACTCAAGTAAAAGTTTGGATGAGAATAATTAGTCAATTAGCTTGTGGCTAACTGTGATTAGAGAGCAGAAGAGTTATCTTGACTTATAGTCAAGGCAATGGTTGGAGTGGGATATAAGCTGTGGTCCTCTGGGTACCTCATCTTTAATCAACCAGAGGATTTGTAAAGGGTCTCTTTTATTTTTTGATGATTCTGGGTAAGGTTCTCATTGAAGGAAGCATTTCATGCTCAGAAATATTACTTGAAATAATAACGAGTATTGAATAATTCTTTTTTTTCTATAAGATTTTATTTATTTATTTATTTATCTTTTTCCATGTTATTTTATTTCTTTTCAGTGTTCCAAAATTCATTGTTTATGCACCACACCCAGTGCTCCATGCAATACGTGCCCTCCATAATACCCACCACCAGGCTCACCCAAACCCCCAACCCTCTCCCCTCCAAAACCCTCAGTTTGTTTTTCAGAGTCCACAGTCTCTCATGGTTTGTCTCCCCCTCCAATTTCTCCCATCTTACCTCTCCTCTCCATCTCCCAATGTCCTCCGTGTTATTTCTTATGCTACACAAGTAAGTGAAACCATATGATATGTAACTCTCTCTGCTTGACTTATTTCACTCAGCATAATCTCTTCCAGTCCCGTCCATGTTGCTACAAAAGTTGGGTATTCATCCTTTCTGATGGAGGCAGCATACTCCATTGTATATATGGACCATATCTTCTTTATCCATTTGTCCATTGAAGGGAATCTTAGTTCTTTCCACAGTTTGGTGACTGTGGCCATTGCTGTTATGAACATTGGGGTACAGGTGGCCCTTCTTTTCATGACATCTGTATCTTTGGGGTAAAGAGAATTCTAACCAAGTCTAGATAAGGCTGAAGCAGGAAGAAGCAATAACAAAACAAAAGAATCAGATAGAAGAAAATGCAGGTGGGACTTACAGATAACTAAGGAAAGGAGAGTTTTGGAAAGGAAAGGGGTGACTCCTCAAGGCTGCTGAAATTGCCAGTGGCATGAGTCCAAGAAAGACTGACTGAATTTTGTGATTAGCTGTTCACTAGTAACCTCTGTGATCACCTTTTCTGAAGAGAGTAGGAACAGAAGTCAATTTGAAGTAAGCAAAGAATAAAATGAAGGAGGAAATGATGGAACATTTTGTCAAAAAAGAGGAAAAAATTAAAAAAAAGAGGAAAAATAAAAGGGAGTCAGAAGTATCAGTGCAATCAGTGAAATCATTATCACCAACAGAAATGGTTATTGCTCAAACACTGAATAAATGCATTCTATTAAGTTGACACTGCCCAACCGAAAGTTCTGCAATGACAGGAATGTCCTATATCTGCACTCATCAATAGGGTAGCCACTAGCTATATGTGTTGACTGAGCACTTGAAATATGGTTAGTGAAACTAAGGAAATTAATGTTTAATTTAATTTAATTTTAGTTTTAAATTATATGCCCACACATGACTATTAGCTAACATATTGGCTAGAAGATATAAATATTAGTGATATAAATAGCAGAATAGGTTATCACTTTTGGAAATTAAAAAATAATTAATATAAAAAATGCATAAATCTTAATTGATAAATTTGAAAGTAGATATTCCCATAAAACTACTTCCCAAAACAAGATATAAAATTTTCCATCAGTTCAAAGCATTCTTTTTGTCCTTTTCAAACTCAATTCACCCCCCACTTCTGAGAGCATAAACATATTCTTACAGTATTTTCTTTCTTTCCGGCTTTTTCCACGTAACATAATAGTTGATATTCAGGCATGTTATTGTATATGTCAGTTCCATGATATGGATAAACTATAATCTTCTTATCTACTTTCTTATTCATGGATACTCTGTTGTTTCTGGTTTGTGACCATTTTACAACTACTATTTATATTCTGGAAGGGAAATGTCAGATATGACCATTGCTACTGCAAGATTCAGAATAGTCCAAATGGCCTGACTTATGTGATTCAACTATCTAGGGAAAAATATGGCTTCACATGGTACTTGACATAAGTGTTCACGCAGAGTCATTAATATCTAACTTCTCTTTGCCCACCTTAGCTCTTTTTCCTATTCCACTTCGGGTCTACTAGCATGGTGACAAAACAGCTGCCACCATTAATATCTAACTACTCTTTGTCCATCTTAGGTCTTCCTGTTTTATTTAGGGTCTAGCATCATGGGGGTAAAACACCTGCAACCATGAGGGCTTCACATCCATACAAATATAACTCCCTGAGGATATATAATATAAATATAATTCTATAAGAGATAATTATTGAATAGCTTTAATGAAAGTCAGATCTATATCCAAAATGTGTGTAAAACCATCTAGATTTCATGGGAATAATGTGGTAGGTTATTTGGTTGCCAAAGGAATACTGCTTTTTGAAGAAATATTTGGGAAGACAGAGAAAAGATACTTAATCTAGTGGTTTAGGGCCTGGGCTTTGGACAAATATTGTAAATAGCAGCAGTATCACCTATCAGATATATGATATTGGTCAAGTTATTTGGTTCCTCTGTCTCTTTATGTATAAAATGGGAAGAATTTATAAGACTCAAAACAATATTAGGTTGTTGTGACTATGAGATGACATAATATATGCAAGTATTAGCACTGTGCCTGTTATATATAAAATATGAATTATAAGTATTACTAAATATGCTCAATGAGTTTCTTCTATAAGTGGAGAATTTGAGTTTATGAAGAATTCTTATTTCATACTTGAGAACTTGAAATGTCTGGAGTTAACTTTCTTTAAGCTTATACACTAGTAAATTACTGAACCGATCTAAGACCATGCCCCATTTTTTTCCTGTCCATTCTTGAAACATTCTTTCAAGTCCTGACTTATTATCTTTACCTACTCTTTTTCTTTGAGACTTAAAAAAAATTTATTTACAAATAGACAGCAGAATTACAGCAGAATTACCTCTCCCTGAGTGATCCTTACAAGATACAGTGTTAGTAGTCAGAAGACAGTCCAGTCTTGAAACAAACAAACAAACAAACAACAACAACAAATTGGGTTATTTGGCCATTTTTACCTCTTTCATTGTTTTGTTTACCTTTTCTCTCTCTGTACCCTGTTTATTCCTCCACTAATTCTCAGTTCTCTATATGTAATCTTCCTACTGGAGATTCTAGCGTATGCTCACTATTTAGCTTACACAAGAGTCTCCTGTTGTCGCCAGGAAGGTGCTCCTGAGGATGAAGGTTTCAGTGAACACCAACTACACTTGTACCACTGAGGAGATTGCTAACCCTGTGCAGAGGTTCAATGCATCAGCATTTTCTTTCTTCTTGTTACCATCTTCTCCATTCCCACATCCTTCCACAAATAATAGTACATGATCCTGTGTCAATGCATTTCTAAGGATTGTCAAAAGGAATAAAAGGGAAACTGAAGGTAAGAATAGATTAAAGAAGAGAAATGTAAAACAGCAATTTCCATGCCTTAGACACTCTGAACCCAATTTCTGCAGTTCCTTGGGGCTGGTATTTGATATGTGGCTTTTACTCTACTGGGAGTTACCTTAAACTGAAGAAATAGAGAACAGTATAGAAGATTTGTTTGATTCTTAGCAAAAATTGTCCTGGTGGCAATGCCTAATCTTTCTTCTCAAAGTGTTGTAATGGAGGTTTCCTAAAGGGCAAAGAGCCCTCCCATCAAGCTGTAAAGAAGGACAACATCTGAACGAAGTTGAGAAGTCTTGAAATATGAAAGGAATGTAGGAAAAGGAAATGTGGATAGGAAGGGAAGTAACATCAGAAAGAGAGAACTAGAGATAAAGGTGTGCTACCAGATGAGTTGGAAGAAAATCAAGTAGGAGGGGAAAGAGGAGCTGGTGAAAGCAGAGGGCAAGCCAGAGTTCTTAACCTAGAAAAGCCAGACCTATTTATGGTATGAAAAATGGGAAATGGTGACTTTTGCTGCTGAAATATGTTGGATCCTGCAATGAATGCTATGACATTAACTGAAAGAATAATTAGTTAAGACAAATGGTGAAATATAAATGAATTGAGGTATAGAGCTAGTATCCTAGACGAGCAAACAATTGGAGGTCTTTGGTAAGGAGGCAATGGAAATTCAGTTTATATTTTTAACATTTACCTGTATCTGTAATTTCTTTGTGTTTTTAATTTAACCGATTGATAAATCTAGTTATAATTTTGCTTATAGGATGTTATTTGAGTTATTTTGAAATGATCCTTTGATTTTGAGGTGTGAATTTGAAAATTCTAACCCAAACTATTTGGAACTAACATATCTAAATGTGGACAGATTATTCTGAAACTTTAGTCATTATATTTCTGCACCTTATTAATGCAAAGGCAAATCGTTACCTTAATTTCTACAAAGACTAATATTGATATATTATGGAAGATAATTAAATTATGGTCTGATGAGAAAAGTTACTTATTTTATACTACTGCTAATATAATTTGGATACACTGTTTAGGAAAATGAGAAGTTTATAGCAGTTGTGGGACATCATCACTGGGAAATATTATTTTCAGCTTTCATCTATGTAAAAAAGAGTTACATGTTATTTTTAAAAAGATTTTATTTATTTATTAGAGAGTGAGAGAGGCAGCAAGTGAGTGAGTGCCCGGGAGGGACAGAGGAAGAGGGAGAGAGAGAATCCCAAGCAGACTCTATACTGAACACAGATTCTTCACTGTGCTTGGAGCCTGACTTGTGTTCTATCTCACAACCCTGAGATCCTGACCTGAGCCAAAATCAAGAGTTGGACATTCAACCAACTGAACCACCCTGGTGCTCCTATATACTATTTTTAGATATTTGACACATAGCCAAGGTAGAGATAGTTATGTGTTTTGGTAATAAAATATTCTACCAATATTAGCATTTACATTAAATGTATGGAAACTCTTCTTTGAGTTTTTGGTATTGCTGAAAAAATGTGACCTCAATATTTTATTTTTTAAAAGATTTTATTTATTTACTTGACAGAGAGAAAGATAGCAAGAATAGGAACACAAACAAAGGGAATGCAGGCTTTCTGCTCAGCAGGGAGCCTAATGTGCAGCTCAATCCCAGGACCTTGGGATCATGACCTGAGCGGAAGGCAGACACTTAACGACTGCGCCCCCCAGGTGATCCTCTCTCAGTATTTTAATTGTCTATCATTTTCTGCTATTATTTCTAGGATAAATTGTAACACACTCCTCCTTTCCCATTTTGATGTCCTTTAGTTGATTTTAAGTGATTTCCATGTGAGATGATATTTAATGCCTAAAAATACCAGTACATTTCCCAACTAGCTTCTCAACCAACCTCAGTTCAAATTTGCATTTAAAATCACTTACACGGAGTATTTGCCAGAACCCTATTTACAGGTTCACATTTCTCTTTGTCAAATGTTGATTTAGCATCATTCCTCCTTGTTATGTTATAAGTTGTTTATGTAGCTGGTCAGCTGGTTTCTTGGTATATTGTTGTAACACTTTTCCAGACTTCTTATCCAATCATGGGAATTTGTTAACCCAACCAGAAAACTCCGATGAATCACAGTGTGCATTGCATATATACATATCATAATAACCTCTTACTTTGTTCAACCTCCGGTTAACCTGTTTGGAGTAGTTCATTCGGAGTCAGAATAATGAAAGTCAAGTCATCCAATCTACTTAAAGCAAGACCCATGCCATAGGGAAAAAAGACAAAAAGCACTGCTGGAACTCTTAGAAATTATTCTTAAGGTATTATAAAATAGTTTTCTATACATCTAAAAATAGAGCAATGGTGAATAAACATATTAAAAAATACACAGGTTTTTAAAAAAAAATTCCCATTTTTTTTCCAGGTAAAAAATTAGTAGTATTTGACATCTATTAGTTGATGGGTATTAAAACCCACACATGATAAAATAGTTCTTGGTTTCATGCTTTATTTTCTACCAAATTTTCATTAGTGCTTTCTTCTTTCTTCTTTTTTTTTTTTTTTTTAAGATTTTATTTATTTGACAGAGGGAGAGATCACACGTAGGCAGAGAGGCAGGCAAAGAGAGAGGGGGAAGCAGGCTCCCCACTGAGCAGAGAGCCTGATGTGGGGATCAATCCCAAAACCCTGAGATCATGACCTGAGCCGAAGGCAGGGGCTTTAACCCACTGAGCCACCCAGGTGCCCCTCATTAGTGCTTTCTTAAAATAAAAGCTGAACAGTGATTGTTTCAGATTGAGGACCTGCTCTTGCTCTTCATATTATGTTTTGGGTCCAGTAGTTACATTATTAGAACTTGTTAATATTTCTTTTTATTTTATAAATGCTACTTTAAGGAATTCTTTTATACTATGTAATGCTTAATATGTAAGAACTCAACCCAAATAAATAATATATTCAGCTTATATGGTTAAAATACAAAATGCTACATTATTTCCAGGGTTGATATATTAAGTTTCTATGTTCCTAGCCGTGAGAAAGTTGTTACTGTATTTGCATAGCTGTATATCTGGAAGATCTTTTCCCTGAAATTCTTTGGACATCTGGAAATCCTTCCAGGTGTTCTTAAAACTGAAGGCTTTATTGATTGTCTAGAACCTAAATGACTTTAATGGGTTATCTTCCTATCTTCACTAGTCCTAGTTTTCTTTTTTTATTCGTAATGTGATCATTCATATCTATTTTTATTCCTTCTTTATCTACTTTTTATAGACTTCTTCCACCACATCCAGGACTTTGTGCCATTTCCTTTCCTCCTCAGTTCTAACGTCCTGTGTCCCTCCATAGGACATGCTTGCTACATTCCCTTATATTTTAGACCATAATCATCAACATCTAGGTACAAAGTGCTGCAAATGAAAATAAATCTTATTTTCTTCAGGTCACTGCACAAGTGCTGATGACATTTTTTATGTACAGTATAGCTTCATGAACTTTGATATCAACAGTTATTACTCAATTGGGTTTCAAAGTTCTGTGTAATAATGGTGTTATATTATTTCCATTTTGTAGAGGAGAAAGTGGATACCAAGAGGATTTATATTTTTATGAACAGTGTAGCTTCATGAATTACTTTGATATCAACAGTTATTACTCAATTGCTTTTCAAAGTGATATGTGATAATGGTGTTATATTATTTCCATTTTGTAGAGGAGAAAGTGTATGCCAAGAGAATTTATATCACTTGATCAAAAGCAGTGAGCTGTTCTTCAATGAATGGGACCTTTATACTAATGCCAAGCTAGAGCTTTTTATACTACATGGGGGCAATATTTTAATCAGAAATTATTCTTTCAACATTCTTGAGATCAATTTTAAAGGGTGTTTTTTTTCTGAGTTTCCCTAAATCTACAATCTAGGGATGTACATCTCAGGATTTGCTACTATGTATAAAACTTTATGGTCCTAGGTGGAGGTTGAGGAGGAAATTTTATTCCACTAATGTAAAAAGATATTTATTAAGTGACTTCTCGTTTGGTGTTGTGAGGTATTGAAAATAACTAAAATACTGAACTCATACATAGGAAAGTAGAGAGAACTGAGACAACATCCATAAATGTGACATTATATCCGTTAAATATGTAATTGATGATTAAATGAATAAAAAAGATGAGAAGTGCTTTAGAAACAATTGTAGGTGCAATTTATTGAACTATATGCAAGAAACTATATGTATACAAACACACATATGTACATACATGTACATATAGAGTTAAACCAGTCTTTACCAAATGATGTGAATCAGATACATTGTTCCATTCTAATGCTTAAGGAATCTGAAAATTTAAAAAAAAAATCAGGAAATGTGACACGGTCACAAGACAGTAAGACACAGAGTTAACATTTAGATCCAGTTCTGTTTGTTATCAAAGCCCAGCACGTTTTAGTGCCTTAACAAGGAGTGAAGGAGACTACCATAGGGGCAGTATGGTATGAGTAATATGTATGTTGGGCTTTTAAACATTAGTTTAAACTACCACAGGGCAGTATGAAATGAGTAATATGTATGTTGGGCTTTTAAACATTAGTAATATTTGGATACATGAGGACATAGGAGAGAGATTATTAGGAATTGGAACAAGAGCAAGCACAATGTACCTAAAGGAATGAAATCTTTAAAATAAATTTAAAGTGCAGTCAGAAAATCAGTTTAAGAATCCTACAAAACAAACTGAGGGCTGCTGAGGGGAGCGGGGTATGGAGAGGGTGGGGTTATGGACATTGGAGAGGGTATGTGATATATTAAGTGCTGTGAAGTGTGTAAGTCTGATGATTCACAAACCTGTATCCCTGGGGCAAATAATACATTATATGTTAATAAAAATAATGAATAATAATAAAAAAAGAGACAGACCAAGAAAAGAAAAAAGAAAAAGAAAATCTATTTGGTTAGAATTGTGGAGACACCATGGGAACAAAAGCAGATGCATGCAGAAAAGGAAACACATAGTTCAGGGCTTATAATATTAAGATTATTAGGTAGAAAACCAAGAAGACTGTCCATTGAAAAAAATTAATAAAAATAACTTTTAAAGTTATTAATTTTTTTTAAGATTTTATTTATTCATTTGACAGACAGAGATCACAAGTAGGCAGAGAGGCAGTCAGAGAGAGAGGAAGGGAAGCAGGCTCCCCACTGAGCAGAGAGCCCGATGTGGGGCTCCATCCCAGGACCCTGGGATCATGACCCGAGCTGAAGGCAGAGGCCCGAATCCACTGAGCCACCCGGGCGCCCCAAGTTATTAATTTTTTAAAATGTTCACAGTAATTTTAGGTTCACAGCAAATTTGACAGGACGATACAGAGATTTACCAGATATACCCTGCCCCATCCATGCATAGTCTCCTGTACTTCAACATCCCCACCAGAGTGGTACATCTGTTACAACTGATGAAGCTACATTGAAAAATCATAATCACCCAAAGCCCATAGTTTACTCTAGGGTTCACTCTTGGTATTTTATATTCTGTGGGTTTGGTCAAATGTATTATAACACTTATCTCTCATTATGATATCATACAGTATATTCACTACCCTAAAAATACTCTGTGCTCTGACTATTCATCCCTTTTCCCCTACTTTACCATTGAGAAATAAAAAGTTATATTATAATTTATATTTTAGAAGATTAATCTGATGTTGATATTCCCTAGGTATATGAGAAAACGTATATTAGGACAATTGATTTTTCTTAGTTGTCATGTGGAGTAATTCTTTCATGTAGTCAATGTAAAAGAAAGTTCCCAAGAAAAAACTGGAATAAGTTAAACTTCAGTCTTTGAAGAGAGAGAACAGGGCACGAAAAAATATGAGAGTTTTCAGTGTAAGTAGTAGGAAAAATGTGATGGGATTGTTTCTACATTTTCTAGGTAGCAACTAAGAGTGAGGCATTACAGTATTAGTTTAATTTTGTCCCAACAGATAGACAGATAGTGGAATTTAGAGAAAAAGCACATTTTGAACAGGGATGAGTTTGATGTTATGCTATAAAGAAGGTTTAAGGGTAATTTAATTTGAAGGTTTGTCTGAAATATGAAGATAGAAGTCAATATTTGAAAATCTGGAAAATTTGAAGATGGTCTTGTTAAGGAGTATAAATTTTAAAGAAGTGATGAAATGGTTTTCAGCTTGCAGAGTATATTCTTTTGAAGGAAGAAAGAGGAGCCAGTGAGGAAGATAAAGACCAATGAGTAAAGCAAAACCAAAATGTATTTTCATAGAGGAAATAGTTTATAAACTATGGAAAATATGACACCAAAGATTCATTTTAAGTACTTTGGAAAATGAAAGACTCGTGTACAATACATTTTTTATAATATACTTTTTCTTTCATCCTTTGGCTTAAAGAGATTTTGTTGTGGTTTTTGTTTTCTTCTCACATATTTTCCCTCTATAAACTGTTGCCTTCATAAAAACCTCTCAGATTCCTGTTTAAGATTTCTTTCAAGAGTTTTTCCATAATATTCTTGCAAATATTCTTGCAAAACAAACAAAAAATAATACTTGTCTGCTTACAAAAGAAAAAATTGAAACAACAAAGAAAAAGAATTTTTATAAAAAATACATTTTCTTAAACAGTTTGTTATGAAAATGTGATGCACTTTTTCTTTATACAAAGGAATTCAAAAAGTGCATGCAAACTCTACTCTCTCAGAAATGACATAATAAAAAATTATGATATCATGTATGAATTGCACAGCTCTGATTAATTATGGTAATCTATGTTAGATAGTAGAACAAACTTTCTTAAAACATTCAAAGCACTATTGCCTAAAATAAGGCTTATTGTTTTGAGTTACTGCAATTTTTCATGTACATGACTTACATAATGCTATGAATAGATCCAAAGATTACAGAGAAGTAGGTAATAATCACAAAATTGATTTGGGACATACCTTCCCTTAAGAAATTTGTAGATGATGTTTTTAAAATATGAATTGATTTTCATAGCTTGACAGATGTAAAATTGAATTGTGTGATTTGAAGTCCATCAAAATATTTCTAAGGCCAACTGTCTTCTTGAAAATTGGTATGCACATTTCATATTGCTTTACATACTTTAATTGTATTTGACTCCAATTCCTTGAAAAATTGTCAAGAATGTTGCCTTAGGCTTTGCAGCATAACTCATAGAAGAGTCCTATTCCATTGATAGGGAAATTTGATAATTCTGGGATATTTATATATATATATAAATATAAATTAAAAATAAATATATATTTATTTTTAATTTCATATTACACTCAGTAACAGTTTTATTCTCTGTGTTTTTCCCCACAACCTCCTTCCAGAACAGTTTAAAAACAAGAAGAAACCAAGATATATCTCTCTACTATTCAGATACCACAGTGATGGCTAAGTTGTAGGAACATGGAAGATGCTGAATCACTAGGTAGTCCAAAATTGATGTTATTGGCTTAAAATTAAGACATCTGGGTGTAATAACTTGGTATAGCACATAAAACATGGAATTTTTAGTAGAACTCCATTTGTAAGTTCGAACTACATCTCTTTCTTAAGTCATATGATTGCAGTGTGAATTAAATGTGCAATTAAATATCAAGGACAGAAGATGAGTATTTGTGTTTAAATCATAGAAGTATTTGCAAATTATAGCTTAGATATATGGACTGTATTTGGTGAAATTATTGCTAAAGGTGAAATGAACTTGAGGACTTAAAACATACCAACAGGTTAATTTGGATAACTAACTCCTACAAATTCATGGATGATTAAAATTGGGAAATTGAAGTGAGCACAGAGAAATGTTTTTGTAATTCTGGAAATGGCAATAGATGGATAGATGTTTGTAGTACAACTGATGTTTTCTCTAGAAAAATATAGAGACAAAAAAAGGAAATATGATGGGTTGTCTGGAGATAATGGTGGAATAGGAGGATCCTAAGCTCACCTCATATCATGGATACAATTAGACAACACCTACATCAGTGTAAATAACCAAGGAGATAACCCTAAGTCTTGTAGAAAGACTGTCCAAGACAAATGTAGAGAAGAGGCCACAACACATCTTTCTTTCTTTATTATTTTTTTAAGATTTATTTATTTGACAGACAGAGATCACAAGTAGGCAGAGAGGCAGGCAGAGAGAGAGGAGGAAGCAGGCACCCCGCTGAGCAGAGAGCCCAACGTGGGGCTCAATCCCAGGACCCTGGGATCATGACCTGAGCCGAAGGCAGAGGCTTTAACCCACTGAGCCACCCAGGCTCCCCTCTTTCTTTATTCTTCACATCCTTATATTTTGTGAATCTTTTGACTGGAAAAGATTATATATATATATATATATATATATATATATATATAATCTGTTTTTCCCTTCCTATAAACATATAAACTATCAAAACTGAATCAGAGAGAAATAGAAAATCTGAGCAGACCAATTACTAGTAATCAGTAATTGAATCAGTAATAATTTAAAAAAATCTCCCAAGAAACAAAAGTCCAGGAGGAAGTTTCACAAGTGAATTCTACCACACATTTAAAGAAGAGTTAATACCAATCCTTATTGAACAACTCCAAAAACAGAAAAGGAAGGAAAACTTCCAAATTCATTTTATAAGGGCAGCATTATCTGGGTAACAAAACCAAGTAAAGACATTACCAAAAAAAGAGAACTACAAGCCTCTTGTAGTTCTGAATACAGATGCAAAAATCTTCAACAAAATATTAGCAAACTGGATCCAACAATACATTAAAAAATCATTTACCATGATCAAGTGGGATTTATTCCTGGGATGCAAAAGTGGTTCAATATTCACAAATCAATCAGTCTGATACATAACACCAAAAGAAAAAAGGATAAAGACATTATGATAATTTCTATAGATGCAGAAAATGCATTTGACAGGATACAACATCCATACCTGGTAACAACCCTCAACAAAATAGGTTTAAAGAGAACATATCTCAATATAATAAAGGCCATATATGAAAAACCCATAGCTAACATCAGTGGTGAGAAACCGAACTTTTTCCCTAAGATCAGGAATAGGACAAGGATATTCACTTTTACTACTTTTATTTAATATAGTACTGGAAGTCCTAGTCATAGCATTCAGACAAGAAAAATAAATAGAATTCATCCAAATTGTTAAGGAAGAAATAAAACATTCATTATTTGCAAAATAACATGATAATGTACATGGAAAATCCTAAAGCCTCCACCAAAATATTATCAGACCTTGTATATTAATTCAGTAAAGTTTCAAGTTAAGAAGCTAATACACAAAAATGGGTTGCATTTCTATACACTAATAATGAAGTAGCAGAAAGAGAAATTAAGAAAACAATCCAATTTATAATTGCACTAAAAAGAACAAAATACCTAGGAATAAATGTAACCAAGGAGGTGAAAGACATATAGTCTGAAAACTATAAAACATTAATGAAAAAAATATTTGAAGACGTCACAGGCAAGTGGAATGATATTCCATGCCCATGGATTGGAAGAACAAATATTGTTAAAATGTCCCATACTACTAAAACAACCTACATAGTTAATGTAATCCCTATCAAAATACCAAGATCATTTTTCACAGAGCTAGAAGAAATAATGCTATAATTTGTATATAACTACAAAAGCCTAGAATGGCCAAAGAAATCTTGAAAAGAAGAATAAATCTGGAGGTATTACAATCCCAGATTTCCAGATATACTACAAAGCTGTGATAATTGAAACAGAATGGTACTGGCACAAAAATAGATACATAGATCAATGGAACAGAATAGAGAGCTCAGAAATAAACCTAGAAGTATATGGTTAATTAATCTCTGACAAAGGAAACAAGAATATGCAGTGAGAAAAAGATAGTGTCTCCAACAAATGGTGTTGTTAAAACTGGATAGCTACATGTAAACAAATAAAACCGGACCACTCTTTTTCACCATATGGAAAAATAAACTTAACATGGAATAAGGACCTAATTATGAGATCTGAAACCATAAAATTCCAACAAGGTAAAACATGAAGTAAATTCTCTGACATCCTCTATGGCAACATTTTTCTAGATAAGTCTTCTAAGGGCAGGAAACAAAAGCAAAAATAAACTATTGGGACTACCTTCAAATAAAAAGCTTCTGTACAGCAAAGGAAGCAATCAACACAATGAAAAGACAAACTACTGAATTGGAGAAGATATTTGCAAATGACATTTCAAAAAAAAAAAAAAAACAACAAAAAGCCAAAAACCCAGAACCAAAAAAACTGGTAGTATCCATAATATATAAAGAACTTATACAACACCAAAATTAAAAAAAGAATTCAATTAAAAAATAGGCAGAAGGCATAACAGAAATTTTTCCCAGGAAGACATGGAGATAGCTAACAGGCACATGAAAAGATGCTCATTATCACTCATCGTCAGGGTATAGCAAATCAAAACTATAATGAAATATCATCTCATACCTGTCAGAATGTCTAAAATTGAAAACAACAGAAACAAATGTTAGAGAGAATGTGAAAAAAAAAAAAACAACAACCCACGTACACTATTGGTGGGAATACAAACTGGTGGGACTATTGTGGAAAACAGTATGGAACATCCTCTAAAAATTAAAAATAAAGCTACCATATGATCTAGTAATTCCACTACTGTGTATCTACCAAAAAATACAAAAATACTAATTTTAAAAGATATATGAATCCGTATGCTTATTGCAGCAATATTTACAATTGAAAAATTATGGAAGCAGCCCAAGAGTCCATCAATAGATGAGTAAAGACATGGTATATATACAATGAAATATTACTCAGCCATATGAAAGGAAGAAATCTTGTTATTTATAACAACATTGGTAGAGCTAGAGAATGCTAAGTGAAATAAGGCATTCAGAGACAAATGCTTTACGATTTTTTTCATATGTGGAATTTAAGAAACAAAACAAATGAACAAAGGAAAAAAGAGAAACCAAAAAAAAGACTCTTTTTTGAAAAAGATTTATTTGTTTATTTATTTGAGAGAGAGAAAGAGAGAGAACCTGCAAAGGAGGGAAAGGGCAGAGGGAGAGGGAGAAAGAGAATCTCAAGTGGACTCCATGCTGATTGTGGAGCCTGATACAGGGTTCAATCCCACAATCTGAGATCAGTACCTCAGCCAAAACTAAGAGTTGGCTGCCCAACCAACTGAGCCACACAGGTGCCCTCCCATTTGAACAGACTCTTAACCCGGAGAACAAACTGATGGTTACCAGAGGGGAGGTGGACGGAAGGACAAGTGAAATAGGTGAAGGAGATTGAGTATATTTCTCATGGTGAGCATTTAGTAATACATATAATTGTAGAATCACTATATTATACACCTGAAATGAATATTGCACTTATGTTAACTACAGTGAAATTAAAATTAAATACTACACACATACATATATTCCATACCCCATAACCTGGTGAATATGCTGAGAGAGCAGATCAATAGCAAAACAGGTCTATGGAAAGATGTCATAATTGAATGTGGGCACCCTTCCATATGGAAGATTATAGTTTAAGACAGGATACAGAACAAGAACTATGAGCAGGAACTGGGTAGTACATTTACAAAACCAGAAAGAAAAATGACTATTGAGATAAAAAGAATGGCTAAGACCTTGTAACCAAAAGTGCTATTTTGAGAATTCAAACTGAGACTAAGGTTCCATTTTCAGTAGTTTTATTAATCTGATAATAATTATGTGGAACCTCAGATAATTATGAGAAATAGAACTATCATATGATCCAGAAATTCTACTTCCAGATATTTATTGGGAGAAAATAAAAATACTAACGTGAAAATTTATCTTCAGCTCCATGTTCATTGAAATGCCATGTATAGTAGCCAAGATATGGAAATATCCTAAGTGCCCATCAATAGATTAATAGATAAAGAAAATAGAATATTACTCAGCTATAAAAATAAGGAAATTTTGCCATTTGTGACAACATGGATGGACCTCAAGGGCATTATGCAAACTGAAATGTGTCGATAGATAAAGACAAATAATTTTTGTGTCACGTATATGTAGAATTTGAAAAATAAGATGAAATGAAACAAAACCCAGCTCATACAGAGAGAACAAAATGACAGCTGCCATATGTGAGGGGGTGGGGGGGAGTGGGGGTGGGAAGTAGGTGGTGGGCAATTGGGTGAAGAGGACCAAAAGGTACAAATTTCCAATTATGAAATAAATAAATCAAAGGAATGTGATGTACACTTTGGTGATTATAGATAATAATACTGTGCCATATATTTCAAAATTAAGAGGGTGGGTCTTAGAAGTTAAAACTTGAAAGTTCTCATCGTGAGAAGAAAAAAATGGTGTGGTGATAGATATCGATTAGACTTACGGTGGTGTTCATTTTACAGTATATATAAATATCAAATAATTATCTTGGAATTATACTTGGAACTAATATTATATGTCAATTATATCTCAAAAAAAAAAAACCCTAAAGAAATATCCCTCCAGTCATAAACTGTTTACTCTTCCTCCAGAAGAGCAGCATACTTCTCTTGCCTAGAATACAAACAAAATTCTCCCATTTCACCTGAGCCAGGGAATAATAGGCTTTTCAAGAATTTGGAAGGGGGAGTTTTCCATCCTGATTATTGCCTTTGCAGTGATCTCAGCTGCCCGTATGAGGTGGTATGTGATGTTGGGCACAGGTCTAAGCCTGCTTTTGGTTGAATAATAAGCCAGAGATGTCATGGTTGAATAATAAGCCAGAGATGCTGTCCTCTTTACTATAGATCCCTGGACACTCACCAACCCACTAGCTTTTCTGGGTGTACCTACTATGTGCAGGCCTTTACAAAAACAGGCCACTTCCTTGGGTATTTTTAAAAAGTATTGGAGGGAAAGTTAATACTGAGGGCAAAACCAATAAAGTTCTGGATACTACCAAAGCCAAGGGACTTGACCAAGGTCACAGACCCTAAAAGGGCAAATTCAGGATTTACTCACATTAACCTGAGTTAAAATACAAATTTTTCAGGAAGGGTTAATTCAGTGGGATCTGAGCAGTACCATAGTCTCTTGCTCCTCTGCAACATGCACACTTGGCTCCATGCCATCTCGTGTTCCTAGGCAGCAGTCTTCTCATTCTGATCTCCAGGCCATTACACAGGATGTTTTGTATGCTTCTGACACTGTCCAGCCCCTTCACTTAGCTGATTGCTGGCCACTCTTTTGTCCTCAGGATTACCCAAAAAAAAAAAAAAAAATGTCCACCTATCGGAGGGAGGATAGATTATATGCCCATTCTATTAATACACCTGAATACATGAATATGTATAACCCTACACAGGTACATATTTATGCACACAAACTGAGTGTGCATAATTCAGTCAGTCAAGCTTCAGCTATAGAAACAGAGCAGAGGAGTCATAAATAAACAGGTCTATTGCAGGGAATTAGCTTGAAGGATCCTGGGAGCTGGTTAAGAAAGTCCCAAATACACCAGGTAGGGAGGGTCATGAAAGACAGGCTAGAACTATGGTCCATAGATGCAATTTCTTCTTTATCAGGGAAGCTTTAGCTCTGCTCTTGAGGCATTTCAAATGATCAAAATCAGGCCCATTCAGTTTATCTGGGAAAATCTCTTTTACTCAAAGTCAACTAATTGTAGATTTTAATCACATTTGTGATTAAACACCTTTACAGCAACACCTACATTAGTGTTTGATAGATTAAATAGGGATTGTAGCTTAGCAAAATTCACACATTAAAAAATTAGGAGCCAGCATTATATTATAGTTACTAAATCCACATCTCTTTTCTTCAATATTGTTAGCATCTAATGTCCAGGATTGAGTTTTTGGATCCGTGGATACTAAAATAGGAAAAATGAATTAATAAGTATTATTATGATTATATTGAAAATTCATGAAAAGCACTGAAGATGTGAATATCCATTTTATATAACTGAATTAATTATCCAAACATATTTACTCTTATATTTAGTGGTTTTAATTTTTTTTGGTTTTATTTTTTAATATAAGTATAACCTATTTTTCAGCATCCTGGGGGAACTATTTTATTATAATGTTATTTTTCTCTGAAACATTTAACATATATGTATGTGTAAATATATTCATACACATATGTGTACCAATCTGTTAGTTCAAGCTATTAATATACATTTTATTCCTGTCTTATGTTCTCAGCCAATGAAAGCTAGTAAACAAAACTGTTGTACATATTTTTGGTCAAAATCTTCTTGCACCATACCACTAACACTTAGGAAATGAGTGCTAGATTCAGCTATCTTAAATTCAGTAAAATGTGGAGTCTCTGCTGTTTACCGCGGCTTTCTGTTACTATTTTCTAATTTAACACTTTTGTACCGTAGTGCCTGAAGGTGTACTGGTGATAGTATAACTAGTATTTAGTGAACTCAAAAAGTGAAGTTCAAAAGACTCAAGGAATATATAGCACACACAGAGCTAAAGCTGATTTAGAGATTGGGGATTTATAGAATTCCCCATATATGCTAGAGATTCAATAAATAACACTTCTACTGGGAATATTACTCACTAATTAGAGAAAATGTAGCTGGCAGCATCTATGGTCTAAGGCATGTCATTTCCTCAGTAGATTCAACGAAATGAGAAGAGTGACCACCAATATGCAAAGCAGGAACTTAGAGCTAATTTACTAGAGGTCCTTTGGTAAAGACAGAGTACCCCTCCTCTGACTCCAGGTAAAATATCATATGCGAGTCCTGAGACATTTTTTCACGTGAACACTGTTCTCTATGTGTTTGGTGCTAAGTGTTGGGTGATTAGGGAAAACTGTAACAGAGCAGTTTATATCCTTATACAATCTAAAAACTAAACTGTAAGTTCAAGGAGTAGTCACCTGAGATGTGAGCATATGATACCTGTCAACAGCACAGTAAAGAGAGGAGCAAAGGGGCTTTCATCAGACATATTTTAATATATATTTAATATATATAGATATAGAGAGGTACAGATAAGAAGTAGAAAGAGGCGGGGATGGATTTGATCCCAAAAGAAGGGTACAGTTTGCCTAAACAAAGAGGAGGTGGAGCCTCTGGTTGGGGGCAGAAGTATTATGCAGACTTCAGGGTCCACTGCAGACCTTCAGATGGCGAACAGGGCAGCCTGGTTGCTGTGAACGATTTGGGTGCAGAATCGTAGGTGATGAGGCTGGAACGGTAGGCTGTGACCAAACTGCAAAGGGACATAAATATCAGGAAACAGAGTTGGAATTTATCCTTATAGGTAATGACTCCTGAGAGAAGTATCAGCACAGTGAGTGGTGACAAGAGTAATTGAACATGAGAATTTGAGAGAACACTTTAACTTAATAAATGTTTCAGATGTATCACTTACCATAATGGACAGAATAAAATGATTTATTTTAGTGCTGGTAGTAACACATGAAGCCAGTGTTCTAATGAAAATGATTTGGTTTAATGAATTAACTTGTAAACCTACTGGACAAGATATATAATGCTATGTCAGGTATTAGGCTTTGCACACTGCCACTTTTCAAAAAGTGAAATGTAATAATGGGACTTGTCAAGACTCTGAAGTAATAAATGTCATTAAACTCTAGAGACAAGGAGATCACTTTGCTTCCATTTGCTCAGGGACCTGAAGTCCCAGTTTCTGAAGAAAACCTAAAAGCCTGTTAATAAATTTATATTTAAAAGAATGAAAAAAAAATTAGATAATGCCTGGTTTAGATCTCCCCATCAGTAAGGACAAGGAGTCTGTCTTATGGTGATTTGTCTCTCAAAGATGTATAGGAAAACACCCCTCTCCTAATCACTGAATTAAAGAGAATTCACTAACATTAGTTTAATCAGTACCCTGTAATCAAATCAGGCATGAAATCAAGTTTTGATTATATATTATTCTCCCTATTATGAACAAATTGCCAAATCACTGGAAACGCCCCTAAATATGGGGGAGGATGGCGAAGAATGGAGGAAGCAAATAGTTTATTTAGTAAAACAGAGAAATACAATTACATTTCCATGGAATTTATAAAGTTATACAGCCTTTTTGGGGGGAGAGGGAACATTCCTGAAAGAACTTAGATTACTTCCTAAGCACATCTTAAGTCTACCCTACAAGGCTGCCACCAAGTAGAGAAATAAAACTACTTGTTTTCTAAGAAATCTCTTCCAAAAATGTTTAAAAATATAATAGCATCTTTTTTTAAACCAAAGAGAAGGATGTTCTAGTTTTCTGTAACTATTCTTATTTAATCCTCCAATTAAAAGTATTACTTGCTACTGTGTTATTTTCCCTGAGCTTTTTACAGAAAAAATTGAATCTTTATATACTGTCTCCGACTATAGGGTTTACCATGATTACAGTGAAATTAAATACTGTCAAAGTGATAAAAATAAGCTTTTTATTAATCTCTTCAGTGTAAATTTTCTAAAAGTTTAGTAAGCTCTTATTTTCAAGATAGTTTCTCATACTTGTAAATGATTCTGTCTGTGCAAGATTTTTGGTTCTGAGATTTTTAGTTCTCATTGTATAAATGACATCATAATTGAATGTAAAAATTCTAGCAATATAAATTAGGATATAATAATATCTTCTTCTGCTAGATAGAAGAAATTATAAGCCAAATATTTCTCTAGCCACATTTAGCCAATATCCTTGTATTTTTTTAATTATTGTCACCTTTCAGGCTAAATATTTTATTCTTGTCATTCACTTGGCCACAGTTTGTCCTGATGCTCCTGTCTGTCCATTGATCATTTCTGCGATTTTCTTACTAAATCATTCCTGTCATGGTCCTCAACCATAGTCTGCTTTAAACAAATAACAAATTATTCTTTACCATGTATCTTTACTTGGAATAAAGTGCCATGTAGAAATAATACGATTTTGGAGGGTCAACTGTGTAAGTTTTCTTTATGGAGAGCAGAAAACTCAATTCCGTGTTTTGCATATAAAAATTCTGTGATAACTTAATAAATGACTAAACAATTGATCTGCCAACCACTCACCTTTTCTATTTTCAGTTTTATTAAAAAAATAAAGTTAGGAATGGATGCATTTTTTTCTAATTTTTAATACCATGCATTTAAGAAAGCATACTTGTTATGCTGAAAAATTTTATATTGTTGAATTGATGTAGAAACACAATATATTACCAATAATTCTTTTTTAAATTGAGTGACTTGATGTGTCAATCAAAAAATCCTTGTCTGATTTCTAGGTTTGAGAGATTCCATTTATTAGAGCTCTGCTAGCCTGAAAGGGTACTTCTTCCTATCCTTAGTACCTACCTTGCTGGCATCTTGAGCAAGTAAAGTAAATAAATCCTGTAATGGGAAAGTGGCTTTTATAATGGTGAAACAAAAAGCTAGTTTCTGGGGCACCTGGTGGCTCAGTGGGTTAAGCCTCTGCCTTCAGCTCAGGTCATGATCTCAGGGTCCTGGGATCGAGTCCCGCATCGGGCTCTCTGCTCAGCAGGGAGCCTCCTCCCCCTCCCCCACTGCTGCCTGCCTCTCTGCCTACTTGTGATCTCTGTCTGTCAAATAAATCAATAAAATCTTTAAAAAAAAAAAACAAGTTTCTGGAATCAAGCACCTCTTGATTTTGCATTTGCTAATTAGTAGCTGTCATAACAAGGATATTAGTCTCATTTTTCCTATCTGTAAAACAGAATGTATTTTTGTCATAGAATTGTTGTAAGAATTTATGTGACTATGTAAATTAAGAATTTGGCATGTTGATTGGCTCTAAACATGACTTTACCTAGAAGAAAACGGTATTTTTATAATTAACATTTTTATTTTTATAAAATCATTTTTAATTAGAGGATAACTAAGGATAGTCACAGACACCTGGAGAGCCTTTGTTTTTCTTTCTTAAATGTAAATAATTTTGTTATTATTTTTTTAAAACCATAGACTTTCAGTTAATTTCTGGAGATTTTTTTGTTCAGCTAGAGTACCTATACTGATTTCTTACAAAATGACTTACAGGAGCAAATTCTAAAAATCCTCCCATTAAGGTCTTCTTGAGAATCTGTGTTAGAGAAGTAACTACCTATGAACTTGCTATCAATTTCCGTGACCTATGACAGTCTAAGTAAATTTTTTTTTTTTTTCAAAATGAGCATATGGATATTCATTGGTCATTTTAATACCTGTTATACAGCTGCTTACTTTCATTCATCTACCTCTAAGGGCTTTAAATATATTATCAGGAATTGTAAAAATACATAAAAAATTAAAAAAAATGTCTCATTGGTTCTTTCAAATATATATATATTTTTTTAAATTTTTTATTTTTTATAAACATATATTTTTATCCCCAGGGGTACAGGTCTGTGAATCACCAGGTTTACACACTTCACAGCACTCACCAAAGCACATACCCTCCCCAATGTCCATAATGTCTCATTGGTTCTTTCAAATATATTTTAAAAACACACTAGTACTATAAATAGAAATATTATGTTAGAATATCATTCTAAATTTTGTATAGAAGAGTCTCTAGGATATTTTTTTCATTTTGAAAAATGGCCTAGAATCCCATGGATGACTGCCTTAAAAAGTTACAACTTTACCACCTATTTTGAAGTTTTATTAGCATCTAGCAATGAAACTTGTTTCTTCTTTCCTCTTGTTGTACTTCATACTGATAACAGGGAGGACTCTGTCAGCCAGGCACAGCCCCATACCAACCCTTCAGTTAAATTCTTTCTACCTATCACATAAACTAGGACTTCTGAACTGCAAATTTCTCCATGTACAGAGTTACTCTTTTGAAGCATATTATGACACCAAATTTAATGTTATTTTCAAGTAGATTAAGGTGCCTTTGGAGTATGCACATTGATAAACAGTCTACTCTGGTTGAGATGATGGTTTTCTATTTAAAAAAAAAAATCAAACAGTGCACGTATTTGGACACAGCAAACACCTCCTTTTCTGTATAGAATTTTCAAAAGACTCCACAGGATCCCTGCCTTCATGGGCTCTGCAGTAGTAGGCCTATTTACTCCTACTGTGGCAAGCATATGTCTCCAATGTTCACGTACGGTTTATGACTTTGTCAGGCATCAATTGCAGCAAATGTCTGTTCTCTGTATTTGATTATACCTTTTGTTCATGCTTTTCCTCAAAGCTTTTAAGTCGGAGGTTCTCAAGGACTAACACAGGAAAGGGCAAATGGAAAGTGAGATGGGCCCATGGCTTATATTCTCAGACTTGGTCTAGCCACTAACATGGGTTACCAGATCAGAGATCACTGGTTTTTCTATCCTTTGAACACAATCCAAATATACTTGGAATAAAATAGCCTTCTTAATTGGTTAGTTAACATAAACACATTTCTAGCTTTACTTTCTTAGCAGGCAACTATTGAGATTTTTTTAAACTCTCTTAGCATAGGCTATCCATGGGATAATGAGTACATGCACAAATTCTTAGGATTTTAACTTTAGCATCCTATTGGATTTATATGTAACAATATAAAGCAGCTAAAATCTCCATGTTGACAAAGACAAGATTTCTGTTACCATTGGTTACACCACACTTTTGATTCGTTTAAATTACCAGCTCTTCTTGTAGGCTGATGTTATATTCACCTTATTTTAGACCTTGATCCCTAGGAAACAAAACCTGAGGCAAGGATTATTACTAGTATTTGATTGAGGATGTACAATCCCAATGCAACAAGAATAAGAGAAAATGGAATGTAAAACAGGGAAGTAGGAGAGAAATGTAAGTGGTAAGGTACTCTCAGAATATAGAAGAGAAAAAATATAATAAGGCTTGCCAGTAGCACAAGATTCTTTAAGGATAAGATAGTTAACCCAGTCGAGAAGGATAAAAGTAGAATTAAACAGGTGGATAAAGGTAGAAAACTCATTAAAAGAAATTACACCAGATTGTTAAAAACAATTGGAGGAATGACAGTGCTTGGCATATCATGAGAACAGCAAGATGTTTACTTGAGAGAATGGTAAGAGTTGAGACAGAGGTCTTGTGAGCTCAGCTTAAGAATTTTACTTTGATCCCCAATGTAATGAGGAGCCACTAAAAAATATTCAGATCAACAACAATACAGGTTCCAAGTTCTGGAATATCACTCTACTTGCACAAAATTGTTTGGAAGTATCCAGACTATGGAGAGACTAGTTAGGATTTTGTTGTCTAGAAATAATTGAAGAGCAACCAAATGAGAACAAGCAATGGCTATTTATTCAGAGCTTGTCCACAACCAGGGAATCAGTCACTGTCACTTGGATTTTGTCAGAGCCTCAAAGACAGGCAGATGGGTGGGTAGTAGGAAAAAGGGAAGTTACAGCTATGCCCTTACTGGAGGTTATTGGCATGGGGAAGTAGAAGGTATTCTAATTGGAAGCAAGGAATCCTGTGTGATTGGTTTATGGTACATACTCATCTCTCTCTGTTGGCCCTATTATAAAAATAAAAATTAAAATTAAAATTAACCAAATCTTGCTTATTTGGGACAATTGTTACAGCAACTATTATTTAGCCCCTGTATTGTTACTAGAGATTTTGTTCTGACTTCCTAAAAATCTAACCTATGGCAGCCTGGCTTTCTGGACTATTTATTGTACATAAGAGGGTTGGTTTCTTAGGGTGGTTGTTGCAGGTTGTGGGACAGAGTTCTGTTTTTATACATAGCCTGGTCATTGTCAATTTACGCATTTAGTCTCTCTGTTGTTATAGTTCAGTTAACACATAAGGGTTGAAGAAAGCAAGTGACAGTAGTTATGGAATTAAAGAGATATTTCAGAAGTAGTAGTAAGATTTTTATAGACATTGTTAACATGTCTGTCCTTTCCAGAGCAATCTGCATTTTCAGTACCATCCCTATTAAAATACCATTGGTATTTTTTTTAAGGAGCTGGAACAAACAATCCTAAAATTTGTACGGAATGAGAAAACCCTGAATTGCCAAGAGAATGTTGAAAAAGAAAATAAACAAAGCTGGGGACATCACATTGCCTGACTTCAAGCTATATTACAAAGCTGTGATCACCAAGACAGCATGGTATTGGCACAAAACCAGACACATAGACCAATGGAACAGAATAGATGGACTCCAGAAATGGACCCTCAACTCTGTGGTCAATGAATCCTTGACAAATCAAGACAAAATATCCAGTGGAAAAAGGACAGTCTCTTCAATGACTGGTGCTGGTAAAATTGGATACCTACAAACAGAAGAATGAAACTGGACCATTCTCTTACACCATACACAAAGATAAACTCAAAATAGATGAAAGACCTCAATTTAAGACAGGAATCCATTAAAATCATAGAGGAGAACATAGGCAGTTACTTCTCCAACATCTGCCAAAGCAACTTCTTTGAAGACATGTTTCTAAAGGCAAGTGAAACAAAAGCAAGAATGAACTTTTGGGACTTTATCAGGATAAAAAGCTTCAGCACAGCAAAGGAAACATTCAACAAACCTAAGAAGCAATCCATGGAATGAGAGACGATATTGATAAAAGACATTACAGATAAAGGGCTACACCAAACAAGAAAGCTACTGCACAGCAAAAATCAAACAAACAAAAATCAGTAAAATGAAAAAAAAAACTTACAGAATGGAGAAAAACAAATTTGTAAATCATATCTGATAAGAAGTTGATATCCAAAATACGTAAAGAACTTCTACAACTCAACAAGAAAAATAATCTGATGAAAAAATGAGCAAAGGACCTGAATAGACATCTTTCCAAAAACAATAGTTAACAGGGACATGAAAATGTGCCCAATATCACTAATCATCAAGGAAATGCAAATCAAATCCAAAATGAGATGTCGTCTCATGCTTATTGTAATGGTTATCATAAAAAAGATGATGTAAAAGCTGGTGAGGCTGGGGAGAAAAGGTAACCCATGTTTACTGTTGGTGGGTAAGTAAATGGGAACAGTCACTATGGAAAATCATATGGAGGTTAAAATTAAAAATAGAACTACCAGCAATTCTAGTTCTGAAATACATCTGAAGGAAACAAAAACAAAGAGAGATCTGCAACTCATGGTCACAGCAGCATTACTTACAACAGACAAGACATGGAAATAACTTAAGTGTTCATCGACAGATGATTGGATAAAGAAACTGTACACACACACACACACACACACACACACACACACAGAGTATTATTCAGCCACAGAAAAGAAGGAAATCTTGCCATTTCCAACAACATGGATGAATCTTTAAGGCATTATGCTTAGTTAAATAAGGCAGAGAAAGACAAATACTACATTATCTTACTTGTATGTGGAATCTAAAAAAAAAAAAAAAAGAAAAGCAAGAATCAGCTCATAGTAAAACAGATCAGATTTGTGTTTATTAGAGATGGGAGGGTTGGGCACCTGGGTGGCTCAGTCATTAAATGGCCGCCTTCAGCTCTGGTCATGATCCAAGGGCCCTGGGATTTAGGCCCACCTCGGGCTCCCTGCTTAGCAGAAAACCTGCTTCTCCCTCTCGCCCTGCTTGTATTCCCTCTCTCTCTCTCTCTCTCTCTCAAATAAATAAATAAATAAATAAAATCTTTAAAAAAAGAGAGAGAGAGAGATGGAAGAGTTGGGCGAAGGAGAATTGGATGAATGTGGACAAAAGGTACCAATTTACAGCTTTGACATAAGTACTAGGTATACAATGTACAACATGATGACTATTGTGGTCACTACTGTATGGCATGTTTGAAAGTTAAGAGAGTAAATCCTAAGAATTCTCATCACACACACAAAAAAAATACCAACTTTTTTTTTCTTTTTTCATCTATATGAAATGAAGGATGTTAATTAAGCATATTATGATAATCATTTCATAGTATATGTAAGTCAAAACACTATATTGTACATCTTAAATTTATACAATGCTGTGTATCTATTATATCTTACCAAAACTGGAAAAAAAAAAGGAGCAATAGGATGTTCTGGGGCTTGGTAGTAATTCAGAGAAGGTAATCTGATAAATTCAGTGGGGGACACACTGAGTTTCAAATATCAATGGTATCTAGGCATTTAAGAATGAGGTATAGGCACTGTATGTCTAATACCTCAATAATGTCTGGCAAATAGGACATCCTCAAAACAGTTTTTAATTAATTAAATTAAATATATTGATTTAGCACTCAGGAGAAATATAATACCTAGAGATAAACAGAGCACTTCTGGTGTTACAAATCATAGTCATGGATGAAATTGCATAGGTCAAATATAACGTTAAAATGAATGCTAAAAAGTCAATCCCAAGGAAACAAGTGTGGTAGCCAGAAGGCATTTCATGAAAATCAAAGGAAAATAGCACTTGAAGAACAGTTATGTGAATAACTTCAGAAAAAATCAAGAAAAATTAGAATTAAGATGGATTTTGGCAGACAAATGAGAAGTTGGAAGGTAAGTGGTAACCTTGTTGAGATTTATTGTCAATTTATAATTATATAAACCAAATTTGGTAATAAAAGCCAAATACCACCATTATCATTCTTATATTAAATAAAACTTTATTTGGTAATACATGTGGGGATTATCTTATTTGCTTATAGAAAGAAATGAAATATTTAAAAATTAACACTGAAGGGATTTACAGGCAATTTTAAGAAGCTCCAAAATACCCTGGATCACTATCTCTGGACCTAAACTGACTTTGAAAATGGCGCATAGATGCTGCAGTTCTAGAGAGTAGAAACTTTCATTACCATAAACTAGAGTAGCTGTAAACTTGTTAATGACAACTCATAAAAATATTAATATAACTGACGAACCACTAATTGTGAAATTGCTGTTTGTTTGTTTTTTTTCGCATTCATTCAATAGTATCTACTGAAAATCTACTGTGTGCTAATGTCCTGTTGCTACAGGACAACACATTGGACCAAAAAAGAATTTATATATCTATATCTATATCTATATCATCTATATCTATCTATATCTATCTATCTATCTATCTATCTATCTATTTTAGTACCTGGAGCTCAGGGATATTATCACCATCTGGATGAGATAAACACTAAAGAAACAACACATATATAATAATATATTGAAATTAATATGTGGTAAGTGCTATAACTGAAAGATACAAGGTATATGAGATCCCAGAGTCAGAAGAATTGACCTGTTTAGGATGATTAGATAAAGATTTCATGAAGAGGTGAGTTTGAGTTCAGATCAGAAGGAAATGTTAAACGGACAGAGAGAAGAGTGTGTGTGGGACGCGGAGGAGGGCAGGTCAAAGGTACTACATGTATAAAGGCCTGAGGCAGATGAGGAAGTTAAAGAGTGGAAGAAAAGCGCCAAAGAATGCAAAGGACAAGGAAACTGAGGTATGTGGTAGGCAGCCCAGGCATGGATGCCCATGCTATTTCATTAACTAACCATGGTAATGAATTTGGTCATTATTCTAAATGTAATGAAAAGAAAATCTGCTTTTATGCAGGGGCAAAGGCATTACCAAATATGCATTTTGAAATTATTGCTCTGGGGGTGTCTGGGTGGCTCAGCGGATTAAGCATCTGACCCTTGATTTCAGCTCAGGTCATGATCTCAGGATCATGGGATCAAGCCCCAAATCAGGATCCATTTTGGGCATGGAGCCTGTTGGGATTCTCTCTCTCCTTCCTCTGCTCTGGCTCCTGACCCACACATGCACACTCTCCCCTCTGTCACTCGCTAAATTAAAAATAAATAAAGTGTTTAAAAAAAAAATATTGCTCTGGATTTAGTGGAAGAAACAGAAGATCCACACACAAACTGGAGAAACAATAGGATGCTATTGTAGTAGCTGTTGAAGCCACAGGGGATTACTTCCATAAGAACTTCAATCAACTGCATGGATAGTTCTATAATCAGAAAAATGTAAATTATTTAGAACAGAAATTCTTAAAATGGAAAGAGTGTGTATATTAAAATCAACTGTGTAGCTTTTTAAAAACTTCACAGGTCAATCTTCCCTTCCTGGCTTTCTTGACTCTGATTTCTCTTAATGCTGGAGTCAATTACACATTAAAAATATTTATGAATAATACTGATAAGTTCTTCTCATATGTTCCAATGGCCAATTACTTAACAACATACTCCTAAACAACCAATTGGTCAAAAAAGAAACCGAGAGAAATAAAAAAAAAAATACATTGAGACAAATGAAAATGGAAATAAACAAATTAATTTTTAAAACATTGTGAGTAATATTCCATTATACATACATATATGAAATAGTATATTAGTCAGGCATAAAAATAAGAAAATCTTGTCTTTCTTTTGATAATATGGATGGGCCTTGAGGGCATTATCCTATTAGAAATGAGTCAGACAATGAAAGACAAATACTGTATGATCTTATTTATATGTGGATTCAAAAAATAAATAAATAAACCATAAACTCATAGATACAGAGAACAGATTGGTGGTGTTGCCAGAGGCAAGGGGTGATCAAAATGGGTGAAAGTCATCAAAGTTACAAGCTTCTAGTCATAAAATAAATGTCATAGGAATGTAATGTATAGCATGTTGACTATAGTTAATAATACCGCATTGTATATTTGAAAGTTGCCACAAGAGTAGATATTAAAAGTTACCATTATAAGGAAAAAATGTTTAAACCTATCTGGTGCATGTTAACTGAATCATTTTGCTATACACTTGAAACTCAGATGTAACTTATTCTTTAAAAAATGTAAAAATAACCAATAAAAATAGTAACTGATTACTTAATAAGGAGTGATAAACGAAAATAGTGTATGTTAAAGACAATATGTAAAAGGCCTACCTCACTATCAGTGAGGACATTTGATGAAAAGGATGATTCCCAAATCCAGTCTCAAACCTACTGAATCAAAATCTCTTAGATATGTGCCTGGGAATGTATATATTTAGACTTGTCTCATGTAATTATTATGGACAGAAAAGCTTAAGAATGTCAATATTAAAGGAAAAATTAATAGCAAGATTTTCTAAAATATTCTATAAATATTGCTTTTCTTAACTAGCTATGGATCATTAATGTAAATTGTGGAAAGTTTGAAGTTATGTGGTGACGATCAGTAACACAGTGCTATCTGTTATTGATTGGTTTCTAATGCATGGTGAGCCATCCCTCAAAAGCAAAGATGGCAGATTTGAAATTCCTATACAGAAACTGAAGAGTGTGAAAAAATTCTCACCAAAATGGATGATTATTCCAACTCCCAATATGATTTTCTCCCAGTATTATTCCTTTTTATTTTTACAACAATCTTCTGAAATATATTCTTATCCACATGGCTAAAATTAGGGCTAGTATTCAACCCTTACTAAAAACACTAAATACATATTCACAAGAATATATTAAAATACACAAATGGTGGGGTGCCTGGGTGGCTCAGTGGGTTAAGCCGCTGCCTTCAGCTCAGGTCATGATCTCAGGGTCCTGGGATCAAGTCCCGCGTCAGGATCTCTGCTCAGCGGGGAGCCTACTTCCTCCTCTCTCTCTCTCTGCCTGCCTCTCTGCCTACTTGTGATCTCTCTGTCAAATAAATAAATAAAATCTTTAAAAAAATTAAAAAAATACACAAATGGATTTTAACTATGAAATATAAATGTACACATGCTAAATATAAAAATTTACATTTATCAAAGATGAAATAAAAGTAGAATTTAGAGTTTTCTAATTATTTCCCTTTCTTAGCACCAAACTGATGTTATATATATATATGTGTATATACACACACACACACACATATATATATATATACATATATATATATACACACACACACACAAATTTAAGATTTATTTATTGGAAAGAGAGCAAGAACAAGTGGGGGCGGGCAATCAAGAAACAGGCTTGCCTCTGAGCAGGGAACCTGATGTGAATCTCCATCTCAGGACACTGGGATTATGACCTCAGCCTAAGGCATATACTTAACTGTCCTGCAAATGGATATTCTTTTGGGAAATGAATATTTCTAAGTTATGCCTTGGTGGAATTGTTCAACAAAGTTTTCTACTTTCTCGCTACAAAAATAAAAAAATAAATACTTGGCAATTTCCCCACTAGATTCATATTTTCATTACCAAAGAGTGCTCATGGAATAGGCTTACTCTCTTCAGGGAGAAATTAGAACAAATGGAGCAAGGAAGAAGTTACTTAATTCATTTCAGCAGCAAAGCATCATGTCAAGTGGCTCCTATGACATTTAGGAGCTATCTTGTTCCTATTTCAAGCCTGTTTTCCCCCCTCTAGTAGAAAAAATGTGCTTTAGGGATAGATTCTTTCTCAGGTATGGTAAAAGATGATCATGTTGGAATTGGTTATTTCATTTAGGACTTGACATATTCCAAATATATCATTATCTATATGTCTATGACCTATAGACATGTTTATATTTCTAAGTGTAAATGGAATATTTACTCTTAGTTGATAAATGTTGAAGTGCCCCAAAGTGGAGATGGACAAGAGAAGGAGAGCAGCACTTCATTCTTTCAGTGAGGGTGCAGATATTTTCTTTAAAGAATCAAACATCAAACTCTGGCACTGCTGCTTCAAGTTGTGTGTACTGATATTGGTGCCTTCTGTTAAATTATTTTTGTGATATACTGAGGACATATTTTTTTGTTTCAGACAAACTCACCAGACTGAATTATTTTTAATTAGTGCTGAGGCTCTATAAAAAACATTAACATATAATAATGGACTGTAGTCATGTACAGACACAGAGATGAAAGAAATTTTCTAATATATTTAATGTTTTTATTGGAAATTATATTTGCTGTTTTCAAGATTATTGACTTTTCCATTCAGAAGAGATAAGAAAGATGTCATCTTAATCATGAAATAAACTCACATACAGGCTATCATTATCCCATGAAGTCATGTTACTCTGGGAAAACATTTTTAGAATACAAAGCCAAGGAGAGTAAAGTAAATTAAATGTTCCACATTTTAAATGATGTGAATTTGATTATTTATAGTGTTATCTATATTATGAACCTGGTTTATAAACTTAAAATGAAATCTTGATATATTTGTATAGTTTCTTAGAATGTTTTTAGCATAGCTAGTATCACAGGAAAGATTTTCCATTTCTATTTTTAAGCTCTATTTGTAAAATGACAGATGTTTCCATACCAACAACTTTTTTCATTCCTTCATAAATATTTTTAAAACACAATGGATTATGTCATTTTCCTGTTTAAAATCCTTCAATGGCTTCCTGATCAATTTAAGATAAAATCCACAGAATGGTCCATAGCATGAACTTGAACATTTAGCATAATCCAGATCTAAACTGTGGATTCCCTAAGTATTCTTTTCCATGTGTACTTTAGTGTTATTCATCCACACCCTGTCTACCTGATATTCTTTTGGTTACTCAAAATCCCAGTTTGCTCTGACTTCACTCATATGTTATTCAAAGTGCCTAGGACTATTTAAACCCCTCTTTTTCTTAAATCATTTCTCAGCCATATTGTTCCTATGCTATTCATTCAGAAAATAGTTATGAGTACCTGTTAAATGCCATGCATTCTTTTGGTCACTATAATCCAGTAGTGGAAACAAAATTAAAATACAAGCCTACTTAGAGCCTGTATTCTGGTAGGTAGAAAAAAATGAATTGAATATATTGTTATATAACAGAATGCTAAGAAGTTATAAGTATCATGAAAATATACACAGACATAGGGTAAGATAGATAATAGAATAAAAAAGCAGGTGAACTTTAAATAGAGCATTTAAAGAAGGTTTTCTTATGAAGATTATATTTGGGGGCAGCTGGATGGCTCTGTTGGTTAAGCCTCTGCCTTCAGCTTAGGTCATGATCTCGGTGTCCTGAGCTGGAGCCCCATGTGGTGCTCCCTGCTCAGTGGGGAGTCTGCTTCTCCATCTCCCTCTGCTGCTTCCCCTGCTTCTTGTGCTCTTTCTCTCTCACTCACTCGCTCACTCAAAAAAAAAAAAAGTCATATTTGAGAAGCAATCTAAATCACTGAAGTGAGCCATGCAAAAACCTGGAATGGGGTGATCTAAAAAGAGAGAATATCATGGTCAAAGCCCTAAAGAAGAGCTAGGATCATATTTTCACATATGAGTAGCAAAATCAGTAAGGAGGAACGAGATGGTATAGGCAAGAGGAAACTAGTTTCATTGTGCACATGTTGTATTTTTGTATGTATTGGAAGGAGACAAACCATAAGTGACTCTTAATCTCACAAAACAAACTGAGGGTTGGTGGGGGGAGGGGATTTGGGAGAAGGGGATGGGATTATGGACATTGGGGAGGGTATGTGCTTTGGTGAGTGCTGTGAAGTGTGTAAACCTGGTGATTCACCGACCTGTACCCCTGGGGATAAAAATATATGTTTATATAAAAAATAAAAAATTAATTAGAAAAAAAAGCATTGGATATTTTGAGTAAGAAGTGATACAATATGTTATTAAAATATTAAAATGAATCATTCTGGCTGTTGAATGAAAATCTCTAAGGGACATACTGGTCCATTTTTTCACATGACAAATAATCTCAAAATCAAAGTATGTTGGAGGGATAAAGAAGCCAATGGCAATTTATCATCAGAGACCACGAAATCAAGAAAAAAGGCAAGGGTGCCTACTCCCATTTTTTTAAAAATCAATTAATTTATTTTCAGCATAACAGTATTCATTATTTTTGCACCACACCCAGTGCTCCATGCAATCTGTGCCCTCTCTAATACCCACCACCTGGTACCCCAACCTCCCACCACCCCCCGCGCCACTTCAAACCTCTCAGATTGTTTTTCAGAGTCCATAGTCTCTCATGATTCACCTCCCCTTCCAATTTCCCCCAACTCCCTTCTCCTCTCTAATTCCCCATGTCCTCCATGCTATTTGTTGTTCATAATACAGGAAGTCCTAGCCAGAGCTATCTAGTCAAGGAAAAACAAAACAAAACAAAACCAAAACATCCAAATGAGAAAGGAAAATTCTCTGTTTTCCGAGGATATAATCTTATATGTAGAAGATTCAAAAGATTCAGCAAAATAGTGATTAGAACTAATAAAGAAATTCAGTAAAGTTGCAGGATATACAATCATACAAATGCAAAATCAATTGCATTTCTGTAGACTAACAAAGAACTACCTGAAAAAAATTGTGAAAACAATCCCATTTATAATAGCATAAAATAGAATAAAATACTTAAGAATAAACTTCAATCCAAGGAGATGAAAGACTTATAAACTGTAAACTGTAAGACATTGATGAAGGAAAGAAAACACAAATAAATGGAAAGACATCCCATGTTCATAGATCGGAAAACTTAATATCATTAAAATGCTCATAATATCCAAAGTTATCTACAGATTCCATGCGATCTCTATCAACATCCCAATGGCATTTTTTCTTACAGAAATAGAGAAAAATCGTAAAATGCATATGGAGTCACAATGATCCTGAAAAGTCAAAACAATAGTGAGAAAGAACAAAGGTGGAGGCCTCATGCTTCCTGATTTCAAAATAGATTATAAAGCTACAGTAATTAAAACAGCATAGTACTGACCTAAAGGAAGATATACAGACTAATGGAACAGAATGGAGATGTATTGGGAAAGTACAGAGATCCCAGAAATAAACCCATGTACGTATGGTCAACTAATCTTAAACGATGTCAAGAATACAACAAAGGGGAATGGGTAGTTTTATCAGGCAATGGTTTTGGCAAAGCTGGATATCCAGATTCAAAAGAATGAAATTGTATCTTTATCTTACAACATACATAAAATAATCAACTCAAAATGTCTTAAAGCCTTAAATGGAAGAACTGAGATTATAAAACTTCAAGTGGAAGACAGAAGAAAAACACAACATTAGTCCTGGCCATGATTTTGTGACACCAAAAGCATAGACAACAAAAGTAAAACTAGACAATTGAGACTACATCAAACTCAAAAGATTTGCATAATAAAGGAAGCAATTAATAATGAAAAGACAATCCACAGAGTGGAAGAAAATATTTGAAAGCCATATATCTGATAAAAGATTAATATTCAAAATATACAAGAAACCCCTACAACTCAGTAGCAACACACACACACACACACACACACACACATCCAGTTGAAAAATAGGCAAAGAACTTGAATAAACATTTCTCCAAAAATGACACATAGGGACAACAGTATTTGAAAGATAGCTCAAAATCTCTAATTGTGAAGGAAATGCAAATAAAAACCACAAGAGATCGCCTGTTAAGATGGCCATTACTAAAATAAATAAATAAATAAATAAATAAAAGATAGATAATAGATAAAACAAGTGTTGGTCAGTGAGGATTATAGAGAACGCTAATGCACTATTAGTGAGAATGTAAAATCGTGCGATCTTCATAGAAACAGCGAAAAAGAGCAAAGATAGAGGACTTGGTGGTTGAGGTGGAGCTGATGTTATATGTGAAACATCGTGAAATCAGTGCATTCTCTCCTTTCAACACATAATGGGTCTTGGAAAATATTTACTAAATGGAAGACTGGTAAAATATGAAAATGAATCAACACAATCGAAAAACAAGGGATTAAAGCCTTTTTTTAGTCAGTTTGAGCTGCTCTAATAAAAATACCACAGACTGAGCACCTTGAACAACAAACATATAATTGTCACAGTTCTGGAGGCTGGAAAGTCCAAGATTAAGGTGGTGGCAGATTCGTGTAGGAGGCCCACTTCTGGTTCATCTTTTCATTTTGTCCTCACATAGCAGAAGGAGTGAGAGGTTTGTGGATTCCTTTTTTAAGGACCCTAATTCCACTCTGAGTGTTCAACCTTCATGACTTAATCATTTACCAAAGACCTTAACTACAAATACCGCCATATTGAGGGTTATGATTTTAACATAGGAATTGGGTGGGGAGAAGCAGAGAGACATAAATACTCAGTCCATAATAAGCCTGAAACACTGAGACTAAGAACATTTAGATATATATTTGCTTTTTACTGAAGAAAAAAATCTGGGCTAGATTTCTAAGTCTGATAATTGGTTCAAAATACTATTATCTGGATTATTATTATCATATTCAGCTATTTGAAGATCAGTGTGTCAACACTAATTTTAGTTCCAAGTACTCCCTGGAATATCAGCTACTACTTTGAAAATGAACACTTATGTATTCTCTTTACATAGTTTGTTTATTTCAAAATTATGGACTTTTTTCTTGAATATGATTATATCTTTAAAATATTCTTTTTAGGAGAACAGCTCCTTGACATGGATCTTGGCAATGATATTATGAACATGGCATATAAAACACAAGCAACAAAATAAGAAATAAACAAGTAGGATTATATTGAGCTAAATATCTCCTCCACAGCAAAAGAAATGGCCAACAAGATGAAAAGATAACCTATGGAATGGGAAAAAATAATCAGAAGCCATATATTTCATAAGGGGTTAATATCCAAAACATATAAAGAATGCATACAACTTACTAGCAAACAAATAAAAAATGCAAATAATTCAGTGAAAACATGGACAAAGAGGACTTAAAGAAGATATACAAATGGCCAACAGGTATATAGAAAGGTGCTCGATGTCACTGATCATTAGGAAAATGAAAGTCAAAACTGTGAGATATCACCTCATGCCTGTCAGATGGCTATGATCAAAAGGACAAGAGATAAAGGTTGGCGAGGATGTGGAGAAAAAGGAACCCTGTACATATTTCCTGGGAATGTAAATGGGTACAGTCAGTATGGAAAAAAAGTATGGAGGTCCCTCAAAAAAAATTAAAAATAGAACTACCATATGTTCCAGAAATTTCACTTTTGAGAATATATCTAAGGGAAACAAAAATACTATGCCAAAGAGATGCCTGCATCCCAATGTTCATACAGCATTATTTATAACAACCAAGACATGGAAACAATCTAAGTGTCCATCAACAGATAAATGGATAAAGAAAAATTGCTTGTGTGTACACACACACACACACACACACACACACACACGTGACTATTATCCCAGCATTAAAAAAGGAAAAAAAAAAAAAAAGAAAAAACCTTGCCATTTTAACTATGCAGATGAGCTTTTGAGGGCATTATTCTTAGTGAAATAAGTCAGAGAGAGACAATTATGGAGTGATCTCATTTATATGAGCCATCTGAAAAACAGAAACAAAAGCTCATAGAAAGAGATCAGGTTTGTGTTTATCAGAGGTAGAGAGTGGGGTTAATTGGATGAAGATGGTCAAAATATACAAACTTCCAGTTATGGATTGAATAAGTACTAGGGGTGTTTTCTACAACATGATAACTATAACTAACACAACTATATGGTATATATGAAAGTTGTTATGAAACTAAATCCAAAAAATTACCACCACAAGGAAAAAAACACATTTTTTTCTTGTTCTTTTCTTGTTATTTATATGAGATGATGGATGTTAACTAAACTTACTACAGTGATCCTTCACAATATGCCCACGTTTAAGTCATGCTTTACCCCACAAATTTAAAAAGTGATGTATGTCACTTATATGTCAACCAAAAAATATTGTCTTACTGCTTCTGCAAATTTTTAAACTTTTCTATCTACATGGAAAAGAGTATTACCAATTAATATTTTTAAAAAATACATCACCCTCTACTAGTTTCATTATTATTCTCTTCTACTATTTTTTTCTTACAGTTTTTAGATTTATGTGCTTATTACTAAAACGACATAAGCATCTAGTGTATTTTTTAAAAATATTCTTGAGTTCGTTTAGGGAAAAAATATCCATAAAATACTTTTCTTTCCTGATTCTTAATAAAGCTATTTAAAATAGTAATAAGATTATGATAAGTTATTGTATGGGAATTTCAAACATATTGAATGATTCTGTCCTTTCAAGGGCATTTGCTTCTGTAAATAGACTTGTGTTTATATCAATGGAATTTGCTTTTTTACTAAAAGGAAAAGCATAGGATGGATTTAAAAATTATGAACTTCTGAGATTGAGAACATAGGGAGGCAGCCTATGAGACAGAGAAGTGGGCCACAAAGAAGTTTGAGAAAGTTGGAGGAAAATTATTGAGCTTTACTTTAGGTAGTTTTTCTTAGAAGGAATAAAAAAAAATCTTGTAGAGATATTTTATAGATAATAGAAAGTAATTGAAAGTCTAGGAGCTGATGTATTCCTCTAAGAAAAGTAATATGTAGTAACAATGTAAAAAGACATAATATATTATACAATTCAACAAAGCCAGTGGGAAATTGTATTGAGTACATTGGCCTTTGCTTAAATCACAAAATCAATAAAGATTTGCCTCTGTATGGGAAGGCTTTCTGAAGATAAATTTCAGGGTACCAACACTAAAGAATTATTATTTTTTTTTATCTACAGTATACTGGAAAAAAAGCAATTTTATAGGTGGTATGGAAAACATCTTTTAATATTATTTGTAAGAATAAATAGACATCAATTTAATAAACATGTATTAAATATCCGGGATGTATACAACACTTTGGTAGATCTTTAGGTATAAGACTTTAGATTTTGGTTTTCAGTTGGTATTTTGCCATTTGCTAATAAAAATCCCAAAGGTACGACAGAATAATCTTTCAAATTATTTTTTTAGCCTGGTTTTTTTCTCCCCTATTTCATGTAATGTTTAAATATGTTACTATGTAGCTTATCTTTTCTTGCATAAAATGAGTTGATCGTGAAGTTTAATTACTGTGTCAGTCATGTTGTTAGGTAGACTTCAGAATGCAATATATACTTAATAGAAAAAAGAGAGGGAAGTAAATCATTTGCAAGCACTCTAAAAAAACTGCCAGACATTATTTCACACACACAAAAAATCAAATCATGAAGGCAACATGGAATGAATTACGAGACAGATCAAGATTACTGTGATACAGCTTCTAAAACACACATTTAACATCAGCAGCCTTTAAATGCTTTGCAGTGGTTACTGGGCAATGACTAAGTTTCTATACAGGCAATTATTTGGAGCACAGAATGGATACTACACATATTCTGCAGCAAAAGATTGAGAGATGCATAGGAAACAAGAGTTTTCACTGCTGAAATAAAGGACAATGAGGTTGAAAATAAAAGATACTTTTCTGCCACTCAGAATCCATTCTTCCTCTTACTAATGCAAGTACATGCATATGTGCACTCTCAAACATAAAGCCAATAAAACAGTAAAAAGAAAAAGCAAAATATGGAAGAAATAAGATTAGGCCTAGATTAGTCCCTATTAAGACAAAAATACAACCCAAAATTTAGGAATGGTTTCTTCTTTTAAAATAACATTCTATTTTTGGGGGGAAGATTTTTTCCATCAAGGAGGAAATCTAAGTACAATGTGAAAAGCTTGATGCCATTCAGGAGCAAAGGAAATTAAATATGAAAATAGGCAATATAAGCAGGTATTAACCTTAGTGAAATTACATTTTCCTACTTTCTCTTTTATTAGGTGCAAAGAACTTTTAATCTATCACAAAGTCACTTTGGTCTATATCAGTAGTACAAATTTAGAGTTTGCACTGTATCTGTGTTGATAATATTTATGTATTGTGTTCCTGAAGAGTTCTGTACATCACTTAAAGTCAGTATCCATTTAATACCAAGTTATTCTTTCTAGTCATAATAAGTGGACATGGTTAATATATTTGTTTTATGGATATATTTTATTTGTACTCTATACAGCTTGTTGTTTTTACCTTTCTAGGATACAATGTCCTTAATATCTTTGATAATGGGATTTTTATTTATTTTTACTTATTATTTTATTTATCTATTGTTTTGTAGAAAGAGAGAGACCATGCATGCATTTGAGTTGGGGGGAGGGTGTGGGGGCGGAGCAGCCAAAAAGAATCTTAAGCAGATTCCTTGCTGAGTATGCAGCCCAATGCAGGGTTTGATTTCTCAACCATGACATCATGACCTGAGCCAAAATCAAGTCAGATGTTTAACTGCTGAGCTACCCAGATTCTCTTAATATAAGATATTTGGAAATGTATAATATCTGCCTTTAGAATAGCATAAACTACTTTTCAGATGACCATGCCTCACTTCAATAGCACTTAGTTGAAATTAGTGACAGTTTAAATTTAGCTGTTAATAATTTTTTTAAAGCTATTAATTGTAAGCTCTCTTATCAGCTTTGCCACTGTGCTAATAATATTATGACATCTATCAAATGTCATTACATTTTGCAAATAGAAACAGGACCTAACCTTTAGTGATCCTATGAATACTGAATGTAGTTGCTGGAGTTGGCACAGTTTCTTTTATTTTTTTTAAATATTAAATATATGATAGGTAAAAGTTAAACAATACACTGCTGCACAAACAATGGGTCAAATAATAAATCAAATGGAAAATCAAGATATGGCTCAAAATAAAAGAAAAACAAAACACAATATTTGAAAACCTGTGGAATGCAGCAAAAGTGGATGCCAGAGTGAAATTTATGCTATAAATGCTTGTATTTTCCAAAAAGTGCAAATAAACATCATTACACCACAAAAAACTAGAAAAAGAAGAAACTTAGCTGAAATTTAGTAGAGGAAAGAAATAACAGGGAAAAATCAGAAATAAAACAGAGACCAGAATAAACATAACATTGAAAATAATGATCTTTTTTTCCAAAAAAAAAAAAAAAAAACAAAATTAGCAATGCATTAACTACATTAACTAAGGAAAAAAAAAAAAAAGACTTAAAAACCAAAATGGGAAATGGAAAGCAATACAATAGACAACCACAGAAATATATAATGTGATAACGCACTACTATAAACAATTATATACTATTAAATCAGTTGACTTAGAAAAGCCAAAAGCAGATAATTCCTAAAAACACCCAAGTTATCAAGATTGAATCATGAATCTTAAATCTAAGAAATAGGAATCTTCTTAGACAAATAACAGAAATGAAGGTTGAATTAGGAATCAAAGTCTCTCAGCACAGAAAATTTCAAGATTACATGGTTTTGTTGGTGAATTCTACCAAACATTAAAAAATAATAATTAATGAAAGTCTATCAAAGTCTTACAAATAATGAAACAGAAGAAATACATTCAAAATCATTCTGAGTCCAATATTACCCTGATACCAAAGCAGAATAAAACAGCACAAGAACAAAAAAGTCTAGTTCATCTGATGTAAGTATTGCTGTGCTTTCTTTGACATCCTTTTGCATATTTTCCACCCCCTCATTTTCAATCTGCAGGTGTCTTTAGTTCTAAAATGTGTCTCTTGTAAAGCAGTATATAGATGGGTCTTTTTTTTTTTTCCCCCATTCTGATACCTTATGTCTTTTGATTGGGGTATTTAGTCCATTTACATTCAAATTATTTATTGACAGGTATTTTATTACTTATTTTATCATTGTTTCTGGAAATTTTCTCGGATTCTTTCTTGTCTTTGTCACTTTTGGTGTGTCCTTTGCACTCAGAATCTCCTTTAATATTTCTTGCTGGGTTAGTTTAGTGGTCTCAAACTTCTTTAGTTTTTGTTTGTCTGGAAAACTGTCTCTCCTATGCTGAATGATGGACTTGCTGGACAGGATATTCTTTGCTACAGATTTTTCCCATTCAGCACTTTGAATGAACCACTTCCTTCTGACTTTCCAAATTTTTGTTGAGAAATCTGTAGCTAGCCTTATGGGTTTTCCCCTGTAAGTTAAGGACTACTTTTGTCTTTCTACTATTAAGATATTTTTATCACTACATTTTGCAAATCTAACTACAATTTGTCTTGGTGTTGGCTTGCTTTCTTTGATATTGATGGACTTCTCTGTGCCTTCTGGATCTGGATGTCTCTTTCCTTCCCAGGTTAGGAAGTTTTATGCTCTTACTTCATGAAATATATTTTTTGCTCCCTTTTCTCTCTTCTCCTGGGGAATTTTACAATAAAAATGTTATGTTTGATGGAGTCGTGGAGTTCCCTAAATCTATTCTTTCGTTGCAGTTCTTCTTTCTCTCATTTGTTCAGCTTCTTTATTTTCCATTATTTTGTCTTTGGATTCTTAAGTCATTCCTCTGCTTCTTCCAGTTTTGTGTTCATTGCATCAACTTGTTTCCAATCTCATTTATTGCATTCTTCATCTCTGATTCTTTTATAACTCTTTTATTTCTGTTGCAAGAGTCTCACTGATGTTTTCTATTCTTTTCTCAAGTCTCATTAAGATCATTGTTTTGAATTCTCCATGAGTCATGTCTGTTTCACTTTGATTTCTGGCCATGGCCTTATCTTGTTGTTCATTTGGGATAAATTCCTCTGACTTGGCATTTTTGCAAGTCTCTGCTGTGTATTAAGCCAGTAATGTTTCCTGCTCCTGAAAGTAATAGCCTTATGAAGAAGAGATTATGTAGCATAACTTCTTTTAAAAGTTTTTTAAACTTTAAGTCAGTGCTTATTTTCATCAACTATTCACTTACTTTAATAATGTCATCTATAAACGTGCTGACAACTTTTTGTCATCTCAGAGTATGTCTTGACACAAATTACACATGTTTTTTCAATATGATTTATTATTCCAAAGAATGGGTGGAAATAGTCATTGACACATTATGGAGATGTAGTTTTATTTTTTTAAGGACTTACTTTCCTTAACAGTTTGCATGTATACAGGGCTATCATTCTGAAGTAAGATGCTGAAGTGTTCTCAAGTTATCGTCTATCTTGTTATACATTTTAAGACTTCAGTATAGCAAATATTTTTTTTAAAGATTTTATTTATTTATTTGACAGAAGGAGATCACAAGTAGGCAGAGAAGCAGGCAGAGAGAGGAGGAAGCAGGCTCCCTGCTGAGCAGAGAGACCGATGTGGGGCTTGATCCCAGGACCCTGGGATCCTGACCTGAGCCAAGGGCAGAGGCTTTAACCCACTGAGCCACCCAGGCGCCCTAGTATAGCAAATATTTAGTTTGACTGTGTGGTGTTATCACAGATAAAATAAATAGATTGTATAAATGTAGTTTTTCCCCATATGACATCTAGAAAATCTATCATCTATCTATCTATCTATCTATCTATCTATCTATCTATCTATCTAATGTCTATCAAGTTTTAGATATCTACTGGTTACCAAAAGTGAGTTGATTAGTTACAAAAACAAGGTACTATAGATTGACCAGAAAAGTTAATAATTGATGATATGCTGTTTCCTGATTTGTGAATGGAATTGTATCAGGTCCTACTAGGAAGACTATTAATAGTAACTGATATACATACATAAGTGGGAGATTTGTCCCAAAGCCCAGTAATTGTTAAAATGAATGCACTAACCAGAGAGTTTTAAATAGATATTTTAAAGTTTAGATGTTGGAAATAGTAGTGGAGTTGATTCCAATCTAGAGAAAGATTTACACAAAGTTCAGGAACAAATATTCAAAATGTATCAATAATAAAACAGTCACATTAACTGTTCTGGAATAGAAATTCTGCACAGACAAAAATGAAAGGTAAGTGTAATAGATGATGGAATGTAATAAGAAACTGATGGCGTACATTTAAAAGAGATACTGAAGACTTCCAAGATAATGGCAAGAACATGCCCATTCTTTTTTTTTTTTTTAAGATTTTATTTATATTTTTTTTTTAAAGAGAGAGAGTACACACAAGTAGGCAGAGAGGCAGGCAGAGGCAGCAAGAGAAGCAGGCTCCCTGAGGAGAAGGAGCCAGGATGCTGGGATCATGACCTAAGCCACCAACTGAGCCACCCAGGCATCCCAAGAACATGCCAATTCTTATTAAAAAAAAAAAATTATAACATCTGCATGGTTTACAAATCTGATACTCTGTTGTAGACTTTCCAGATAGACCATTCTATAGCTCCCACCCACTGAGCTTGTGTGGTCAAGCCTACCAAATGCTCTCAAAATGCCAAAGAACATCTTTTGTCTCCCAAAATGGGAAGTTGTGATTTCCAGAAATGCCAATGCTTATCAGTAACTTGATAGAATCCTGAAATGTAGGCTTGGCAATTTTCCTTGGAGAATTGATAAATGAACCAGGAATCAGTTCTTTAATGTGTTTTATTAATACAATTAAGGCTCATTGATTTGACTAATGATTTCCAATAATGCAATACTTTATATTTGTGTCTAACTTAAGGGGCTCTGTGGACTCTAGAGCATTGTTTGGCTACATATCATGTTGAAATAAGTAAACTGGAATTAATATTTGGGTAAAGGAATGTATTAATATGATCTGAATCTGACTGAAATAAAAATTACATTAGAAAACTAAATTCTATTTTTTTAACTGATAGGGAAGATCTTTTATTAAATGTTGGATTAATTCTCACGTCTCCAAATTTCATTACGAAGTATTCCTTAATTCATTTCAGACCTTTTGTTTAGAGTAATTTTCTTTATATCTTCTGTATATTCTTCAGAATTTTTCTTTACTCAGTTTGCTAGTTTTAAAATGTTTATTTTGCTTAAAACATTATTTTGCCAAAACTTTTGAAAAGTATTTTGTCTTCATGTAATATTTAAGGTTGACCATTTTCTCTTAGTGCACTGATGTTATTTCACTATACAGCTGACCCTGGAACAATGTAAGTTTGAACTACTAGGTCCACTTATGTCTGAATTGATTAATGAATGTAGCACAGTACCATAAATATATTTTATCTTCTACCTTAATATTTTCTTTTCTCTGGCTTATCTTATTGTAAAAATACAGTATATAATCTATATTACATACAACATATGTGTTAATTTGTGTTTATGTTATTGGTAAATCTTCCAGTCAACATTAGGCTATTAGTAGTTAAGTTCTGAGGAAGTCAAAACTTACACATAGAGCAGTATCCGAAACCTTGAATTATTTAAGCATCAACCATATTCTGGCTTCCATTATTTCTAATGGCGAGTTCAGGAGTCACTCTAATAATAATTCCACTGAAGTTAATTGTCTTTTTCTTTCTGACTGCTTTCAGGATTTTCTTTTTGCCTTAGATGTTCTATATTTGTATTTGTTGTGTCTGGGTGTATATCTCTCTATTTTTTAGGGGATTCATCAGCCTTCTTAAATCTATAGGATATTATATTTAATCAACTATGAAAAATTCTCATCGGTTTTCTTGTTGAATATTGTATTCATTTTCTTCCTCATCTCCTTCAGAAGCCCAGTTGGATATGCTTTAGATATTCTATTTCTTTTCTTAGGATCTCTACTCAGTGTTTTCATATTTTTAAACTCTGTTTCTCTGTGTCACTTTTTTGATAATTTCTTTACATCAATTTTTCAGGACACAAATTTCTTACAGCTTCTCTTAGTCCACTGCTAAAAGCAATTACATTTTATATACGTATATTATTAATTTCTAGATTATATATATATATTTATTTTATTCATATATGGTGCTGATTTCAAATTGCTTGCCTTTTACTCATAATTTCAGTTTCTTCTTATTGTTTTAAACCTATTTTAAATTATGTTTCATAATTTCAATATCTGAAGTCTGTGTAATCTCAGCCTTGGCTCTTTTCTTCATTCATTCATGATCACCTGTGTTTTGTTTGGTTGTTTTTATACCTTTGCTTTTGCCATTGTGATCTTATTATCCTCAAGCTTTAGTTCTAGAAATTGCTGAAAGCTCACATAGAAGATTGAGAACCTTCAAAAAAATGGATTTGCTTTGCTTTAAAAATATGTGGGAGCCTTACCAACTTTTAATGATTTTAAACTAAATTCCCACTTTGAAGTAGCCTGACCACATTTGTAGGATTCCCTAAGAGAACTTTCTTCCTTTTTACTAAATGAATCCCACGTATCTTGTTTATCTCTCCCTATCTGAATATCAAACATAATAATTAACACATATCCTGGGTGATGTGCATTTTATTAAATACATTTATTTTAAACTGTCACAGTCATGAAGATTTAGTCAGGCTCCAAGTGGATATCTGAAATAATTAGTTGAGTGCACAGGGTGACTAAGAATGCAAACAGCATCCTCAAGCCCTTCTTTTAATTGAAACAAAATATGATGCTGAGTCCTATCTCCTGGTGTTTATAGTTAATTTCATTTAAATAATTTGGCACAAAGGCAATAATTTCACCATATGCAAACAAAAGCATGAAGACAAATAAAATTAAAGCACACAAAAAAATCTATTTCAAACCATTGGCAGAATGCTGTTTGTTAAATTTAGCATGAAAATAATTTGTACAATAAGGATTTTTCCCAAAATTCCATTGGAGACATGAGAGAAATTCCCTGTAGTCCCCAAACTCCTGTTTCAGTGAACACTACAAAATTATTTTTAGAATGTTTTCTGGATCTGCTAATCTTATACACCCACAATACCAAATGTACAAATTCTTACTGGGCACAGGGAGCTTACTTCTCTTCATTCTCAGTCTGATTTTGATATTCTGATATACCAAATTCTAGCAACGTACACCATTTTAGAAAATATTTTCTAAAGGTCACCTTGTATTTAACAGAACTAGTGCAGTGGTTAATAACTAACTAAACAACCTCTTTACCTCTCTTCATAAGTAAAATGTATAATTCTATTTTTGCAAAACTTCAGCACAGTACCAATATAAAAACAAAATAGCAACTGAACAAAGAAATGTACATTCTTGTCTTTTAAGTTGCTATAAATTATTTTATTATGTTGCATTAAAAGACTCCTTTTCATAGATTGCTGTTTCCTTGTTTATGTTAGCATAAGAAAAGTTCTGACAGTTGGTTAATATAACTTTTTATTAATAATATATAGGCTATTTTTCTATTTAATGAAGTAATTTTATTTATTTCAGAATGCAAAGAAAAATGACAAAATTTCAATGATAGAAACAAAAATGGCCTAAAATACCAATATCCAAAAAGAATAATCTTTTTGGAGTGGATTATTCTAAGTTTTTTCTATAATATATAAATTATCTAAAATACATAATATATACAAATATATAGTAAATGCACAGAACCACCTATATTCTATACATTCCTTAACTCAGACAATATATAATTTGTAACTTGTTTTTAAAATATATACATACATTATACTGGATATACAGTTCATACAACTGTTCTCTTAATATTTGGATAAACCACAGAAAATACATACATTTGATTATTTAGTTTTGTGGGTTTTAAAACTATATAACTGATCATAATATCTTCTTACCTAGTCTAAATGACTTCCACAGTTTACAGTCTCCTTATTACTATAGTTCAAATATTCCAAAGACACTGTATTCTGGAAAGAGAACTTTCATTTTATTTTTATACTTTAAACTTGGGTGCTGATAAATGTCCAGTTCACATGCATAAGCCCTGAGAGACTAAACAATGTCAGAGTACTACAAGTTCCAATCACAGTTACCACTTTTATAGTAACTTTATATTTTATAGAAAACATACCACCACTATTAGTATTTTGAGGTAGATATTAGTAGCAGAACTGTGTGGATTTAAGATAGAAACAGACCCTCATCTTTCTCTTCTTTAAAATTAGATAATATTACCTATCCCCTGTATTCCTTAGGATGAATTAAATAAAAACTGCATATGTTACTTACTTAGCATTACATCAACATGTAATAAGTACTCAGTAACTGTCTTTTGTTCTGTGTGTCATTTTTCTTTTTTCATATGAGGAAATGGAAGCATGTAGAGATAAAATCACATATCCAAACTGAGAGGTGTTAATAGCAGAATTAGACCTTGAATCTCAGTCTTTCACACTCAGTACCATTTTCAACTATTGCCCTTCTAATGTTGAGTACTCTGTGGACAAAAGATCTGAAAGAAAAATGACAGATCTAATTGTGGCTCTCCACTCAGAATTATAGAATGAGAGGAGATTTGGATATTTTTCCTATGCCTTATATATGTCCAGTATAAGGAAAGTGGCTAGAATCTTCAGTGTATAAGTGGTTTACCAAAATAAGAAGGGATTAACAGAAATTAAAACAACAACAGCAGCAACAATAAACAAAACAAAACACAAGAAATGAAACTATTCTCCTTGACTGCTGGTTCCAAACACATTGTCCTTAAAACCATTAGCAAGGGTAGGAGAGTTTTTCTAACTATGCCACCCTACCTAATACCCAATCAATTCTGTACAACTTTATTTATGATAACATGTATTTTTGTACAAATTCTAGATTTGGAGTATTTTGTTATCCAATATTATAACTTAAAATTTGTTTGCTATATTATCATAATAAAATTAGTATAAATACTCAATATAAATGTAATATCTAATTATATGTGAAATATATGCAATTTTAATGTTCTGAGTAAATGAGTTAATGCAGTCAACTAAATTTGACAAAGGGCCATCTCTTTAAACAGGTGTTAACTGGCCTTATCATTTTTTTATTATTTTATTTTATATTTTATTTATTTATTTGGCGGGGGAAGAGTGATTGAGAGAATCAGTGCGGGGGAGGGGCAGAGGGAGAAGCAGACTCCCCGAGAAGCAGGGAGCCAGATGTGGGACTCAATACCAGGACTCTGGGCTCATGACCTGGACCAAAGGAAGATGCTTAACCAACTGAGCCATCCAGCTGCCCTTGGACTCATCATTTAAAAAGAAGAAATAACTTTAAAATTAGATAAAAATTATGGACCTGAGAAAATTTGTATTTTTGCTAAGACTGAAGTTAAGGAGAATAAATTCCAAATAAATGAAGTCTTCTAAAACCATCCTTCGGTATGTCCGAGATCTAAAAATCCATCTACTTCATCTAAATACATGTATACACACCTCAGAAAATATATTAGCTACCCTAAATGCTTATATTGGGTGACATGTAAAGCTCAGCTGTTTTGTTTTTATTAGAAAATCACAATATCATGCAAATGATTTGGGACCTCCCAATAATTCCATATCCATTTTTTATTAAATGCAGAAAGAGCAGAAAGCACAAAAAGCTTAGGGAAAGTGACTGAAAGCTCAGCCTGGCCAAGTAAGGTCATGTGTAGTAATTGTCACTAGTCAGCACCTGGTCTTCAATGTTTCTAAGCTTGACACTTTTTTTGAATCTGGTCTGAGGAGACTAAATTACACTTATTGACTGGATAAAGTTTATAAAGCAAATTCCTACTCATTGCTTAACTGTGAAAGGTATATCTTCACCCAGAGAATACATGTTCTCCCAACCGGTAACCCTTTGTGTTATCCTGTCACAGGAAACAAATTCATAATCAGAAACTGTCAATCGTGTCTGAACATAACATCCAAGTAAAGGTATACAGACTGCTGTGAGCAGGTGGTCTTAAACGGTGCTACTTGAGATATGTGGCAGTCTTCAGATTTACTTGGGGAGACAACAAGTCATATTCACCCTAATTCTAACACTTGATAGAAATTCAGGGGTCATAAAACACATGCAGTTCTCACAAAAATGAATATACCTTAATCAGCATGGGAAGTTTGAAACAATTCCTTAGGTGGTCCTGATAGCCAGTTTGACATCCACCAGTTTTTGAGAGGCAATTCTTCCAGCCATGGGAAAGCCTGATGAACTATCCATACTGTGTTGGAGAACATTCTGCCCTGGAAAAGTCATATTCATGTCTGCCAGCTAGTCAGATACTGAAGTTATGTGGGCAGCATTAAACGAAGCGGATGAACCTATTTCACTTATCTAGGTACTGTGTTAGTCTTTTTTATTCATTATATCTTATCCTCATTTTATAGATGATGTATTTGGAATGAAATATATTCAATAATTTGGTCACTGTCACATAGGTAATAAGTACCGTAACTAGGACTGAGAGACTTATCTGCTTAAAATGCAAATCCTTATCAACTCACTTGCCTCACTGTAGATAGTACTGGTAAAGCAAAGTATCCGATATTTCTGAGCATTGGTTTGCACTTGACAAAAACTTGTCATCTAAATACATGTATACACACCTCAGAAAATATATTAGCTACCCTAAATGCTTATATTGGGTGACATATAAAGCTCAGCTGTTTTGTTTTTATTAGAAAATCACAATATCATGCAAATATAAGAATAGACAATTTAAAAACATCTGTACTTGCAGCGTGTTATGTGAACTTGTATCAAGAAGGCTGCATTATGACTTGTAATAAAATCTATATATAGACTTGATGTGTTGTATTTTTTGTGCAACAGTATAACCAATCATATTTTTGGTCATACTTTAATTCTGATGATAAAATTTAGTTGGATTCCAGTGATTCCTAAATTTCCATCACATTAAAAGCAGTTTTGCATGGATTACTCTACTTATAAGTAGAAATGAAAACATACCTAATGAGGGTTAAACATCAGTAAAACGACAGGACTAATACTCTAGGAGCTAAACAGAATTGGGGTAGTCTTGAAGAAGAAATCGTTGAACACTTCAGAGTACATTTTCAGCCTTAATCTTAAAAATACCAAAACTTGTCCTTCTAAGTGAAGAACATTCCAAATTTTCACTTTTTGGTAGAAGAGGAACAGCAATATAGAATCTAGTTCTTTTGCAACATTCTGAACAACTTCAAAAGATCTTGGCAGGCATTTTTCCCCCTGAATTAACTATACACACGGCTAATAATCTCCTGAAGCTTTTCTCTTATTTACATAGTCCAATTCTCTATCTTCTGAAATGATAGATATAGTAATGACATTGGGGAATACATTGGAAGTGAATGAGTATCCTGAGAACCAGAAGAAGGAAGTTGTATGCCACTTTCAAATAAACTTTTGATCTCTAGCAAGAATAGACAATTTAAAAACATCTGTACTTGCAGCGTGTTATGTGAACTTATATAAAGAAGGCTGCATTATGACTTGTAATAAAATCCAGTGTTAGAAATACCCTGACAGTATCAGAATGCTCCTTGGAAAGGATACTGAAGTTTGTGAGAAGGTAAAGTATAGAGCATTTTCTCTAAAAGACTTCAGTCTCCATTGCCTCTGACACCCTTGCCATGACCAGATACACTTTCTTACGGCATTTGGAAGGAGCACAATATCAGTTTCACATAATTTAAATGAGAACCGTGTTCTATTGCATTTGCACTTACGCTGTAAAATCAAGATTCACGAGGGCTCAAGGAGAATCAGGCTATGAATGTGTCATAAGAGAGATTGCTAAAGTCCGTAAAACTAAGAAAGTCATGTTATGACAAATTGTGATTCCCACTGCAAATACAAATCTGAAAAAGATATGCTACTTTGTAAGAGATTATAAGGAATAAATATAAGAAATTTGTACCTACTTAATTGGATTTTTTTTAGCATTTGAAAAAATAAAAACATTATTTCAAAATCTTCTAGGAATTATTAAGTATCAGAATGCTTGTAATGATTTATAATTGAGATCTATGTAGTCTTCACAATGAAATTTGTATGGGCTTTACTGATACTCCTATGTAATTGATCTATGGTAAAGTAGATCTTTTTCAGATAGAGGATAGCAGCCTCAAGATATAGCTTTCTGAATTCATACAGACATAATGGTCTCAGTCTTTAGATCTATTTACAGCAATTAAGATGCTAATTTTTTTTGTTAAATATTTACATTTACATTATTTCCTCTGCCAGAACCATACACTGTTACCTGACTAGATTTTTGTGACATTTCTACTAAACAGAAAATCTTGATTACTGATCACACTTTTGTGTTTTATAGGTTTTTTTTATTTTTTAAATTTTAATTCCAGTTAGTTAACATATAGTATAACATTAGTTTCAGGTGTGGAATTTAGTGATTTATCACTTACATACAACACCCAGTGCTCATCACAATGAGTGCCCTCCTTAACATGCATCACCCATATAACCCCCTGCTCACTTCCCCTGCAGCAACCCTAAGTTTGCTCTCCATGCCTAAGAGTTTATTTTATGGTTTGCTTCTTTCCCCCCACCCATGTTCATCTGTTAAATTTCTTAAATTCCACATATGAGTGAAATTACATGGTATCTGTCATTTTATGACTTATTTCTCATAGCATAATACCCTCTAGCCCATCCATGTCATAGTAAATGGCAAGATTTCATTCTTTTTTATGGCCAACTAATATTCTATTGTATATATATACCACATCTTCTTTATCCATTCACCAGTCAATGGATATTTGGGTTCTTTCCATAATTTAGTAATTGCTGATAATGTTTCTATAAACATTGGGGTGCATGTATCCCTTCCAATCAGAATTTTTTATCCTTTGGGTAAATACCTAGTAGTGCAATTTCTGTATTTTAAGGTAGTTCTATTTTTAACTTCTTGAGGAACTTTTATACTGTTCTCCAGAATGGCTGCACCACTTTGCATTTCCACCAACAGTACATGAGGGTTCCCCTTTTCCTTCATCTTCCCCAACACCTGTTTTTTCCTATGTTGTTAATTTTAGCTATTTTGACAGGTTTGAGATGGTATATCATTATAGTGTACATTTGTATTTATCTTATAAGTGATGTGTAGCATATTTTCATGTGTTTGATAGCCATCTGTATGTCTTCTTTGGAAAAATGTCTCCTCATGTCTTGTGCTCACTCTTAAATGAGTTATTTGTTTTTTGGGTGTTGAGTTTGATAAATTCTACATATATTTTGGAAACTAATCCTTTATCAGATAGGTCATTTGCAGATATCTTCTCTTACTCATTCCCCATTGTCTTTTAAATTTGTTGATTATTTCCTTTATTGTGCAGAAGCTTTTTGTCTTCATGAAGTCCCAATATTTCACTTTTGCTTTTGTTTCCCTTGCTTCAGGAGACCTATCTTGTAATAAATTGCTATGGCCAATGTTGAAGGGGTTACTATCTGTGTTCTCTAGGATTTTGATGATTTCCTGTCTCATATTTAGGTCTTTACTCACCTTGAATTTATGTTTATATATAGGAAAATGGTCCAGTTTCATTCTTCTGCACACAGCTGTCCAGTTTTTCCAACACCACTGGAAGAGACTTTTTTTCATTGGATATTCTTTCCTGCTTTGTTGAAGATTAGTTGACCATAGTGTTGAGGGTCCATTTCTGGGCTCTTTATTCTGTTCCATTGATTTGTGTGTCTGTTTTTGCACAGGTACCATACTGTCTTGACCACTACAGCTTTGTAAACTAGTTTGAAGTCCAGAATAGTTTGAAGTGATGCCTCCAGCTTTGCTTTTCTTTTTCAAGATTGCTTTGGCTATTTGGGGTTTTTTGTGGTTTCATACAAATTTTGGGATTGTTTTTTTCTAGATCTGTGAAAAATGCTATTAGTATCTAGTTAGCGATTGAGTTAAATGTGTAGTTTGCTTTGGGTAGCACATTTTATTCTTCTAAATACACCAAATAGTAGAGTGCCTTTTCTTTTGGCCAATACATTTTAAATATATTGTAATGACTTTAAATACTAATATGTATTTTATTTCTCTATTTTTTGCAAGTCTGAATCTATATATAATGACATAAGTGATAATTACTAAAACTGAACTTGTTTTATCAGAATTACTTATGAATTGGGCTTTTGATATTTTAAATATTTGACTAATATTGTGTGCATCTGACATGTGCTGAAAATGTCAACATATTTCAGCAAAATAATAAACACTGTAATTATATTCCCTATTAAAAATATTTCAAATGAATGTGCTCTGACACATTCAAAATCAATTTCCACTAAAAATGCTTATTGGTTTCCCATGTTGACATATAGTTCGTGTTTACCTTAGGAAATACCTAGTTTACTAACAGTGTTTGAATTTTTAACTGCTTCATTGTGAAACTATGTGAATGCTAACTAAAAGTGAATGGATTGGCCTGGTTTGTCAAAATGATTTAAACATTTAACAGTCACATATGTGGTCTCTCACTCTGTAATTCCAGTACCTTTTTTGTGGATGGTTGCTATAAGTAAGCCTCTCACCCCACAGTTAAAAACCACTGTTTCCTGCTCCAATTCCTTCAGTCTCATCACTTGATAAACTCCCCTCCAGGAAGGTGATCTAAGGTCACTTTGTTGTGTTTTGTGTTGTTTTGTTTTGTCTTCCTGCCCACTTCTTTCAAACTCAGTGATTTCGCAGTCATTGTTTCTTCTGTCTAGACTCTTTCTCCAGTCTTCCTTCGGCTCTTTTTCTGCTCTGCCCTTGGGTGTTTGGTTAAATGCCACTTTCTCAGAGAAACTTTCCCAGGATTCTCAATTTGAATCAAGTTTTTCCTGTTATTCCCTCTAAATTTAACTTCTATTTTCCTTTAGATCACTTACACTATTTGTAATAGTGTATTTATTCAGCTATTCATTAAAATTGGTTTGTTTTGACTAAAAAACAAAATCCATTTAAACAGAAAAAACTCCACATGGACAAGTTCCATGGTTTTTGGCTTTACCATTGCACTAAATATTCAGTCCAGGGACAATATTTAGAATGAAAGAATGAAATCTTATTGGTGTGAACATTACCTTACTGGCAAAACAATGCTCTGTGAAATACTCCAACATGATCCCTAATGAGGATGTTAGAGATTTAGATTCTAGACAGGCTTGGTGTACAGACTATTGAAACTGATGCTTTGTTTACTAACGTGGCAAATATTCTCAAATTTTCATATTTCTTTTTGTTGGGATTAAGCTAAAACTGACAACCAAGCTGATTTAAATATGTTTTAACAATGAAGTTTTGGGCAAATTTTATGTTCTTGATCAATGATGTAGAATAATTAAAATGGTAAGTAAAATAGAATTTTTGGTTCAGTGAATTTGTTTTAACACATACTCCTATAGTTGTTTTGTGAATGATTTGTTATAGTTTCAGAAATTCTGTATTAGACATATACTAATTTTTTATACTATTACCCAATTAAAATTTTTATTTCTGTTGTAAACATGATCTCACATAGATGTAAAGCAGACAGGACAAATAATGTAGAAATAATTAAAGTAAGATATGTGAAGATATTAAGTCCTCTCCTGCCCAGGTGAATGCATTTTAAAAGGAAAAAATGATTTAAATCTAAAAACTGATGAGAAGTATCTATGGGAATTTTTTTCATAAAAACTATCTGGTTTACCTTATTCATTTTTGTCCCTTCACCAGCTTGTCAAGATAAAAATGAATTACTGATTGGGTCTTGCACTTCTGAGAGATTTCTCAGCTCACTACTTTATTTTATATAAGATTTACATTACAACACGTGTGTTGAACTGTAACCTAAAATTCATAGGTGATGATTTTGAGGATTTGTGCATTCCTTCAGAAAAAAAATTAAAAGGGTAAGATTTCTTTTATTTTTAGCATTATGTAATAAAAATGCTCAGCAAGCCAAAGCCATTAAAAGGCATATAAGATGCCACTTGATCTATTTTTTCCCCCTCTGAAAAGAGTTGACAAATTGAATGCTTTTGGAGACTGAGATCTGTCAGCACCACACTGAGCTTTCCTTCTTTCATTCTCTTATCAGACAATGACAATGATTAAAAGTGATGAACAGCAGATGCATTTGAATCTATAATTGAATTTCTTTAAGCAAAATGACATCTTCTCTCATTTTGAATCAGCCTGTAGAATCCTGATGTTCAGCAAGAGCAAACATTCATACTAGAATGAATTATCTGTAGTCCCAGGTTGACTCCTCCAAATACCCTTCTTGTAACTAGCAACCCGTAGACTGGAGACTAAAACTAAACATAAGAGAGCGAAAACTTGTGTCATATTGAAATGCAAGATATGTACTGGCCTTGGAGTACGTATTATGCATTTGCTTTTCAGAGGATTATGTTTTTTCCATCATCGATAGGAACAGATGTTGCTGTTAATACATCTGGGAAACACATTTTTCTTTGTTTTCTGTCAGATGAGAGGATGCTGTCAACCCTGGCAAAGTGTCAACTGATGTTTCTTAAGCTGCTGAAGGCACTCAGAAGGTAGATGCTGGTTAATCACAGAATGGGACTTCAGTGGTTCAGGTTACGGGAACTTTGATTGACCAAGTGCTCATATTACTGTATGTTGCACTATTAAGGGAATTCACAATCCTCAGCAATTTTCAAAGTCTACGTGGAATGTGTCTTTTAACTGACATTGCTGTGTATTGCCTGGAGTAGAATTGGAACATGTCAGTCATTTGAATTGATGACCAAATGGGATACAACCACAGGCTGTTAATCTGTTTTCCATCTAGACACCGAGACTGTGTTATCTCTGTGAGACAATAGGATACTCTGGGGAAAAAAAAATATATATACATACATGCATATATCTCAACCATTAGAATACCAGACTTTTAGTTCTAATTTTGTGAGACCATGGCTGGTGGACATATTTCTCAAAATTCCTTGAATTATAGAAGAAGGAAGCTGAGAAACTAATCTCTGAGACCGTTTGATTTCTTCTTTTTTAAATTAATTTATTTACTCTTAGTAACAAAAAAATGTATGATTAGCTCCAGGGATATAGGTCTGTGAATCACCAGGTTCACATTTCATGGCACTCACCATAGCACATACCTTCCTCAATGTCCATAACCCCATCACCCTTTCCCTACACCCTCCCCTGGCAACCCTCAGTTTGTTTTGTGAGATTAAGAATCTTTTATGGTGTGTCTCCCTCCCGATCCCATCTTATTTCATTTATTCTTTTCCTACCCCCCAATCCCCTCACGTTGCAACTCTACTTCCTCATATCAGGGAGATCATATGATAGTCGTGAGACCCTTCGATTTCTAAGAGTCTATGATCTTCTTTGCCTTTGACATTAAAACAAGATTGTTAAATAATAGCTCACATGTTTTTTGAACAGAAAACAGCATATTTTAATGCCTCCCATTATATTAAAGAGGGAACTCATGATGAGTACTAAGTGTTGTGTCTAAGTGATGCATCACTAAATTCCATACCTGAAACTAATAATACACTACATATTAACGAACTGGAATTTAAATAAAAACTTGAAACTAAAAACAAACAAACAAACAAAAATAATGAATTCTTCCCATTTGCTGCCTGTCCCTCATTGATCCTTCCACTTTGCTATTTTAAATTGAAATGTGTTTTCTGTTCCATAAAACTTTAGTATTAGTATCCATTTTCTTATTTTCCTATAGGAAAGTCTGAAACATTCACAGAAAATATTAGTATAATGATGTTATTTAATTATTAATATTGTTTCATTATTCTTCTTATTAAAGTCAATGAAATGAAAATGTAAGTGAATTGCCTAAAATGTCTGAGTTAATAGCAGGAATTAGAACACAGTGTTGAATCTGGGTCATTTGTTTTAAATGCTAAGAGCATATTAGGAAAAATAAAACAAGACGAAATCAGAGAGGGAGACAAACCATCAGAGACTCATAATCATAGGTAACAAACTGAGGATTGCTGGAGGGGAGGGGATAAGGGAATGGGGTGACTGGGTGATGGACGTTACGGAGGCCATGTCATGTAATAAGCACTGGGAATTATATAAGACTGATGAGTCACTAACCTCAACCTCTGAAGCCAATAATACATTATATATTTAAATTTAAAAACAAAGCATATCAATCTACTTTTTCTAAATGAGATTAACTCAAAGTTCATTAATCTTATAACCACCATCTTCTCAAAAATTGAAATCTAAGGCTCTCCATCCTACTGTTGATATAGATAAAGCATATACACAAAATGTAGTCACCCTGGGAAAAAACAAGTATAGACAGCAGTAAAATGGAAACTGTAAGATGAAATATTAAGGATAATTATAAGCTACACACATATTACATACATACCTATATTACAGCATCATTAGTCGTATAAAGTTTTTTCACTTTCTATTAAACAGTGGGATCTTCAAGTAAGAGTCAAAATTCAGGGATTATGAGAAGTTCAAATAGTAGTTAAAGAGAAGCAAATTAGGAGCAGCAGCCCTGAGCTCCCAGGTGACGTGTTTGCTGCTCTGAGTGAGTTAAAGCCTCTCTAGGTCTTTGTTTCTGCATTTATAAAACAAGGGTTAAACTAGAGAACTATCAATGCTTCTTAATTCTAAAGTTTTGTATTAAGATTTTTTTTTTTTTTTTTTTTTTTTTACAGCTCAGTAAACTCCTTGAAGAATCTATCAGGAACACTAACAGTTCAAGCAATTTACTTTTCTAAATATATAATGTCTACATATTATTGGATGAAACTATTTTCATATATTAGATAATTTTGCATTTGTTAAGTTGTACAATGTGAGTTATGTAAATTACATACCATGGGTATATTTAAACGATAATAATAAAAAATGTTTTAAGGTAATATACTTGAAATATTTGCACATAGTAAACTCATCTTCATTGTGGTCAAAGTTGAATTGCTTACATTATTTTTTAGTGTTTCTCTTTACTAGAAAAAGCAAACATATAATGGCAAATGATACCTTATGGTCATATACTATTATTCAATATTTAATATTCTGAATAAAAGACATTCACTTTTCATACTGAAGTGTTATTATTTATATACTGAAAATAACTTCTGCTTCTATTAATAGGCTGAATTTAATTTTTTGAATTATTTTAAATTATATTGATAGATTCTGTTAATGGAAAAATATTACAAATTATCACAACAGGATGGGTAGGTTGGAATTGGAAGAATATAACTAGTAAGTGAAATATAACTTGTGTCCAGTTTAAAAGGAAGAGTCTGGAACATATTAATAGGTCCCAATATTCATCAAACACCAAGCATATACACTATATACTGGAAATTCAATGGGTATAGGAGGTAAGAGATTCCACAAGAATAGCACCAAAAACAAACAAACAAACAACCCCCCCCAAAATGGGAAAAGAATTCCTTTTTTATTTTATAACAGATTTTATTTGACAGAAAGACTGAAAGAGAACACAAGTAGGCAGAGTGGCAGGCAGAGGGAGGGGAGAAGCAGGCTGTCTGCTGAGCGGGGAGTCTAATGTGGGGCTCGGTTCCTGGACCCTGAGATCATGACCTGAGATGAAGGCAGCCGCTTAACCAACCGAGCCACCCAGGTGCCCCTCTTTTTATTTTTCTTTTTATCTATCTATCTATCTATCTATCTATTTATTTATTTTGATAATTTTATTTATTTGAGATACAGAGTGCTCATCCATGCATGGGGGAAGTGGGAGTGGGAAGATGCAAACAGAGAGGGAGAAGCAGGCTCCCCATCAAGCAGGGAGCCCCATGCAGCGCTCAATTCCAGAACCCTGGGATCAGGACCTGAGCTAAAGGCAGACGCTTAACAGACTGAGCCACCCAGGGGCCCCAAACATGGAGGCAAAGAGTTCTAATCAGTGACAGAGAGTATTTCCTTTCATTATCTTGTCATTTTTATTGAGGTAGTAACATAACCACTAAGATTCCAGAGTACACACCTTTCTCAGATTTGGATGTATTTCTATTTTCTATGAAGATTTTTAAACACAATTCAAATATTCAAAATCAGTGGAATGTTCCTTTTATGCCTCTTTCAATTTGACATTTGATATTAGCAACCACTCCCTAATTATGCAAACACACTTTTGACTTCAGGGGGGCTTCTTTTCCTTTTTTTTTTTTTTTTTTTGCATACTTTCACACAAATTTGACCTCCTTTTCAAATTCACCTTCCTTTTTTTTTGTTTGTTTTTCTACTTGTTGTTTCAATTATATTGATAACTCTTATGTCTTTTCCACACTTTCTCTTCTCACTTATTGAACATGTATTTATTAAGCTTCCATTGGTCAATGCTAATATAAACAATATATTGTTGGTCAATGCTAATATAAATATGTTTAATCTCTGTTAGGGAAATGGAGAATGAATGAATGAAGGAATACGAAGTTAATGTTGTAGGTTGATTTATATCCTTAAATATACATCCTAATTCCTGTTACGTATAAATGTGACATTATTTGGAAAAAAAAATAGACTTTGTATATTCAATTAACTTAAGAATCCTGAGATGAGATTATCATGGATTGGGGGCCCAGGTCCTAACGCAATGATAGCTGTCCTTATAAGAAGAGGAAAAGACAAAGAAGTACTGGAGAAAGGCCATGTTAACACAGAAGCAGAGCTTGAAGTGATGGAGCCCCAAGTTTAGGGATGCTAAAGGTTATGAGCTGCCCTCAGAAGCTAAGAGTGAGTCGCTGAACAGATTCTCCCTTAAAGTTGAGGGAACCAATTCTGCCAATACCTTGATTTTGGGCTTATGGCCTCCAGAACTGTGAAAAAATTATTTTCTGTTGTTTCTGACCACAAAGTTTGTGGTAATTTGTTACAGTATCCCTAGAAAATGGATAGGGTCGACAAACTGAGAAGTACTACTGAATAAAGGAGAAGAAAGTTAGGGATTGTGAAGGTATGTAAGACACTGCAGATTTAAAGGTGACCTATGACATTGGCTAAAATCTGAAAGAGGTAAGAGATTGAGCAATGCAGAAATCCAGGGATAGCCATTCTCAAATACAGATAAAAAGAGGGCAGAACATAGCTATGCATTAAAAGAGAAGCAAGGAGAACAGTATGGGTGGGCCAGTACGAGGGAAAACAGAGAGGAAAACGATGAGTAGCACAGGCTGATGCTTGCAATTCTTTCATAAGGCATCCTATAGGTAATGTTTTACACGATGAGATGTGAGTTGCTGGGTCACACACAGAGTTGCAAGGTATTATGATCTAGGTGCTACTTTGAGAATACTCTAGTTTGAAAGAGGGTAAATTTGCTATTAGGGAAATTAGTTAATAGGCTCTTACAATAAACTAAGTGAGATTATTATAGGGCAAAATGATGAACACATTATACAGAAATAGTTAAACCAACAAGATTTCCTAATAGATTGGTTATGGAATGTGAAGAAAGAAAAAAAGAGAATTCATGAATAAATTCATATTTGTGGTTACATTAACCGGAAGAATGGAGTTACTATTTAATAAAGGGGAAATAAATTAGGGTGGCTTATTCTAGGGGGATTGGTAATCTGATGTTGGGTAGTGTAACAGTGTGGTAGGCATTAGAGGTCTCTCCCCACACCCCCAGCTCCCTCAGTCAGTGGACTGTATTCGCCATTACCTCAACTATCACACATCCATCGTAGATCTGGACTGTTTCTGCTCCTCTACCATTCAAAAATTTTACATTTCATTTCTTATTTCCTCCCTTGACTAATAAAAATGCCATTTATCTATAAATCATGACATGATCCTTGGCCCATCTATCTTTCTACTTATAATTAATCAGCAAATAATTATGTCAGTCAGTACACCCCCAAATTTTGTCCTACATCGTCTTGGATCCTGGTGTCTAAAGTGTACCATCCTTACAAACTTCCTTTTGAACAACAACCATAATTTCCCACCAAGTTGTTTTCCTATTACATTTTTCCTTTCTATTCTAGTTTCTTCACAGTTAACAGATTTTCCAAACTCCTTTCCATTTTAAAACTTGGTAGGGTATTTCACATGGCTAAGAGGCTCTTCAGCTCCTTCCTAAGAGGCCTAAACATTTATTGAAAACAAAATATATAATGTCTGAAACCAGCTTATTGACAAAATCTTTATGAAATTTATGCAAAACACACACAAAATGAAGGAACTGGATGGAAAATTACAATTGAGGACACATACATCCTCTTTTTAATGAAATAGAGATTACAGAAAGAGAAAAGGAAAAAAAAAAAAAAGAAACCCCAAACAAAATTAGAGACAGATAAAAATAAATCATTTAGTCAAATGGTACTCTGTATTATTTTTTAGTGACCACAGAATTTTTCTTCTGTCAGTAACACACCCCTGCCTCTTTTATTCAGCAGCTTTAACATTTGGGGGGAAAAAAAGCCATTAAATTGTGACTGGGTAAGGGGTTGTAGGTAGTAATATGTTGTACCTTGGAAAAGTTACATTAACTACATATTAAGTTGAAAACAGGTTAGCTGGTGAATATGAAAGAAATAGAATGGATTTTCATAGAAATTCTGAAAATAAACTCTTCAGATCAAAAACTCTACTATGAAATTAAGAGAACATTATTATCACATATGGATTCAATACTTCTACATCAGACAAAAAATTGCTAGGCATTAGAAACATGACTAGTTATTAAAAATAAGTTAAAATACATATTACAAGTAAATAAGTTATTTGAGTAAAGCTTTAATCAAGTGATTAAGAATGCAATGACAATGAAGAAAATTCCATACAACTTTTCTATTGGTAAACTCTGAGACATTTTTAACTGGGTGTTATATACAACTAATGAATCATCCAACACACCACAGAAACTTATGTTGTACTATATGTTGGCTAACTGAACCCAATGAAAAACAAATTTTAAAAAATATATAAACTGAAAAACAAATAATAAAAATGAATAAATAGAGGGAAAAATCAAAATAGAGAATATGGGTAATTATGGCATTATAAGGAAATACAAATATATGCCCCTCCATAAAAGCAATGAACAACATGATAATAACTGTCAGAGTCAACTTTTTTGGAACTCTGGAAATTAGCCAAAAGCTTATAACAATTATGGAAACACTTGTTCAAGAAAAAGGCTGAAAATCTGTAAGAACAGTAAGTCTTGTTGCCATTTTAACTTCCGCTAGTCCCTCTCCCCACTTCCCAGCCCAGTGGTACAGTTGAAAATAACAAAACATTTCTGGTACCAGTACTGAGAGGAACAGAATTGATCTTCTTCCTAGATAATTATCGTTAGTTCATCTGTCTCCTGAATTCTAGGAAAATCCAGTCAAAAGGTTTGTCTTTATCTTCCCTGACTCACAACTTAAAATCATTATCTGGGAGCATTCGTCAAAAATACTTGTACATTCATCTGTTGATGGACATCTAGGTTCTTTCCATAGTTTGGCTATTGTTGACATTGCTGCTATAAACATTCGGGTGCACGTGCCCCTTTGGATCACTACGTTTGTATCTTTAGGGTAAATACCCAATAGTGCAATTGCTGGGTCATAGGGCAGTTCTATTTTCAACATTTTGAGGAACCTCCATGCTGTTTTCCAGAGTGGCTGCACCAGCTTGCATTCCCACCAACAATGTAGGAGGGTTCCCCTTTCTCCGCATCCTCGCCAGCATCTGTCATTTCCTGACTTGTTGATTTTAGACATTCTGACTGGTGTGAGGTGATATCTCATTGTGGTTTTGATTTGTATTTCCCTGATGCCGAGTGATATGGAGCACTTTTTCATGTGTCTGTTGGCCATCTGGATGTCTTCTTTGCAGAAATGTCTGTTCATGTCCTCTGCCCATTTCTTGATTGGATTATTTGTTCTTTGGGTGTTGAGTTTGCTAAGTTCTTTATAGATTTTGGACACTAGTCCTTTATCTGATATGTCGTTTGCAAATATCTTCTCCCATATACACTCAATGGAATACTATGCAGCCATCAAAAGAAATGAAATCTTGCCATTTGCGACAACATGGATGGAACTAGAGCGTATCATGCTTAGCGAAATAAGTCAAGCAGAGAAAGACAACTATCATATGATCTCCCTGATAAGAGGAAGCGGTGATGCAACATGGGGGCTTAAGTGGGTAGGAGAAGAATCAATGAAACAAGATGGGATTGGGAGGGAGACAAACCATAAGTGACTCTTAATCTCACAAAAGAAACTGAGGGTTGCTGGAGGGAGGGGGTTTGGGAGAAGGGGGTGGGATTATGGACATTGGGGAGGGTATGTGCTTTGGTGAGTGCTGTGAAGTGTGTAAACCTGGTGATTCACAGACCTGTACCCCTGGGGATAAAAATATATGTTTAAAAAATACTTGTACAGGTGGGTATTTTAGTTACTGAGGCAATAGACAGAAATTTGAGCAGACAGTAGATTAACCAAAAAGCTTAGGAGACCTGAGGGAATGAGATGCTTTAGGAGAATAAGGGCTTTGAAAAGTGCAGTCATATTCCTGGGAATCTAGAGGGCTGTATACATGCCCAGGTTTTTGTGGCATGCTCAGGAAACACGTAAGACAATGCAAAGCTTTTGCCTCTGGCTAACCTTGAGGCCCTCTGCAGCTGGAATCTCAGACTAAGGCAGAGTTGTAAACTGCTTGCTAGAGTATGAAAAAGTGTGCCCCCAACACATTCACAGACACTCTGCAAAGGCTGGGAAACTTTTTGGTTCCAAGCATGTAAGAAAATCTCTACACAATCACTAGCTGACCTTAACAAAGCTAATGGAGCAGAGACCTCAGTGGCTACACATAACAAAGAACACAGACTTTGTAAAATTAGCTCAGAAATGGCATAAACCAAAGAAATAACAACAACCAAAAGCAACAGCAACACAAGCTGGGGAGGCCACTTCCAGAGAGGCCACATGGTAATATTCAGTATATGTGCTGCCGAAGCGAGGACCACATAGTAATATTCAAAATGTAAAGTTCTCAAAAAAATATTATATGTCACACAAAGAAACAGAATATGTAGTCCTTATACAGGAAAGAAAGTAACCAATAGAAATGGTCCTCAAGGAGGCCCAGATGTACTTATTAAAGACTTGAGATAATCTATTTAAATTATGTTGAGATCTAGAGGAAACCATGTCTAAAGAAGTGTGTCTATATGTTTAAACCTTAAAAAAATTCACTTAAATATATGTGTATACATGCATGCACATACAAATCCTGTCCCAAAGTAGGTATTTTACATTTCTTTACCTCTTAGTGGTGCTTCTAATCTGAGATAGCAAATTCGAATCCATCTTTGTATAATTGGGAAGATGTCATCCAAAACTATGAGAGGGTGACATAGTAGTAATAAAGACCATGTGTTTAGATTTGTAATACAATGTGTTTTCAATATCACATTTCTTCTTGTAATTTATATATTATCTCTATAATCCTGTATACTGCAGTATAGTTTTTATTTCTCCATTTATGTCCACTTTTGTTCCTCTGACAATATCATAGTATGGCAGAATTTCAGTGCTGACAATCTAGATCATTTACTTCTGCTTCACATACCTTCAGTGATTTCACTGACCATTCAAATTAACCGGATCCCCAAGGTAACATTTCCTTCCTGTTTATAATTGACAATCTAAATTTCAACAGCTTTTAAAATATCACATAATTTATTTATAGATTATATTTTTCAAAAATATTTTCACAAATATTTTGCAAACATTAAATATCAATGTAAATTGCAATAATTTTGTAAGCCTAGATGCATATGCTACTCTTACATCATGACTATAATATTTAGGGGGAGTCTCAACCCATAGGAATAAAGACCCCAATATTTTGAAAAGAAAAATAAATATGTATTTATATTCCAGGTTAATTTTGAGACTTAATTTGGAATAATTTGGGAAATGGGCTTTTTAAATATTTCACATATTTCAAAGTTTTTCTCCTATTTTTCCAATTGCCAACAAGAATAATAAACTGAAGCAACCAAGCAAGATATATCATCTGAATTTCATTAGGAATTATAATTGCTATTCAAGATTTAATACGTTAAAACAAAGGTCAGCATTCTGAAAATTAGGGTTTGATATTTCTACAGGGAAATTTTTATTTCTCAGTTATATTTCTTCCTTTTATTATCAGTTTATATCCTAAAGGAAGAACACTCATTCATTCTTGAAGGAATTATTGTTTCCCCTAAATGCATTATAGTTTTTTTCCTGGTTAATAACAACAGAAAAATCTGTTACAAAGTGTTACTGTTATATAGTTAATTAAATCAGGGTTAAAACTTCCTTGTAGGTATTCAAGGTGAGAGATCAATAACAATTTTCTGTTTGTTCTTGAATCAAGCAAGTATATGTGATGATATACCAACACCACTTTATTGATATCTTTACTTGTTTTCTCTCTATAACTTTTCTTGCACAGTAATTGTAGATTACACACAATGTGTAAGCAGTTTTAAACAACATAACTTCAGAGGAAAAGTTAAATGGATATTTAAACTCATTTCATATTAATTATAAAATGTAAAATAGTGCCATCACTATGGAAGCTAGTATGGAGATTCTTCAAAAAATTAAAAACAGAATTACCATTTACTCAGTAATCCCACTTCTAGATATTTACTGAAATAATACAAAAACACTAATTCAAAAGTATATATGTATGCCAAGTTTATTGCAGCACTATTTATAACAGCCAAATTCTATAGGAACAGCTTTAATGTCCAATGTAAAGTGGATAGATAAAGAAGATGTGATTTTATATATAATGGAATATTATTCAACCATAAAGAATAATGAAATCTTTCAATTTATAACAACATGGATGGATCTATAGAGTATAATACTAAGTGAAATAAATCAATCACAGAAAGACAATACATAGGATTTTTCTCGTATGATTTTACTCATATATGGAGTTTATAAAATAAAAATAAAAATAAAAATAAAAATAAAGACAGGTGAAAATGTAGACTATTAACTACAGAGAACAAATAGAGGGTTACTAGAGCAAAGGAAGGTGGGGGATGGGTGAAATAGGTGAAGGGGATTAAGAATACAGTTGGGGTAAATTGGAAGGGGAGGTGAACCATGAGAGACTATGGACTCTGAAAAACAATCTGAGGGGTTTGAAGGCGGGGGTGTGGGAGGTTGGGGTACCAGGTGGTGGGTATTATAGAGGGCATGGATTGCATGGAGCACTGGGTGTGGTGCAAAAATACTGAATACTGTTTTTCTGAAAATAAATAAATCAATTTAATTTAAAAAAAAGTACACTTATCTTGATAAGCACTTAGTAATATATGAAAGTACTGAGTCACTATATTGTACACCTGAAACTAATATAACACTGCATGTTAGTACACTGGAATTATTATTTTTTAAGTATACATTAGATATTATTTTTCCATTGGTGTATGAAATAGTTTTTTAATGTACATATTAAAATCTTTACTAATCAAGGTCTAAATTTCTGAAATTATTTTCCCTTCTGTTTTAGAATGTTTTTTATAATATAGTCACTAATATTATAATAATGGTGTATGGTGACAGATGGCAACGATACTTACTATGTGAGCACTGAATAACGTATAAAATTGCAGAATCACTATGCTGAAACTAATATAACTGTGTATATCAACTATACTTCAATAATAAATTTTTAAAAAGTGGGTTAGTGATGCATTGTCAAATAAGTACAATGATGAAATATTTAAGAGAATGTCCAGTAAAAATAAAAAGAAAACAACAATAAATTAACAAAACCAAAAATATGATAAGGCAAACAATGTTTTTTCACTTGCAGCAATAAGACTTTAGACAAATGATTTCTTTGCTCTAAGCTTGTTATCACATATTTAAAAATGCGGAGAAGGGTTGTTTATACACTCCTTAACGGTTTGCTGTGGTGATTAAATAAGGTAATTGGATGTGCAATGACATCCAGTAAACATATTATCAATTAGTCACTATTTTCATAATTTTGTATTTTTCCAAGAAACTCACTTATTAAAGCATTTGTACAAATGCTTAGTAACCAGAAACTTATGAAAAAAAATAGAGTTTTCTTATATTTCTTTTTTTTTGTTGTTCTGTTTTATTCAATAAAGGAATTTCTATCTTGTATTTTCCTCATGGATGTGGTTCTACATCTACTGCTGAGTAGGGAGGAAATCTTTTATGACTACATTAACATCATATGGCCAATAAGGGTTATTTTGTTCACTCTGGAGCCATAATTTATTACATCGGCTTTTTATTAGTTTGAAGAAGTCAATACTAGCATTCCCTATGCACTAATATGGCCAGGCTTTTTGTTGGAAAACAGCTATGAAGTTCTCAGTGAATTATATTCTATAAACATAATTTGATGATGTTTTAATAGGCAAAGGTTTGGTAATAATTATGGTTTCCAATATGCTGAGTAGAAAAGCTCTTTAATGTCTTGTGCTCTTAACTCTGTAAGATGACTTTTGCTATGTATCTGGCAGCAAGTCACCACCAGGAAGTGAACTTTATGGTTCTATTTGTGCTGCATGTACTTTCCAAATGTTGAAGCATCTAGTCTTATTTCTAATTAATAGAGTGATGACATCTTTTAATTATATGCTTATCAAAAATTAATATGACAGTAATTGCCATGGATGGTAGTGATGATTTCCCACAAAATTATTCATACATGTTACAGTAAAGTTTCTAGAATAAAAAAATTCTAATGAAGTATAAACATAAAGTCTTAAAATCTAATCACTGAAATAACAACATTACTTACTTATAAAAGCTGACACTTCATAGTACTTATTACTTTGGGACTCTAAGGAAAAGTTCTAGCCTTTAGAATTTTATCTACATCTACACACGCATATTCAAGATGTTATATATTACTTCGATCACTTTACTGTACATTACCCAGTTAATTTCTCATAAAAATTATTCTTTGCTAATTATTAAAGCAGAATCTATCTAAAAATAAAATTGAAGCAAATCATTGTCCTTTGATAAACACATATTCTATCACTTCAAGTAACAGAGCTCTTGAATTTAATAACTGAGAAAGTGCCATACTTTACATTCTAAAAACTTTTGATCTTCTTCTCAAGTCTTTAACCTCATATTACAACTCTTTTCTTTATTCCTTAGCACAACCATTTTTTTTTCTACTTTTAATTGCTCTAAAATGTTTAAAGATTATATGATTGGGTGATTATATGGATATAATGGATGAATAAGTGAAATGAATGGTATCAATGTCACAAAAGTGAAGAGGAAGAAATTGGGAATACTCCATTATCAAATACCTTTAGTACACAGGAAACAAAAGCTAATAGAACAGAAAGAAATAGACAAATCAACATACCTCTTTCAGTACTCGCTCTATCAAGCAGGAGGAAGTCAGTGAGGATATAGTTGATTGAACAAGACTATAAATCAACGTGATCTAATTGACATGTATAAAGAATTTTTTTCTAACAACCACAAAATATAGTTTCCCAACCTGACCTGGAATAATCGCCAGGCTGGACTACAGTCTGTGTTATACATCACATCCAAATTTAAATGGTACCAAGCATACAAAGTATGTTCTCAGACCACAATGGGATTAAACTAGAAATTATTAAAACAAAGATAGTTGGAAAATCCCCAAGTATCTGGAGATCAAACAACACACTAGTGCACAACATAAAGATCAAAGGAGAAAGAGTAATTAGAAAATATTTCTAATGAGGTTAAAATAAAAATCCAACTTATTAAAATTTATGGAAATTCTTAAAATGTCAATTCTTATCATAATAATCTATAGATTCATTGGAATCATACTCAAAATCCTAGTAAGCAATTTGTAAATATTGACAAACTGTTTATAAAGTTTACATGGAAAGGCAAAAGTCTTGTAGTAGCCAATACAATACTGAAGAAAAACAAAGTTGGATTTTGAACTTGAAAATATAGGAACTTTGAAATACAGAGTTTCAAGATTATAAAACTACAATAAGCAAGAAAATACAGTAAGCAAAGACCCACAGTCAAATGGAATGTAACTGATAACACAGAAATAGACCCCGTTTGTGGACCTTTGGCAAAGGAGGCAATGAGACTTAATGGAGAGAGAATGGTCTTTCAACAAGTGGTACTGGAACAACTGGGCATCCATATGCATTTATATGCCAAAAAAGAATAATCTAGACATAGACCTTACATCTTTCACAAACATCTCAAGATGGGCCACAGATCCAAATGTGAAATGATAACTAAAAAGCTTCTAAAAGAAAATGGGAAAAATTATGTGACCCTTGGATTTGGTGAGGAGTTCTTAATATATTGTCATATATGGTTCATGAAAGAAAAAAAACAAGTTGGACTTCACTAAAATTAAAAGTTCTGATTTGTTAAATATCCTTTTAAGAAAATTAAAGTTAATCTACAGACTTAGAGAAAATATTTGCAAAACACATAAATGATAATGCAGTGAAATAAACTTCTAAAAAGTAAAAATTAACATCCTTATGTCTTAGTCTACAAATACTGTGCTATAGAAAAAATTTTAATTATCTACCAAAAGTATTAAGATTATTTGACTAGAAGTAGTTTTATGTGATCTTGACTCTACTTTTTGCAGATGAGGGTTGAATTTTTTAAAATAATTTTTTCTATAATATGTTGCTTCATTACGACTAATCTGAAATCCTTTTTTAAAACCATGTTTCATAAAGTTCCCTAATGATAGGAATCACCTGGGTAGCTTATTAAAAAATAAAAATACCTGGGGAAATCCCAGGCTTCATGAAACACAGGTAACAGACAACCTGCAAATCTTTTATCAAATACTCAGATGATTCTCATCATTAATGGAGAACCTAAAGAAAATGCCAAAATGAAAACAAACATCTTGAAATATCTTACCTCTAAAGAAATTCCATTATATTTGTGAAGCTGTAGGACAAAGGATGATTTTCTTATGCATGGTTTTCTGTTCAAAAAAATTTTAAAGATTCTTTAAATAATTGTTCACATTTGAGTATTTTTTCCTCTCTCAGTTTATTTATTTTTATTTTTTTTTAAAGATTTTATTTATTTATTTGACAGAGAGAAATCACAAGTAGATGGAGAGCAGGCAGAGAGAGAGAGAGGGAAGCAGGCTCTCTGCTGAGCAGAGAGCCCGATGTGGGACTCGATCCAAGGACTCTGAGATCATGACCTGAGCTGAAGGCAGCGGCTTAACCCACTGAGCCATCCAGGCGCCCTCTCAGTTTATTTTATAGTTGCGTCAACTTTAGTTTTCTCTAACCTCCGATTTTTATAAAAATATCAGACTTATAAATTTTAGTTTTCTTTTCATCATTTATACCCTTTCTGTTTTGCAATTTAATCCAGTATATTAAATATACTGATATAATATCAGCATGAATATAATTCATTATATATAAATGATACTCCATTTTATTTACATTTTAAGTGTTTTATATGTAATTTATACTTTATCATAAAATTTAGTTTTTCTCCCATTAGCTAGATGAAAATGCACAGACTTTCTATTGGTTGTCGGACTTACTCCAATGGTTCCTCCTATAACATACACACCAGAAATTGGGTTACTATGTATAATATGGATTCACTTTTTATTATTAATTTGAGAGAGAGAGGTACAGAGAGAGAATGCACACACAGTTGGGGGGAGGGCAGGAATTCCTGCTCAGCAGGAATTAATGGGGCTGGATCCCAGGAATTAATGGGGCTGGATCAGTTAAAATACGACTGATTTTTCCATAATCATTCAACAAATGGAAAGAATTGAATAGTTGCTTTGAGGCAGACATCTTTGTGCTATCTTGGAATTTAATAAAAATATTTCTAGAATTTTACCAATAGTTTTTAATATTTGTACTAGATTATTTAGTAGAGAACTCCTATCTCTGCAATAACTTCTATTTTATTCTTAGCTTCTTAAGTTTATAATAAATGAAGACTGTGTTTATCAATTAAGCTTTTCAAATTTATTTATTTACTTACCTATTTTTGCTGGCCTAATAATATAATGAATAGACTTCCTGATGTATACCTAATTCTGCATTCTTGAATTCCTCCTTAAGAATAATATTCTTTTCCTACCCACTTAAGCTCCCATGTTGCATCACCACTTCCTCATATCAGAGACAAACCATAAGTGACTCTTAATCTTACAAAACAAACTGAGGGTTGCTGGGAGGAGGTGGGTTGGGAGAAGGGGGTGGGATTATGGACATTGGGGAGGGTATGTGCTTTGGGGTGCTGTGAAGTGTGTAAACCTGGTGATTCACAGACCTGTACCCCTGGGGATAAAAATATATGTTTATAAAAAATAAAAAAATTTTTAAAAAAAGAATATTCTTTTTAAATATCTGTGTATTTAAATTTGAAAATATTTCACGCATTTACATGTACTTTGAAAATAAATTTGACCTATGATTTTTATTGCTTTTACTCTTGTTATTTAAATTCATTTGTTAGCAGTGTAATATTAGTTTCAGTTACACAACATAGGGATTCAATACTGCCGTAAGATACCCAACGCTCATCACTTGTTTCACCCATCCCTCCGAACACCTCCTCCCTAATAACCATCAGTTTGTTCTCTATATTTAAGAGTCTGTTTCTTGGTTTTTCTCTCTCCCTATTTCCCCCCTTTATTCATTTGTTTTGTTACTCATATGTAGAATTTAAGAAAAACAAATAATGAAATCTTTTGCTATTTAACCAAAGTTTTTAAAAATGGTTGCAAATTTCCCTCTAGCAATTATTTTTAAAAATTTATATTCTAACCTATTGCCTGTAAATATTTTTTAAAAAATAAAACCTCTATTTGACTTCAATTAATTGTTTCTTTAGTCACCTGCAAAATTATAGGGTAAAAAATATTTTTTCATTGTAAAACTTAATGCCAGTAATTCTCCTCCCATGTAATTAATCTGTTTACTTATGCTGGAGGTTTTTAGAAAATTTTCCATGCCCTTGGATGATTTTTTTTTTGTAATTTCAAAAGTACATAGCTAAATAGAAATAATTTTTATTAATCCAACTTGCTGAGCTCTTTAAATCTGAATGCTTAGTTTTTTCTTCCGCTGTAGGGAGCTATCTATTAGTTCACCAATTCTGTTTCTTCAGTGTTTTCACTTCTCTATTTAGAAAGCCAAAGAAAAATGGGCTGTTGAAATTTTTGGTTTCACCTACTATACCTTTAAACTTCTTTTTTTCACTTTCTATTCCCTTCTGTGTAATATACTCTATGAAAGTATTAGCTGATCTCTGAACGAAAAAATTTGACAATTCATTTGATTTCACTGCTAAATCCATTTGAGAGTTTTTAAGATATTTATTTATTTGAGGGGGGAGGACCAGAGAGGGAGAGAAGCAGGCTCTCTGCTGAGAGTGGAGCCAGAAGGATGAGGGGCTCAATCCCAGGGGCCTGAGGTCACAAAATGAGCCAGAATCAAGAGTGGGACGCTTAACCAACTGAGACACCCAAGTGCCCCTCCTTTTAAGAGTTTTTAAAGTTTTGCATATAAGTGATTTTATAGATACTCTTATCCCTTTGAAGGCACTAATTAAGCAACAACAAAAAAGTACTTCTGTTTCTTTTTATTTTAAATACTTCTGTTTCGTAATAACTTTTAAAATTATTTTTATAAAACCTGTATTATAAAAATTGACTTAAAACCTAGTGTATACTGACCACACAACTAAAAAAAGAAACGGAACAGACTGTCAAAGTTTTGCTAATAAAAAGACCTCTGGTGCATGTGGTTTTGTAGGTATAGGCTGTATTTAAATTTAGAAGTAGAATCACACAATTCTATGCTATTCAAACCAATACAGTATAGAGAATAAAAGCTTAATTATGAGACAAATACATCCATTATTAAAAACTTATAGAACAGGGGCACCTGGGTGGCTCAGTGGGTTAAACCTCTGCCTTCAGCTCAGGTCATGATCTCAGGGTTCTGGGATGGAGCCCCGCACCGGGCTCTCTGCTCAGCGGGGAGCCTGCTTCCCCTCCTCTCTCTCTGCCTGCCTCTCTGCCTACTTGTGATCTCTCTGTCAAATAAATAAATAAAATCTTAAAAAAAAATAAAAAACTTAGAGAACATATAAAATATATATATAGACTCTTATCCATATATAAAAATGCCAAATTTTTAGTAAAACATTAGCAATTCAAATACAGGAAGAATTGGAAATTCATGGCCAAGTCCTCTTTCTCCTCATCCCACAAATGAATGTTCAAAATTATGATAAAAATTTCTATGAATCTTCACATTAATAAACTAAAGAAAATTAATATGATCATATGAACACATTTATAAAAATAGCTGATACGTTTCAATAGTATATTAAAATTTCTGAATAAATTATTATGAAAGAAACTTGTCTTTTTATATTTATACAATAAGGAGAAACTACAAGGATTGGTCAGCAAACATTAAAAGGAGAAAACTAACTGGGTTTAAACATGGCTCTTCCTTTTCCTAGCTTTAGTATTCCAGGCAAATAGTTTAACGTTCTGTGTCTTAGTTCCTTCAAGTATTCTTGAGAGAATTAAAAAAGTAATACATGTAAAATGTTCACAAGACCCTGATACATAGCCCTTCAAGTTTCAACTCTTATTATTGCCACTAATTTTGGACAAGGACAGGTCAATTGATGTCATTATCAACATTCTCATTCAATATCAGTTTGAAAATTTTAGCCAATGTAATAGGATAAAGGAAAGAAAATAGGAAAATATGCATACCAAAAAGAAAGACAACTAAAGAACTGTTCCAACTATTAGAAAATATCTATGTAATGATTAGTTTTGTGGTAAATGTGTAGGGCAGAATGACTCTTAATCTGTTGAATTAATCAGTTGAAAAAAATGTTTTAAAAAAGAAAATCTCTTTCACTGAAGAAGTATTATTTTTCATTTCTAGATGTAAGTATAAAAAGTGTGTAAGATCTAGATGACAGAAACCAGAAAAATACTGATATATAAAATACCTAATTGTTTGACTGATATATAAAATACCTATATTGTTTGTACATGAAATGATTAAATAAAGAGGCAACTTTTGTCAAAATTGATATGTACATTCAGTGCAATTTAAATCAGATTCTCAATCTGGGGTCATAACGGATTATTTATTAATTTTACCTGATGGAATAGAGGAGCAAACTAATTTAACCAGAACAAAAAGAACATGTCTAAGATCAATAGTTGTAGATGAGATTGTGTCCCTTTTAATCAAGGAATATTGTAGAGATTTGTGCATACTGCAAAAGAACTCTAATATTACATTAGACAGCACTGAATAATCATTGTCAATTCTTTGAACATAACATTGACACATTTGGGATCCCCAGAATGAGAAATTAAACATCTACCTTCAAAATATGGAGTCAATGACTCTTAATCTCACAAAACAAACTGAGGGTTGCTGGGGGGAGGGGTGTTGGGAGAATGGTGTTGGGGTTATGGACATTGGGGAGGGTATGTGCTATGGTGAGTGCTGTAAAGTGTGTAAACCTGGCGATTCACAGAACTGTAATCCTGGGGATAAAAATATATGTTTATAAAAAATTAAAAAAATTTAAAAAAAATATGGAGTAAATCCTGAAGACTAAAAATTCTAAATGTCAGACTTCAGACAAGCAGCACTAGAGTAAACTAGGTTATATACTTACAGGGTTATCCTGAGACTTCCTGAGGGCATGGCAATCTGCCTTTTAACCAGCCCTCCTGTTGTTTACAATAAGGGTAATTGTGATCTTCTAATTTTAGTCCCCAGAGGTCATGAGAATTTCCTGAAGAATTGAAAAAAAAAAAAAAATCTGGGTTTCTGGTTTCCTCCATAGAGATTCTCCCTCAACAGATCTGAGCAGGGAACTTGGACTAAAAATTTTAATATAAGCATTTTTAGTTGGAGCACTGAAGTGTAAGACAAACACAGATTTAAGTTATCATTTGGCCAACAGTAACTTTTTAATTGTAAATTTTATCTCCAGGCCAAATAGGATTACCATGTATAGACAGAATTATCTCAGAGAAAATTACAGGTGCTTTTAGGAGGCAATTCTAATATGAGTCTAAGATTATTAGGAACAGATGGTTTTCTACAGATTGGCTTAAAGAGCATCATTTGGAGAGAATGTGTAGTATTTGATAATTAGGGTCACCAGTGAGAGAGAGGATTCGAGATGGCTATTGATAATGAAGTCAGAAGAATAGGCAGGTTTGGGGAGGTTAAGATATTTGAGTTAGGTTATAAACTTAGAGGTGGTCTAAAGGTCCCAGGAAATGTAAGGCTATCTTTAAAAAAATAGAAATAACATAATAATTAAAAAATAAGAAAAATAGGTTGAAATACTTGAAAGATTGAAGAGACAAACTTAGAATAGAGTTTTTGAAAATGTCAACCTTTCAAGAAGAAAAAAAACACTATAAATTTATTAAATGAATGAAAATGCAAGTATTTAAAAATTAAAGTCATATTGCTAACTTAAATTCTCAGGGAAAAACTAAATGTAGCAGCTCTTTAATAATTTTTGTCATGCATTCACAGTGAATATGCTTATTGTACCAACTCCCCATTTGTAACACAAACCTCCATAACCTTTAACTTAACTATTCATCAATTTTTAGTGTTATTTCTTCCCCAATAACTATACTTGCATTCCAAATACAGCGTGTGAACACTAGAATAACCAGTATTTAACCCCAAATAGGTTATTAACTTAAAAATTACATATGTCCAGAATCAATCAATTTTAGCTCTTTGAAATACCCTTTTATAGCTACTAACTTTTTCTTGAACCACTTTTCATTTTTGTTCAAAAAAGATCTTTAGTATGTAGGAGGTCATTCTATGAAATATGTGTGCTCCAAAAGAGCTCTGGGAGTCTTATTTTATAAATTGAATAATATCTTAGGTGAATAGAATGTTTAAGAAGTTCCCCCAATGAATCAAGCTATAGCTGAAAGAGTTTTATAATCTACTTCTTTTCATCTTTTTTTTTAAGTTCTACTTTTCAAATTGGAGTTTTCTCATATCATTGATTCACAAAAGCATAAAGTCAGATATCTTAGTGAAATCTCTAATACAATGAAAAAAATCTCCCAAATTGTGCAAGTCACATCACCAAGAGATATAAGTATTTATATTACACATCACTATGGAAGTATACTTCATATAAAAATAATTGACTTATTTTTCATTATTACCAATTATTTTTTGCCTAACTTTAATAAATATACTTAAAATTACCTATTTGTGAGGTACTGTATCTTTAATTTTTATGCTACCTGTTTTATTAAAACTCCTTGAATATTTCATGGTGATCTCCTTTAAAGCACAGGAGGGCTATTAAATTAAATCTTATTAATCTTATCTTAGACTTACCCATTTTACATAAAAGAATAACAGTTACCTTCAAAATTTATCCTATCCTGATCAGGTCATCAATGAAAACTAGACCTGATGGCACTGGGGCTTTTCTTTTCATACTGTTAAAGTCTAGACTCCACAAAAGTACGTAGGCATGTTTTCCATACAAAACTCTTAACCATGAAAAATGAGCAATCTGAGTCACCTTCTATCCTAGCCTATGGTTTTTAATCTGAAAATGAATCTTGGACTCAATGGCCTAATTTCCTCTGAAGTTAGACCCTAGTTATACTGAATTTTACCCACTTCTTATTCTCTGTGCCTATATCATCAGCAACGTTCCCCACAACATTATATTTCTTTAATGACAAACATGTCAAACAAGTTCAAGTTCACTATATTTAAGACAATTTAATGTTGGGATACTGATCATTCCTCAGGGGAAAAAAAAAAAACAACAACCCTATAAAGACTAATCATTCATAACTCCCTACCACATGAATTGAACTATAATTCTGTTTATGTTATGTTCTGGCCTCATAACATCAGCATGCTTTAAAATTGGTGTAACTCAAAATCTTGATTAATGACTTCCTTCTTGTATTAAAATTCTCTGTAGGAAATACTAATTAATCTTTTTTCATCATCTTATTAATAAGCCATTGTTATTTATCTTTTGAACTCATTGCTTAACCAGGAATTTTTTTTTTTTTACTTTCTTCTCATTAATTATCTATTGGGCTTAAGTCATATATAATTTAATCCAATTCCTACTATTCCTTTCCATTGAGAAAGTCTTTCAATAACTAATTCTCTGAGTAAAACAAAAATGAAGCTCATTCATTTTCTACAATTACCATAAAACAATAACAATTGTGTATCAGTAATTAGCACTTGTATTTCTTAGTGTATAAGCAGTTTGCTTCACTAGTTATTAAATAATGAAAATTAGAAATGAAATATTTTTGTCCCAAACCATAGTGTTTTCATTATGGTGGAACACTTAATTGAACTAATCTCATATTGGAAAAAAAAAAACAAACATTTTCAGACATAAGCAAAATAAGTTCACCAAACTTAGAACTCATGCTTGCAAAGAATATAGAAAAAGTTAGTAATAAAAAACTATTGATCTCTGTTTTACTATTTTGTCTAGTTAATTTTTGATTCATATTGAATTTGTGTTAACGTGTTCTGTGATCTCACTATTCAGTACAAATTAACTGAAACTATGCAAACACTCCTTTGCTGGTTTCCTTGTCTAATGTTTCTTACTTTTTTTTTTTTTTTTGCATTTTATTGTCCTGGGTTCATTTTTAAGTCACTTAATGAGTTTTATGTAATACATACCAGATGTGTACTTTCTTTAGTGAATTAATGATGCATTTTTTTAAAAAGTTAGATTTATAAATGTCCTATACCCAGTTATTACAGGCCTTATAGTTCTAAATCACATGTATACAATTCTACAAAGTTTAAATCACTGAAAACATTGCTGTGCCCACTGAAAGATTCCTTCATTAAAAGTGAAATTAAGTGACCATGAATTTAAATGTGTACAGTAATGAAAATTTATTATTTAATTATAACCTCTTATGTATCACTTTCTTCTCTGTTTAGGTCTTGAGATATACTGCTTTGATTTTGGAGGGGTGTGTGTGTTTTAGATTTTTCTTTATTTGAGAGGGAAAGAGAGAAAATGAACAGTGGTGGCAGGAAGGGGAAGAGGAAGACGGAGAAGCAGACTCCTCACTGAGGAGGGACCCAGTTGTGATGTGGGGCTCAATCCTAAAACCTTGAGATCATGACCTGAGTTGAAGCAGACACTTAATCAACTGAACCACCCAAACACCCCGATTTTTGAGGTTTTTCTTATCATCAAAAGAGGTCAAAAATAGAAATTCAGATTTTCCTACCTGTTCTTCATAATGTAGAGGAAATAAAATAAGACAAATTGTTTATCTAGATATCCAAATCACTACATCTGTAAGTTTGCAGGGATTTGCTATTGTTTGGTATTTGCTTACCTTTAGGCATTTATTTGAATGTCAGGCTCAGAGATAATTGAGATAATCATGTTGCTCAGGTTAGGGCATACTTTTATCATTAGTTTATTCATGGGCCTTATCTTGTTTAATTATCAAAACATCCTGATCCTTAACACTTCTTATAACCTCAAATGCTATCACTGTGGTTGAAGCCATCATCATTTTTGACAGGAGTTAATGTGTTAGCCACCCTTAGGGTACTGCATTGTTCCTGCTCTCTGACTGCAATGTTCTCCTACATGTGCTCATGAATAAATCCTCCAATTTCTTCAAGACTTTGCTCAAATATCTAGGTCTCAGTATCTAAAATATAACCCTATAACCCATCCCTGCCCAAACCATTGAAATCTTTTATCTTGCTCTAATATATATATATATATATATATATATATATATATCATGACACTTTCAACTTTCTATATAACTTTCTCACATTGTTTTCTGTTTATTATCTGTTTTCTATTTTTTCTATTAAAATATTGTTTTCTATTTTTTTCCCAGTTATATTGAAGTGCTAGAATAATGCCTGGCCTATAATAAATGAATGAGGCTTTTATCTTTTTTTTTTTTTTTTTAAAGATTTTATTTATTTATTTGACAGAGAGAGATCACAAGTAGGCAGAGAGGCAGGCAGAGAGAGAGAGGAGGAAGCAGGCTCCCTGCTGAGCAGAGAGCCCGATGCGGGACTCGATCCCAGGACCCTGAGATCATGACCTGAGCTGAAGGCAGCGGCTTAACCCACTGAGCCACCCAGGCGCCCAATGAGGCTTTTATCTTATCCTAGACATGTAACGTACCAAGGTGTATGAGAGCAGTTAATATTTTTGGTCTACAGATAGCTATATCAGCATTGCACCATCAATGCAGTGGGCAAATATGATCAGGTTCCACTGTTCTCCTTCCTTAATCTTTCTGTGCTATACCGCCCTATGGTGAATAAACTTTTTATATGCTTCAACTCCTTATTTATTCTTTCTACCTATTCGTCTTAAATAATGCCTGGCCCTTCTCTAATTACACTCTTTTACCTGCAGCTTTTTCAGATGGAAGCTACTTCTGATGCCATCACTCACAAAACCTCCCATTATAATTATCCACCATCTCTGTCAGATTCTGACATGGGGTCAGATATGAGATCATACCCTCCTCATTCCATGTTGTGTTTTCCAGACCATTGCTTTCCAAGACCAAGAAAATCACAGCTCCTCTAAGGTGCACGTCTTTATTAAAGTCATACATATGTGGCACATTGTATGTATCAAACTTTATGGTCAGACTTGTGCATTCAGTGTAGCTAATGAAATCCATATGTGCCCTACTCCATTCTTCCTCTCTGTTTACGCTTCTTAAATTCCCAGTTATTTATCATCATTCTTTGAAGTTTTATTTTTTCCTATAACTTGCCATTATTCTAAGTGATCTTCAAAATCATACACAAATTACTGAATACCCAAATCCTGGCTTTCCTCACCTGTTTTTCTTTACTCTTTTTCACTGTTCTATTCTAAATATCATTTCCCTGGTCAACCCTAGGTCTTTCTCACCACATGAAGTTATTCCATACCTAACATCCTATTTCCAGATCCACTAATTCAAATACTTAATTCATACTTCTATATTTCTTCTGGAATATCCTCTAGACCTCTGGTTCTATACCCTTCCACGTTTTACTAAACTATGGCATTCATCCCATAATATGTGATTATTTAATATATTTTCATTTACTTCACAAAAAAGTCATCATCCTACATCTTAACTACTAGCACTCACCTTCTCTTACACTCCCCCTATCTAATATAGGTTCTGTAATTCTTGATTTTAGCCAATTTATATATTTTCTTAACACCCCCATTATTTTTCCATTGTATTACATCTCAACTGTGTATAATATTCATACATTATCAAGTCCCCATTCTACATATAGGCAACTGAGAGCTGCTGAAGAAAATAATAATAGTATAATAATAATAATAAATAACAATAGAATGCTTACCCTTTACAATTTGTTATTTTAATTGCTAACATGTAAGAACTTCATAATCTTCACATTCATATAAAGTAATCCATGTTTAAAAAAACAAATAAATAGAGATAAGAGGAAAAAAATAGAGATAAGAAGAATTTAAGTAATTTGATCAAAATTATATGGCGATTTTGTGGTACAACCAGATTAAAATCCAGGCAGTATGGCTCCATTGTCTGCTCTTTAACTACTCTATCTCTTTCTATTAAGAAAAAAAAAATCACACACTCAGATGACTGTAGATAATTATAAATCTTATCATCCCTCATTTCAACTGGGATTTTCATAGTGCCAGGTAGCCTCTATTTCTTAACTTGAAATTTGATACGATAAAACCAAATGACAATTTGCTTCTTCATCAATATTCTTTTAAACCTACTTTGTGGGACAAGTTCTGTAGCATGAAATTTTTCAAATCACACTCAGACAATAAAAAGCTTCTGGTAACTATAGATATAAGTAACAGTTTAATTTTAGCAAATAATAATTCAATATCATATAATGCCAAAAACTCTGATATTCATTTTTAATTTATTCTTCCCTCATTCCTGGCTTTTTTTCTAGATCAAGCCTGTTCTTAGAAATAGGAAAAATTGGGACTCTTCTTTCTTTCTCTGATCTTCCTCATTCTCTTTAGTTGTGGATTTCCAACTGTGATTTGGGCTCAAAAAAGTAATGGAGAGAAAAAAAGATCTTATTTGCTTGTTAATATCATTATATGGCACTAATGCTCTCTTGATTTGAAGGGATTCAAAAACCTGGACATCTTGAAGTGTTCTGTTGGTTTGTCAGAGATACCCTATCCCTGGATATTTTTCACCTGCCTTTTCTTAATATATAAGTAAAGCTTCCTTTGGCTAGACTCTTCTGATTCACTTTTGGCCTCTGTTATTTGTTGGTTCACCTAGACACACTGTTGAGCTCCCATTGCTTATTTAGAAAGGTTTCTTAGACAAAATGCCTTCAAGATGGCCCCAAATGGCTCTATCTCTCCTACTTGGCTCAAGTTTAATGTACACAAAATAAATTTATTTCTTTTAACCCAACAAGTTCTGAGACTGCAGATCAGTTCTAATGAAGACTCTTCTTTCTCTACCATCAGAGTAGCAAGGCAGGTAGTTGTTCACATAAGTGATGAATGAATCAAACAATAGCTCCCACTGTCCCTCACTCTAGGAGACAAACATTAAACTCTCCTGGTAATCTCCCTAAGGCTTTCCTCTAAAATTCTTTACCTTTCATTCTTTTATATATTTAGAAGAACTAAAACCCACAACATTTTTTAAAGAATTTTCCTTGTAATACCTAGAGAAGTTTTCCAACACCTTTAAATAGAATGTGGGGTAAGTTGACCTCTACTATTTTGTACTTGGTCTTTTGCATATTTAGCTAAAATATACTCAGAAAGATTCCCATTTTGATACCTTTTTCATACATTACTCACAAAGCCTTGAAATTCTCAGAAACTATTTTTAAAAACAACTTTATTGAGTCAAATTTTACTCGTAAAATTCACCCATTTCAAGTGTGCAATTTAGTAATTTTTACTAACTTACACAAATGGTTCACCATCATCATTAATTAGTTTTAGAACATTTTATTCCTCCAATAAATCCCTTATGCCACTTATAGTTAATTCTTGTTTCTTCCTATAGTCTCAGGTTACTACTAATTTATTTACTATCTATAAATTTGCTTTTTGGATATTTCATTATAATTAATTATATAATATGTGGTCTATTGTATCTGGCTTCAGAGTTTTGAGGTTTATTCATGAAATAGCATGCATCATTTTTTTCTCTTTACTGTTGAATAGTATTCCATTTTATAGAGATATTTTACATTTTAGCTATGCATTAACCAATTGATGGACATTTTGATTGTTTCCAGGTTTTTGTTATCATGAATTATGATACTATAAAAACCTGTGTTAAGTCTTTGAGTGGCCATATTGTTTTATCATTTCTCTTTCTTGAGTAGAACAACTCATAGGTAGTTTTATGTTTAACTTTCTTTTTTTGGTAAGATTTTTATTATTTATTTGACAGAGAAAGAAGAGAGGCAACACAAGCAAGGGGAACAGCAGAAGGAGAGGGAGAAGTAGGATCCCTGCAGTGCAGGGAGCCTCATGCAGGACTTAATCCCAGGATCCTGGGATCATGACCTGAGCCGAAGGCAGACACTTAAGACTGAGCCACCTAATGACTGAGCCACCTAGATGCCCCTATGTTTAACTTTCTGAGAACTTACCAAACTGTTTCCCAATATAACTGCTAATTTTACCATCCAACAGTAGTATATGAAGGTTTTTTTTCTTGACATCCTTGTCAACATTTGTCATCGTCTATTTTTTGTTTAGTTTTTTAATAGCCAACCTAGAGGTGTGAAGTGGTATCTGGTATCTCCTCATTGTTTTGATTTGCATTTGCCTAACAACTAATAATGTTGAGTATTATTTAATATGCTAATTATAGATTTACATATCCCCTTTTGTGAAATATCTGTTAATATTTTTATACAGTTTTTATTGTGCTGTTGTCTTGAGTTACAACTACTTTTTGTATATTTTGGATACAAATCTTTTGCCAGATATCTGCTCCCAGACTATTGTTTTTCCTCAGTAGTTACTTTTCTATGATACTCAAATATTTAGTCCTACCATCCATTTTATCTTCCCTTCATGCTGATGAAAATTAGCTTCCATTTTCCAAAGAATGTACATGCCATCCATCAAACTAACAAAATTAACTTAGTTTAATGCCAATGTACTGACACACATAATTGCATTTTCATCTACAATTTCCAAGTTCTTCTGTTACAAGGTTTTGATTCTTCTTAGTTTTCAGTTCATTCTCTGGATCTTGTCCTTTTCCGATGTCTTTGTTAACTAAATCCATGTACTGGTCTCCTATCATCTCCTGTGTCTTGAGGTTTTCAGACCAATCTAATTTCTTCCCATTAGCATTCAAATATGTTTAATTCCCTCCTATGTTTCATTTTTTAATACTTAACTCCCCCAGCTCCACATCTTCCCATAAACAAAGATGTCTCTTTTTCCTTTACAATAAGTCCTTTCATTATTTTTTATTCTCCCATCCCCAGTTACTCAGCTTTCATGATCTCTTTAACTTAATGCTGCTAGTTCTCCTATAAAAGTGAAATATCTCTCAAAAGTCATTAATAAACTCTTTTATTAATAAAATAATACATAATTTTATTTTCATTTTATTTTACCTTTATCAGTATGTGATAATATTGAATTGTCTCACTTCATTTAATTTCTGAGATATTACATGTTTCTAATTCCCCTCTTCCCTCTATTCTACTACTTCTATATGAACTTCTTTTCAAGCTCACCACATAAAATTGTTATTGTTTATAATGTCCCATTTCTCCTGTTTACATACTCTTTACTTACATTATTTGCATTATATATATTTTGAAGTCTATCAACTCTGTATATTTAGTATAAATCTCTCTACCAGATTCTAGTAAACTTAACAGTCAGATAAAGTTTATTTCAATGTCATTTAATCACCACAAAATTATCATTTCTCTAAAACAAAACTCATCACCTACACTAAGAAATGCCCTCCTTTTCCTATACCAGATATGGATGACCTCACCATCCATATAACAATAGATAACATCATCATTCATATTTTACCTTCAATAGAAACTTTGGCACCAGAGTCTTGTAAAATTTAATCACTCAAGTATAAATGGGTAAAACTGTGAGAAGATATTTCACTAAAAACAAATGCACATTACCATTAAGCATATGAAAATAAATTTAACTTCACTGGCAATCAAGATGCTAATTAAAATAATAATAAAATGTTACTTATTGTCTTTGGCAAAATTTTTAAAGAATTTAAAAATATTGTTATTGCTTGAGAAGTAAATATCTTCTTATGATAGTAGTAGTATGAATGCTAATCCTTTCTAGGGGACAATTTTGGAAAGTGTTTTTTGATCCATGCCATTTATATTTATACATGAGGTTAGAACTATCAGTGTTAATAAAATATTTCTATTATAATGACCCTACTCATCAAACAAATATTAAATTAGACTTATCCATACTTTAAGGAGACAAATGTGTAGTTAGTATTTACTGAAGATCACTTAAAATGCTCATGCCATTTAAGGTATTTAAGTAAATACATTAAAAATCTGACATAATTAACTTTGGTAATATTGGATACTTGAGTTATAACATTGTTCAACATGAAAACACTATACTACATTTTTAGAAAAATTTAATAGTCCAAATCCAAGCAAGAACCAGATGGTGTACACAAATGGAATAATTAAAAAGAATTGAATATGATAACTACAAAAACACGGGCATGGTGAAGAAAAACAAAGAATGGTGAAGCCTCAAGGCTAACCCCGGAAGATGGAGGAATGTCATCAGCTCTAGTATTCAAAGGGTTGAGAGGATAGAGAGGTTCCAGAAGCTGAAGACAGTGTTGCAGCCCAACCTGACAGCAGCTGCACTGTCAGTTGGGAACAAAGTCATAGCCAATTTGTAGCCAGACCAAAAATGAGCCTGAAAGGATAGGTCATCTTCATTGTCACCCATCCACTAGTTTTCTCTCCATAGTCCTGAACCCAGTAGGTAGCCCAAGGGCAAGAGAGCCTGTTGACTCAGTCCATGAACTTCAGTCTCCTCAGGCACAGAACAGGATAGATAAAGGTACAGAATGATTTTGAAGATAAAGGAAAAATATTATTAACATAAAGATTTTTAAAATATCAAATATAAGTGAATATTTTTTATAAATTTAATATACGGCATTTTTAGAACAAATTCAATGGAAAATGCTATTGGGTGCTAAAAGACATTAATTGTCTTATAAGGACATTTTTTGCTAATTACCATACAAAAAGTCTTAACAGTAAAGTTTCTGCAGGCAGACTTTATAAATTCAATGTGATAATACTTGATTCCTTGATAATTAGTCATAATATATTTTTCTTGTTTCCCACTTTCATGGAGATGTATACCTGTATTAGTTGATTAAATTATGACTTTTTGAAAAATTTTATTCTCAGGAAATTAATAATGAATCCAAATAAATGATTATGTGAGGTCTGCCTTGTGTTTTTACTTTTTTCTCTTCTTTCCCCTACCAACCCTTTTAATTCCAAGTATATATTGCATCTATGAGACAAGGTAAAAATGTCAGAAAGCAAAGTGAAAAGCAAAGTGTATATTTGTTATGGATAAGCCTACTAAGCCAATAATTGCAATGATTTATTTGTTTTTATGCAGATGTTAGATATTATGTAGATCCAGAATTCCTTTTAGTAGCTGTATGATAAGCAGCCACAATTCAACTGTGACAAAAACAAAAACACAAATTTCAATAGCAGAATAATTAGCATGAAATATTTAATCTATTATAATCTTTCATCTATTTTCATGATACCATAATACTATAATCAGGCTCATTACAATAACCTATTTAAATTGAATTTTGTATCTTGTTATTGACATATTCAATTATAGGTATTATCATTGCTCAATGCGAAGGTTCAAATGCTGTATTAGAAAAGGAGATGATAAGGTTTCTAGGAATACTGGCAAAATAGTGTACATATTTATTTTTGAATAGCTTATCAAACATGGAAGGATTTAGCACAATTACAAATTTGACCCAAGATAATTCATAATAAATTTAAATCACAAAATTCTCATCCATCAGAGTCTAAAGAAGATAACAAAAGGAAACAAAAATCATGTTTTTGAAAAGAAATGAGTTCAATCTTCAGTAGAATTTTATTGAGTATTTGTTTTCTGAAATAACTGAAGTAGATACTATACAGTTAAAAAAACCAAAAACACTTTCTTGGAAGGAAATACACAATTATGGTGCTATATGAAACTGATCAATGTATTGAGAAAGGATACAATGCCTATTGAAAATATCTATTAATATCCTTCCTTTCTTTTTTGCTTTTATGCCATCTTTCTGATATTTACTCAGTTTCTTTTTACTATTCACAAGCACCAAATTAATGTTCATGATGAATTATATTTTGCCTTTTTTCTTCTTAAAATTATGAATAAAATCCAGTTGTTTGGGGTATCAAACCAGCTGCATTTGACCAGTGCAGATTTAATTCAGTACCTTATCCAAAATTAGCTCAGTCAGGTATGTTGATCTATTATACGCATATAAAATTCACTTTATGCATCCTTTAATTCAGTAGTCTATAAGGAAGTGCTTAGCAATAAATGCAGGACAGTGTTGGTATATTACAGATTTAGACAACTGTAACACAGATAGTACTATGATATACAGTGAAATAGGCATTTGAGTTTATTCACTTGAATTAATATCTTACTGAAGATGTTAAAAAGTATAAATATATTACAGATATTAACCAATATGAAACCATTATTGGTTCTTTCAATATCTGCAGACAAAAACCCGGGAACTTCTGCTGGTAAACAGAGTTGATACTCACTTCACAGAAAGTGATAGTAGACAATTGAGATTAGGGCATTTTTCAGGAAGCAGGTAAGAAGGGCTTGTTATACAATTTGGGCGTGTGTTAAGTCTTTTGGGAAGATATTTGCATATTACTCTTGCTTTCTTTCTTCATATGAAGTTTTCTTCAATATTATCTCTGGTAAAAAATAACATTTTATTTCCTCAGTAAAGCCTACTTTAGCACCATATTAAACAATCAACAGATATTTGCTGATGTCAGTACTGATTTCTTGATTTCAATAATTTATTGATTTATTTTGAAGGGAGACATGTTTCAGGTTATTCAAGTAAAATTGATGCTATTATGTGAAAATAATATTATAGTTATATTAAAAATAAGATTTCTACTTGTAAATATTTTAATCAATGCAGCTATTATCAAAAAACTTGAACAATAGAAAAAAAATTAAAACAGAAAGTACTATTTTATTGTCACTATTATTTAAAATATATTTCCTATATATAGGCTTTCATGAAGGCATTCATGGAATGATATATTGTATTAAAATGTAAATAATCAAGAAAAATTCCAAAATTTATGAACTGGTTATATCAGTTAGTATTCCTTTCATTGGAAATAACAGAAAATGATGATATTGTAGTTTAACAATAATGGATTTATTGATCTCAAAGCAAGCCAGTGTCCCTATAACAGTCCAGTGAGGTCGTAAATGACCCCTGCTCCTTCTTTCATTTTGCCCTTTAGTTCCTGGTGTGATTTGTTTCAAGATGGCTGCTTTATCTCTAGGCTTCATGTCTATGGTCCAGGAAAGAAGAAATTACAAAGCTCCAAACCATCACTTCATTAATTTTGACTTTTTTATTAAAAGGAAGGAGGAAAAAAAAATCATCCTCAAGTACTTCTGCTTATACCCAATTGGGCAGAACCATGGTACCTGACCACCCCTAACTGACAGGCAATCTAAAAAAAGGTGAATATTTTATTATTCTTATCTTTATAGTAGAGGAATTAAGAGAACAAGTCGGTTGTCACTGATGTTTAGGAGATATTCTATAGTGGTTACAACACTTAAAATATATACAAATACAAAAAATAGAAAAAATGTCTACACGTATACACTTTAATTATATACACATTACCTTATAATGCCGAAAATTTTCTTAGTGAATCATATTTTAATTAAAAAATACTTATGTCTTTCTGAAATCCTGTGAACAGGAAATGTCATTACATATAGTTATTTTATATATATCTTAGGCTATATTAATATAAATCATGTATATGTATATAGGCAAATATATGCACATAAAATCCATTATGTATTAAAATAAGTCACTTAAAAATTAGAGAACATATCTTTAAAAATTAATGATGGGATCATTCTTTTCATATCAAAGTTAGAGAAAAATAGAACAATTTTATTCCTAAGCAATTCTTGATGACTCAGTGTGTAAACCTAGGAAAATGCATTTTAAAATGAAGTGAACAATACTCATAAAGAGGTGGGTAATGTTTAAAGTTACCTTTAAATTTAAAACCTGAGAGAATAATTGCAAAATTGGATTTCCAAAAGAAAATTAAATGCAGTTCCATTTACCTTGTTCCACAGTATATTTCCCTAGGCTCCATTTTTGTTATATTTTGATAACTCATCTAGAAGTAGGAAAGATTAAACCAGACTCCTTGTTGGTAATAATAGCAGAGGTGTGTTGTTGATTATTCATTTTCCACTATGGTGATGATTCAATATCCTTCCTTCTCTGATCCCATTTCAGGCTTTATGTTTACAGTCGTATGTCGCCTCCCAAGAATTTACCTATTGCATTCCAGTGGGTCTGTCTCACATATATTAACTCTTTCCCATTTCCCACTTAGTTCATATGTAGTTATACCTCTGCATGTATTTGAAGGGATCACGGTAGTATAAGAGGAAGGTGAAATTTTATTTGCCATCCTTTCCAACCTCCAAAAACTATTCACATAGAAATACGTTGCTACCCATATTCTGATAAAGAGATGAGACTTTGTAAAAATTAGAATATTTTAATTTAATCTAGTTTCATCTGGTTTTGTCCCATATTCTCTCCTTATGTTGTCTGACTTATTCAATTCTATTGGTGTTAGATATTTTTTCATTTCCTCCTTTCCATTCCTTTTTTTTAAATTGGAAGTTAAGAGAATTTGTTTTGAATATGAGAGTTCTAATGAAAACTTTGAAAAGGGAAATCATGACCGTTAAATGACTTATGGAAAAATGAGTTAAAATTAACATGAAAGGTGTAGGAAAATAAAGATAATTTTACTAAACTGAGAAAATTTTGAAACCACAATTAAAAATAGTCATAACCATGGGTATTAAATAAGAAAATAAGCCTAAGTGCATTTCAGATGGGAAATGAGAATTTAGAATAAAATTATATAAATATTTGGTCTTCTTCATAGCTCAAGTAATTCCCAGCAAGTTCGTTTTGAAAATTGCTGTTGTTAAAGTTACTATCTTTGGACTTACTAGCCTTCCCTGACCTGCTAGAGACTGAATATTGACTTACAAGTCACTGTGAAAGAATGTCTAGATGTCATTGATCATTTCACTACCTTAAAAAACAAGTCAGAAGCAAAGAAAACAGTAAAAGAGAGAAAAGAGGAAAATGTTACCAAAGGATTATTTATTTAGTTTGTATTACCATATATAAAGTTGAAATAGTTAATTTTTGTACATTCCTAGCCTTCTTTATGTCCCATTAAATAAACAGTCTTTGAGGATAAATTTTAAGATAATAATTTATTTGAAAGCATTAAAAAATTATTGAAATATATTTTGACAAGTGGTTTTCAAATTGGAACTGCTAAAAAATGTCTAAAACATAGACAAATTTTAGGGAAGGTGTAGTAGTACACAAAAGCAAGTCATATAAATAAGTTTCTACCTACTGATTTAAAGGGCATTAGAATTGCTTGACTTGCTGTAAGTGGTACATATAGCAATCATTTACACATACACACATGCATATGAATTGGGACAGACTATGATGTGTTTCAAATTGGCAAAACTTCTAAACCAAAGGCACTACATGAGGCAAGATGAAATAAAAATGTTTTTTACTCTTCAAAACTTTTAATGAAAAGAGACTGAATGAGATAAAATAAAAATAACAAATGAGACTCTTTTGCCATATTTAGCTATGCACTTTGGATACTCTTTCCATGTCATTTTTGGCAGTGATGGAGAATGCTAATAAGAAAAAAATTAAGACAACACCAATTATTTTGAGGGCATGAAGTTAGGTACACAGCAACTAACCTGAAGCTTTGTGGATTCCAGATGGGACAAGTAATCAGATTACTTGTGGGTGTTTTAATGGTACCCAGAGGGTGTCATAAAATCACTCACCATATGTTTAATATCCATACAGCTCTGTTTCTTTGAACTGTTACTTTAATCTTCCTTTTTATTTACTTTTTATTGCCATACACTTAAATTGATGTCTTTTCTTATCTACAGATAAACTTACAGGCAATATGTGAACACTCGTGCACATGTTTTATCTCTCTTTTTACTATATTTCCTACTTATTTAATTGATATTTTAGTTGTCTGCATGATAATATGACTGTCATTCAAGTTTTATGTCTGAAGTTTCCATTCTCATGTCTGTTTGCTGAGTTTACTTCAGGTTTAATGATTAGGAGTATAAAGGACAGAAACCAAATTGTCATGGGTTGAAAAAAAAAGTATAAAAATATACCAAGTGAGCATGGACTGTGTATCTATCAGAAAATTTTAAGTAATTCTAAGTCATATTTAATAGATTTGATATATGCCTGAGTGCTAGGCTAGCCTGCGATCATAATGGTCTGAAGTAACTCATAAATTGTTTGGTTGTTGGTAAGGTGATTTTTTTTTTAAAGATTTAATTTTTATTTTATTTGACAGAGAGAGAGATCACAAGTAGGCAGAGAGGCAGGCAGAGACAGAGGGGGTGAGATTATGGACATTGGGGAGGGTATGTGCTGAGCAGAGAGCCTGATGCGGGGCTCGATCCCAGACACTGAGATCATGACCTGAGCCGAAGGCAGCGGCTCACTCCACTGAGCCACCCAGGTGCCCCGGTAAGGTGATTTTAATAGTGTTTTTTGGTTGTTGTTTTTCTGATAAATTTTTTTTCAAATCAAGCTCCAGGAAGAAAGGGACCATCAACCCTAAAAAGTTCTATTTGAGGTACAACATACAACAACATTACAATCACAAAGGAGAGAACATGGTTCAGTCAAGATGAAGACAATGGAAACTAGAACATTACACATCCACTTTTGTAAGTACATGAACAAACAGCTACATTAATACAGAGCACTTGAGCATTTAATAGGGTAAAAAAGTGATATTTTTCTCCTGTTTTGTAGGTAAATTCCTGAGTTTTAGTTGAGTGTGGCTACGCAGCTGAAGAACACAACCTCAGAGTCCCTTGCACCTGTGTGTGGTTGCAAGAAACTGTCTGTCCTTTCAGTTTGAAAGAAAATATTGTGGAGGTAAGCAAAAGGTGCAAAGTAAGTCATTTTCTTAAAAAGCACGACACAGGTCCTTTACTTATTTTTTTCCTTGTTACTGGCTGGGAAAAGATGGATTACAGAGCAACAGTGGAAGTCATACATGGAGGATGGTTGACATGTCCCACTAACTCTAGATAACTCATTTCTGAACTATTATGTGTGAAAGAAATGTTCCTCTACTATCCAAGCAAATTAAGCTCTTATATTTTAAGAATTTTTGTTGTACTAATTTAGCTTGTACTATAGTGTGTGTGTGTGTGTATATATATATATATATATGCCTTCTATTAAATAGGTTGTAATTAATATATTGCTTAAATGATAAAGTAAATTGATATAGATTAAGAGCTCCTTTATAGTTATTGGGAAGGTGTCTAAGTAGTTAAACTAACAGAGGCTTCATAACCTACAGAATTCTGTCTTCATACCATTCATTCCTGTTAGCCTGCAGCATCTTAAAGTCATTTCTTAATCACTGAGAGAGTACATATTTTTAGCTTTTATTTTTTCCTATAAAAACTTGATGATAAATGTAAGAAATTTATCTATGATTTAGCTAAAATATGTTCAGACATGCCCACACAAGTCAGTGTAATTCAGAGTTTCTATTTACTCCCAAGTGTTAAGGATATTTTTTGTTTCTCAAGATCCATAAGGTGGTTTTGTTTTTTTCCATTAGGTTTTTCTGATGGTAATATATATATTTTTTAATTGATTGTCTGTCATGGTGTGTTGGGCCTTGCAATGTCGTCTTTCAGTGACTTCTTCTAACCCAGGTGTTCAAGCCAATTATGTATGTTATATTATTGCAAATATGGATTACCATTATTCCTTTATCTTTGTGGATTTGATAAACAAATATGTTGATACATATATACATATACATTTTAAATGGCATTTGTTCTATGTTTACTTGGCCTATCGTGAATATTAAGCATTTATATTTATTCTGTTGAATATACACTATTCCTGTCAAACTATTTTTCCCCATTGAGTATTTTTCTCTTACTGATTTGAAAACAACTTTTATCTATGTAGAATATTAAATCATCATCATATATATTTGCAGTAAGTACATTTTGTATATTAATGAAATACTTCTCCTGGAATAATCCTGTTTTGGCTCACTTGTCAGTAAGCTGATCTCTTGTACTATACAATAAAGCTTAACCATGAAGTCAGAGTAGGGAAGAAGTGAGATATGATTAAAAAAAAAAAATACAAAGCTTCACTTCATGTTGTTTTGCTTCTGAAGGACAACAGAGAATAAAAGGGTGAGTAGGAAGAAACAGATTTTATCTCTGCCATCCCCAAACTTTGTAGGTAAACATCAAGATGCATAGTTTTTAGAAATACCTTTTAATTATGAGGTGGTCCCTGAAGAACTAAATAGTGTCATGCATTTCTAGGCCAGCTATTAGCAGTCTCTCTATCTCCCAAGAAAGCTAGAAATAAACCAGTTGTTGGTGGGATCGTAAAATGGCAGCACATGTAGATACATAAAATTGAATTGGTGATCATCACAACCTCTGTAATTGATCACCCACAGAAATTCTTATACTTAATAGTAACAGGATGTGAAAGACAACACCTAACACTTACTGAGGTAGTGAGCCAGAAGAAGGATAGCCTACATACAGATTATGATAATGATGATAAATAACAAAGCTCAAAATGCAGATAGAACCAGTCTTACTTCTCAAACTATCCAGTAAAGGTAATAGAGAACACCATGTACTTTCTCACTGAGACATACAGATGGTCCAGAGGATGCTGTGTAGCTCGAAGGATTCTTTTCACCTCATCACTAAGAGGCCGTATAAACCTCAGGTCTCAGGTCTCACATCTTTAAAGCCATCTCTGAGTGGAATTTTAGGAATGAGAGGGAATCTAAGAGACTGAGCATGTAGTATAACTATACTAAATATATATCTAAAATAAATGTTTAAATTATAACACTGTAATAAATGTAGAGGATTAAACTAAAATACAGTGTGTGGTTTTTTTTGTGTGTTTGTTTTCTGCTACTCAGCCGCTTTTGCTTCATGAGGATGAGTGATAAAGAAACTATTTTCTTTCCATATCTGAATGCAGGGAGGACATTTGTTTCTTGTTACAAGTACTCTTGGTCAAGATGGAATCTAAACACGTGGGTCAGTTATCAACGTGTCACCTTTCAGCTCTAAGTCTACCCTCCCTTGCCTTGGTTTGTGATGCTGGGTCTGGGCCCTGTTAATTAATATCTAGCCTTTCCCATCCAGCACAGCGTTAAGCCTTATCAGTAGAGGGCGCTGGAGGGAAACAGTAGGCAGAAGGGGCTTCTTTTTCTGAGCTGAGTGTTTTGTGTCATTTTTGTGTCATTCCCACAGCATTCCTGGAGCCCTCGGCACTCCCTCCTTGGTATCTGCAGCCTCCTTGTCAGTGAATGTGTTTCTTACCAGTGATGTGCAAGAGGCCGAGTTAGCACATCAGCAGATATTGCTGGCACCTCAGAAAGATTTCTAGCAATTTTTGCCAGCATCTCTGAATACAGATGCATAGCAACACCCCAATAAAACATTTCAAAGAGATTAAAATGTCCAAAGTATATAGAATCAGTCATTCATTCCGCTCATTTTCCTAAAGCACCTTTCCATGTGAGGTACTGTGCTAAGGACTGGCAATACGACACTACAGGTGTAGATATGGTTATGGCTCTCTTGGTTCACACTGTAATATGAGATACAGTCAATAATGACATAAAACACAACAAAATAAGTAATGGTTTGAAAGGATTCTACAACTTTACTTAGAAATAGAAATTTCATTGGTTTGTATGTATTTCTATTAAAGAGAAAAAAAAAGGATTATGTTTATAGTCATTATTTTAAACACATTTATCATTAAATTAAAATAGGTAAGGCCTAACATGCTGAAAGTAAAACAAACAAACAAACAAACAAAAAACCCATAAGTCAAATAGGAAATTATTAAAATATTGAATTTGTAAGATATAAGTAGAGTATAAATAAATAGAAATCTGGAACAAATATAAAATAATTGTCATTTCCTTGTTTTTGCCAAGAAAACTTGCAACTAAACTCTGGAACTTTTGATTAAGCATCAGAGATTTCTCATATCTTCAACTTTTATAATATATGTTGTGTTCACTTTTTTGCTATAACTGAAACCAAGCTTTCCTCCAGGACTATATTCCTCTAAATTGTTTGTTGTTTTGTTTGTTTTGTTTTGCTGTATTTCTCCCCTGTAATGTTTTATGCCTCCTGGCTTGGATCTCTCCCTTTCTCCTCATCATTGCTTCTAGATCATTCTTCTTCATTTCACATTTCCTAGTCCATAAAGGAGTTTTGACTTTCATAGCACCAAAATATACAAACCACCAAACCCTTTATCACAGATAACTATTAACTATGAGTAACTATCCTTTATTCCTACTCTTACTTTTAAAAACTTTGAATTATTTTACTGTTATTGGAAGTGACTCTTCCGATATACTATCCTCTGTTCTCTCTTCTCCTCAAAGATTTTTCAATTCTCTTACCTACCACCCTACCTTATCGACTTACCACCCCCCATGTTGCCAATAACTGTAATTGGTAATAAGTTTAAAGCCTGTATACCTATGTTTAAATCAACTTATTCTCTAAATGAAGTTGAAATGGAGGGGAATGGAAAAAATCAAGAGATGCAACAGAGGGAGAATATATTAGTCTCGCTGAACTATTCAGTATAGGTTCAGTATTTTTGGACTTTCTATTAAGATCCAGAATGTTGCCACTTGTTGACATTGTGTTTGGGGAAGATAGCAAGGTGAAATGTAACTTTCCATATATTAATTTTACATAGTTTATTGCATGAGCCTATAGTTCAGAAGAAAAAAATGAGATGCAGAATATAATTTGGATATTTTTTGACATGGAATATACAAGGAACAAAACTGATTTAAAAAAAAAACAACCATTGAAACTTACATTATAATTGGAAGAGATAAATAATGGAAAAATACTTATAAGTGGCATGCTATATATATGAGAACTCTCCAAGACTACTTCCACATTCAATAATTTATTAGTGGGAGTCACAGGACTCAGCATATAGTTGGACTCATGGCTATAATGTATTACAGTGAAAGGATACAAAGTACAATAAGCAAGGCAAAAAGGTGCAGAGAAAAGTCTGGAAGAAACCAGGAGCAAACTTCTAGAACTGTCTTCCAATGGAGTCATGTAGGACTCACTTATTTCCCCTACCAACAAATTATAACAATATATAATGAAATATAATGAACATTACATAATGAAATGTTTCCAACAAAGGGAACTCCGTGGAGAATTAGTCCCCAGAGTTTTATTGGCAGCAGATCATATACGCACTCCCTCTCTGGCATGCACTTAAATCTGTGTTTCCCAGAAAACAAAACAGAACAAAAGAAAACAAAATTTTCAGCATAAATGACGGATTTGTAGGATATATATCAGAGAAGTGGAGAAAACAGCAGATTATTTAGGATATATTTTTTAAAGATTTTTATTTATTTATTTATTTGAGAGGGAGAGAGAGCACATGGGCAGAGGGAGAAGAGAAACAGACTCTCTGTTAAGCAGAGAGCCTGACATGGGACTCCATCCCAGGACCCTGGGATCATGACCTGAACTGAAGGCAGAGACTTAACCAATTGAGCCACCCATGTTCCCCTATTTAGGACATAAAGGCCATTTTAGGGAGTTTGGATTTTACTCTGAGAAACATGTGGAGGTTTTGGAGGTTTTTTAGCAAAGGAGTAGTATTAAGGATTAAAATGGCTACAGTGTTAAGCATAGTCTTAAATGGGGCAAAGGTAAAGTAGTTTGCTTGTTGTTATAATAATTCAGGAAGAAGTTGATAGTAGATTGTTTAGAATGGATAGCAGTGCAAGTAAGAATAATCTCATTTGAGATATATTTTGAAATTATAACAACAGATTTCCTTAGAATATTTTGAGGTGTGAGAGAAAGAATCAAGGTTGACTCCATCATTATTGGTCTGAAAAATGTAAAACTAAGAGTTCCTTCGCATTGAGATGAATAAGAATGAAGACAAAATAGACTTGGCAGAAAAGATCAGAAGTTGAGTTTGTACAAGCTCGATATATTAATAAGATATGTATACACATATATTTATAAGTAGTTGAATATGTCTCTGGAGTTCATGAGAGAGGACAGTGCTGGAGAAGCAAATATAAAAGTCATTGCCTATAGAAAAATAAGATAACCAGAACACTAAGTCTCAACAGAGAATAAAAAAGAATCAAGAATTGAGTCCTGGAGCACTCCGTTATTAAAAGATTGGGAGATACGCAAGAATCAAGGATCAACCAGTAAAACAAGGAGGAAACAAAGAGTGCTAATCTGGAAAAGATATTATTATCTGTGTCAAATGTTATTTAATAGGCCAAGTAAAATTAAAGTTGAAAATTGGTATTGGAGTTAGCAATTTGGAGGTCATTGATGAAACTGACAAGATCAATTTGGCTGAATGATAAGGACAAGAAGCCTGACCGCAATAGGTTTTAGAGAAAATGTAAATATAGACATTGCTGGGTATTTTCTGCTAAAAGGAGTAGATAAATTGGAACCTGGAAGAGTAAATTTAGTCAGAAGTATTTTTCCTATCTCCCTTTTTCTTCTTTTGCTTTCTCTCATCCCCCTCCTCCTCCTCTTCCTTTTAGAATGGGGAAATATGATAATGATAATTTTTCAATATAGAGTTGGGAATTGAGAGGTGAATAGATGACAGGAGATGTTACCTAATGAAGTGCTAAGAAATTGGCTCGAGAAATGAGCATTGATAGTTCTGTTAACAGAAGGGAAGCGTCCATGGGAGTAAAAAAGAGTCGTTATGTGGTGATGGGAGTCTATGAGGGTTTTTAGAATTACTTCAGTTTTCTCTGTGAAGTAATAAAGGTCATTAAGAATGGGGGGACAAGTATAGAAGAATGTTTGAAGACAATGGGGAAATGGGTTGGTTGGAGATACTTTGTGTGGTTTCTAAACAGCTTTACAGCCCTCTGGAGGCTGGCTGTTATGACTTTTAAAAGGACGTCAATTAGTGTGATTGCTGTTTTCCTTCTGTGAGATTTATCTGCATAGGTTTAGGCTCAAAGTGGGTAGATCATTGTATTTAAACGAAGTTATAGATTTTAGATGCATGTAAGGGCCAATGAAAGAGGGATCAATGTTTTATGAGGGGTAATGATTATGAGAATTGACCATAAAATTTAAACTAGATCATCAGTAAAGTAAGGCCATCAAGATGATCAAAAGGTGGCAGCAAAACTGCACTCCTGGGTATTTACCCCAAAGATACAGATGTCGTGAAAAGAAGGACCATCTGTACCCCAATGTTTATAGCAGCAATGGCCACAGTCGCCAAACGGTGGAAAGAACCAAGATGCCCTTCAACGGACGAATGGATAAGGAAGATATGGTCCATATACACTATGGAGTATTATGCCTCCATCAGAAAGGATGAATACCCAACTTTTGTAGCAACATGGACGGGACAGGAAGAGATTATGCTGAGTGAAATAAGTCAAGTGAAGAGAACCAATTATCATATGGTTTCACTTATTTGTGGAGCATAACAAATAGCATGGAGGACATGGGGAGATGGAGAGGAGAAGGGAGTTGAGGGAAATTGGAAGGGGAGGTGAACCATGAGAGACTGTGGACACTGAAAAACAACCTGAGGGTTTTGAAGGGGTGGGGGTGGGAGGTTGGGGGCACCAGGTGGTGGGTATTGGGGAGGGCATGTATTGCATGGATCACTGGGTGTGGTGCAAAAACAATGAACACTGTTATGCTGAAAAGAAATAAAAAAAAAATTTTTTAAAAAGTGGCAGTAATTGGTAATGACAAGGTCTAGAGTTATCACCATGGAAATAAGTGGATGGCAGAGTAGATATTGAAATTATTTGAAGGTAATGAATCATATGGATAGTATGATCCAAAATTAATTAATTTTGCATAGGACCTGAGGAAAGCATTTATTGAATGAAATAATCAGGAAGAACACTGAAAGCAAAACAGAAAATGTCTTCTTACACTTGCATGTTACATTCTGGTCATAACCTAACAATAAAAACCAATAAACTATAAACAGCACTATCTAGCAGTGGAATGAAAATAATGTATGGTAGATCCATAGAAACTTCTTCAAACATTGTGTTAATACTTAATATTTTAACAAAGTTTATTAGGCACTTAATAAATTAAATCAAATTAATTAAGTATAATCTAGAATACTATCTCTATAGCCTTAAATGTCTTTAAATTTCAGCTCAAATGAATATGTTTTAATTGTTATCTTGGATAAGTTACCTTACAGAATAAGTATAGTTACACCAACAAGTGCATAGTGTTATTTGGATTCTGTTGCCTATATTGGTTACTTTTTTTTTTTTTTTATATATATTGGTTACTTTGATGTCACTTTTCATGAGGTCTAGGTGCACTGCCTGACAGATCTGACTTGGTAAACAGAACTGCTTTGCCATGGTGAAAGTCATTTTTTCTCTCTGAGACATGTTTAAGGTCATGATGTGCAAATGTTTATCTCCTGGAAATCTCAAAGGTAACTTACCCATGGGGACTCATTATTTCTCTCCCTGTTGAAATTCATGTTTTTTATCTCCAGACTTGCATCTGTAAAAAGTTGGCACGGGAGAGAAAAACTGTGTCTAGTGAATAATATAGTGTATAAAGAGGCAGCAACACAAGTTTTATTGCCATTGTGGACACTAACTTTTTCTACTGAAGGCATTTACGATAGATTTATCTCAATTACAAAATAATTTAACAAAAAAAAAGGTTCACTGTTTATTTTGTACACATATATATTTATTTTACATATACATATCAGTTACTATAGATTATGCTCTAGTGAAAGACAAATACACAATTTCACTGGTTTAAATACACAAAGACTTATTTCTTGCCAGGATAGACTGAATTATATCTTCTATTTCTGTAATGTCCTCACTGCTGGATTCAAGCTGGTAGACACTTGAACATTGTTAGTTATCAAAACCATAGAAAATACATATTGGGGTGGGTACTCTGCGATTAAAACTTCTAATTGGAAACCATACATGTCCCTTCCTCCAGCTAATCTCCTGTCACCACTATTTGCAAGAAAGCTCAAATTTAAAGCCTATCCATATCAAAAAGGTGGAAAGCAATCAATATTTTGTGACTAGCACTAATAACCACTGTATTGTTTCAATTATTCAATGCATTTTCTTTTTAGGAAAATCAGGAGTATTAAAATTTAAGATTTCTAAGGGAGTTGATAAAGTGTTATTATATTATGTCTACAGATTACACCTGAGAAACAAATCAAAAAAGATATGCCATTGTGGAGAGAGAGAGAATACCGATTTTGAGGGATTCATTTTTGCAAAAAAATTTTAAGATAATTTGTTTTGTTGATAAGGAGACATTTTGATTAGGTTCTGTTAAACCCTCATGTTAATGTGGATATAATAATAAAAACATAGGTTAGAGATTAAGCAGTATACTGTCAAAATTATTTAATTGATAATAATAAATTTTGTGACTTTGGTTTTATTTCCTTCTTATTTACTCATAGCTTATAAGCAACAAATAACAGTGAATTAAATCTCTAAAGATAGAGTAAAGGGATTTAGTTTTCCTCCAAAGTACAAGTAGAAGAAACAAAGGGGAATACAAATTAATGGCTATAAAATAGCTGGCTTGCTTTAAGAAACAATTGCTCATATTAATTTAAACATTGGTTTTAACTGTCTTTCAAAGGAAACATAATTTAAATATGAATGTATTTATTTATAGACAAGTTTATGACTATAGAAACCTGTATTAATGTATCATAATGCACCTGCATTTTAGAATGCTTAAGTATCACAAATTCTTTTTCTTTTAAGATATTTGAGAAATAGCAAAATTAAAAAAAAATAAAGTATTCTTTAGTGCACCAAATATAGATTTCTTTTTAAGATTTCCAGGGTTTTTTTTTTTAACATTTAATAGCATGTATGGGGAAACAGAATTTGTAATTTTACTAATTTAAAATTTTGTAAAAATTGTGACAATTTATTTACTTACACTTTCTACTCTGTGACGTATCTTACTCAAACTTGCATTTATGAGGAGCTTGGTTGCACATATGGACTGCCATGGTAGAATGGAGTGTTCCTTTTGAAATAAGAGAATGGTGTGTTGATTGAACATCATGTGACCCCAGTGATATTGTACTTCCCACAGTTGTATAGACAAGAATAAGAAAAGCAACAAATAATCACATTCTTCTTCTCCACAACAGACTCAATGAATGGCAGGGAACTAAGAAATGACTGCTACCTCTCTAAAGTGCTTTTATACCTAATTAGAAAGAAACTTTTAGTAGCCATCCCTTCTGCAGAATCAGCTTGACAAATCATGGAAATTAAAAGTGGAAAAGTCAATTTTGCATCACAACATAGAAAAATGTCTAATTTTTTTCTATTCTATTTTCCAACATTTCCTTCCTTCAGTTTCAATTGCTTAAGACCCTGTAATAACTTCCTATTGCTTTAAGAACACTTCAATATTCTTCACATCAAATATTAAGTAGTAAATTATCTGACCTTTGACTATACCTGTTGCCTCATGTCAAGATTCAGAGAAAGAAAATATGATAGATATATGATAAAAAAGAAAATATGATAGATAGCTATGGATAAAGAAAATATTATATATATGTATATATACATATATATAAAGATAGATAAAGAAAATATGACAGATAAAATATGATAGATAGATAAAGAAAATATGGATATTATTCAGTCACAAATAAGTAGGAAATCCTGCTTTTTGCAACAACACAGACAAACTGGGAGGGCATTATGCTAAGTGAAACAAATTAGATAAAAAAATACAAAAACTGGGGGCGCCTGGGTGGCTCAGTGGGTTGAGCCGCTGCCTTCGGCTCGGGTCATGATCTTGGGGTCCTGGGATCGAGTCCCGCATCGGGCTCTCTGCTCGGCGGGGAGCCTGCTTCCTCCTCTCCTTCTTTCTCTCTGCCTGCCTCTCTGCCTACTTGTGATCTCTCTCTGTCAAATAAATAAATAAAATCTTAAAAAAGATACAAAAACTGTAAGTTCTCACTCCTATAATCTAAGAAAAGAAAAATTTATATGACTAGAGAGCAGAATGATTATCACCAGTGAATGTGGGGAGTGGGAAATGGAAAGATCTTGGTCAGCCTGTACAAACTTACAGCTATAAGAGATATAAGTTCTGGAGTTCTAATACACAACATGGTAACTGTAACTAACAATAATATATTAGATACTTGAAAGAGAATAGATCTTAATATTTTCACTACCAAAATATAGTAATGGTATGAGAGGTTAGAGGTGATAACTTACCCCATTGTGGTAGTCATTTTGCACTATACATGTCTATCAAATTATCATGCACACATTAAACTTACAAAAGTTTTTAGTCAATAATATCTCAATAAAGCTGGAAATTCAAAAAGATTCTGTGTACCTCACATGTTCCTTCTCTTCTTTCCAATGCCCCACCCCTTAGCTTCCCTTCAAATGCCTATTTATCCTATGCAGTCTCATCTTTAGTGCGCTCAGAAGATATCTGAACCCCAAAGCAAAGTTGGATGCCCTATAATACAACAACACTGTATTCTGTACTACGGACTGTCCAATATTATCATCAGTTAAGCTAAAACATTTTGAATCAAGTGGAAAAACAGAATAATAAGAGACAACATGGACTATTGTGGCACTAATTAAATTGTCAGTTAGTGCCCCTATCTTCTGAAAATAAACCCAACTACTGATTGCATAGTATTGCATCTCAGCTCAGTGATTTTCCTTTAATTTTTTCCTCCTCTTCTAATTCCAAGAAACTACAAAATGTTTTCAACCCAACAAAAGAAATAGCCAGCGTCTTCATTTAAAACCAAACCAGAATCAAACCAATGGAGTTGATTAAGCATCTACCTTTGGCTCAGGTCATGATTCCGGGGTCCTGGGATCGAGTCCCAGATTGGACTCCCAGGGAGCCTGCTCTTCCCTCTGTGTGCTGCTCTTCCTGCTTGTGTGCTCTCTCTCTCTCTCTGACAAATAAGTGAAATCTAAAACAAAACAAAGAAACTATCCTCTTGAGATATATGATCTGCTTCTTTCTCCATGCCCAGCATTTAAAATTATTAAATGAAAGAATACACAATGAATCTTGAGTTTTTACATTCATTTAACCTCAGCATGGCTGGAGTTAAAATCAAGAAAAATGAGTGAGTGAAAAGTTTAGGTCTGAGTGATTAACAAGTTTTCCCAAAAGAATCCTTGTTAAACAAGGCATGTCTACTCCAGGGATATTTCTCTGTAATGATTGTCTAGAGTCAGAGAAACAAATTTCTGATTTTAGGTGCTAACAACTCAGAAGAATTGAGGAATCCTTTTAAGAGAATTCTGCCATGTAAACCAGACTGAAAAAAAAAAAAAGTATTTTTTTTTTAAGTGGACATATTGGTCCTATTATCCTTCACTTCTCAATTTAATATATAAAAATCAAACTGGCACAAGATGGGATTGGGAGGGAGACAAACCATAAGTGACTCTTAATCTCACAAAACAAACTGAGGGTTGCTGGGGGGAGGGGGTTTGGGAGAAGGGGGTGGGATTATGGACATTGGGGAGGGTATGTGCTTTGGTGAGTGCTGTGAAGTGTGTAAACCTGGTGATTCACAGACCTGTACCCCTGGGGATAAAAATATATGTTTATAAAAAATAAAAAATTAAAAAAGAATCAAACTGACAAACTACCTGGTTGGATATGGGGGACCTAGCTATTTTATCTCTTCCTTAGTAGAAACCATTGCATTTATGTTTATGTATTCATGCATAGGGGCTCCACTAGAAAGTATGTTCCATGAAGGCAGACTATGTATCTCTTAGACACAATTCTGTGCCATTACTCTACCAAATGCTAATAATATAAGTACTCAATAAATATTTGTGGTTGAATATATGAGACACATAGAAATATACGTGCATAGAGTAAGTGAAGTGCATATTTATCATGTCCTAACACTAAAAACTTTTTTCCTCCAACGTCTTCATTTGCAATGCCATTTATTTTCTTCTATTAGGACATTTTAGTACAAAGAGACTTCATTTCTGAAAATATTTCTCAGTTAACATTTCTTTTTGTGTTTGTTTAAGATTTATTTATTTTCTGAGAGAGAGAGCACACGTGCATGTGCATACACACACTTGAGCAGGGGGAGAAGAGCAGAGGGAGAGGGACATGCAGACTCTGGCTGAGCACAGACTCTAATGTGGGGCTCATCTCAGGACCCTGAGATCATGACCCAAGGAGAAATCAAGAGTCAGACATTTAACCAACAGAGCCACGTAGACACCCCAATCCCCAATGACATTTCTTTTGCAAGTGTGGATTACACTTCAAGAGAAGCCTGAGAAGGCAAGATAGGTGAAGAGGATTAAGGGGAATAAACTTCCAGGCTGGAAGTGAGTAAGTCATTGGGATGTAATGTACAGCATAGCTAACGTATTCAATAATATCATAATAACTTTGTGCGGTGACAGATGGTCACTAGACTTATTGTGAGGGTCATTTCATAATGTATACAAATACTGAATAACTACTCCTGAAATTAATAGGATATTTGATGTCAACTGTACATCAATTAAAAAAGAAAACACCCCACCCACAAAAAGGAAAAAAAAATCATGAAATCATCAATGGAAAAACCTATGCCTTACTAAACTCTGTTTTACCATTTCATAATTTATATTCTGCCACAATTTATGCCCTCAATAAATAGTTACTTAATATTTATTTATATATAGTTTTAAAAGAATTTAAAGAAAAATAATTCCGAAGATGTGTTTCTTCTGATGTAGAAAAATTTAAAAGATTATCTTTCCTGTTTATGTTATATCCCGTTATCAAGGATAAAAAAGATTTGCATTTTATTTCAGTATTTTAGTATTCTAAATATATAAACTACTTTGTGGTTCCCACTGTTTTATAATTACTTGAAATTCTTTAAATGTACTATTTATGTATTTTATATAACATATATTTCAATATAAAGAGAATTTGCCTGTCTAAAATGTGTTTTACCAACGTAGAATGAAAATGTCTTTGATATAATAAAAATATGCAGTTTGATGATAAATAATAGCTTTCCAGAGTACAAATATATGTGAGGTCAATCATAAGATATAAACTCCACACACCAGTTTTTTTTTGTTGTTGTTGTTTGTTTTGTTTTTGTTTTTGTTCTTTAGAACAATCCTGATTCAGTGAAATATTTCACACCATCGCTGTGTGAAGAAACAAATAATATAGGACTTTGATTTGTCTTTGGACTGAGAAAGGCAATTGTAACATTTTGTAGCAAAGGACTTTAGTTTGAAGTGGAATGCTAATTAATACAGCAGTCCAAAAACAATTTCTGAGGCCATTTCAGGTGCTTTAATTAGCAGTGTTAGAAACTTTGGTTAAAGAGAAATTCCTAATAGAAAAAGAGAAAAAAATCTGGAATGAAATAATTTCTAACATTGCATTAACTTCCTTTGTATGTTTACTCTCTGCAATATACCTGAATGATAAAATCCTATTAGAGGGACACCTGGGTGGCTTAGTGGGTTAAAGCCACTGTCTTTGGCTCAGGTCATGATCCTAGGGTCCTGGGATCGAGCCCTGCATCGGGCTCTCTGCTCTGGGGGGAGCCTGCTTCCTCCTCTCTCTCTGCCTACTTGTAATCTCTGTCTGTCAAATAAATAAATAAATTAATTAATTAAAAAAAAGAAAAAAACTATTAATTTTATTTCTTTTTTAACTGATATACTTATTTTTAACAAATGATAATCTAATCTAATATTATATATTATTAATAAATAATATATTATTATATGATAATATAAATAACAAGCATGAATCTTCTTGCCATAATTCATGTTAAACAATGGTGTACAATGCATTAATTTCACTGCAATTTAAAAACAGAATTGCCTTATACAAAGAAAAATGGCTGTTTTTCCTGCAAAAGAACATACATGGAACATGATTAGTCCTTTGAAGTGAAACCTAGGTTTATTTAATAATTTGGATCTTGAAAAAATGAGTAAAGCACCTAAGCTCGTGAGCTTGCTCTCATTTCCCAGGCAGTCTCTGTCTTCACTGAAAACCTGAAACTTAACTCACATTTATTATTGTAACCTCAGAAAAATTTGGATCATATTAGGACTACACACAAGCTTAAAATAAATCAGTCTCAGATCTCAGTTTCCATTTGTGGTCTTTGGCAAAGGGAAAAGCTGGTGTTTAAATTGTGATGGTGGGCCCCTGGGTGGTTCAGTTGGTTAAAGGGACTCTGAATATTGGCTCAGGTCATCATCACAGGGTTTTGAGATCAAGCGAGGCATCAGCTCCATATTCATTGCGGAGTCCACTTGAGATTCTCTGTCTCTCTCACTCTGATTTCCCTCCCCCTCTTTCCTCTCTTTAATAAATAAATAAAATCTTTAAAAAAATTAAACAATAAATAAACTGAGGTGGTGACTGTACTATGCAAACAACCAGGAAAGAAGGGAAGGGTGAACATCTGAAGTACTACTTCTAGAAATCAAAATAGATGGAAGAAATCAGAACTGAAACAATATTATAAGGCTTATGGTATTTGGTCTTGAGAGAAACATAACAAAAATTTTATGTTTTATACTTTTCAATCAAATTATATGTTGATAATGTAAGTAAAGCAGCTGTAAGTACCCCCCACCAACTCAAACCAAAACATTTCCCAGTTTACTGAAATTTAAAATATTAGTTCCTAGAAAGTTGACTTTCTTCCTTCTTCCTTTTTTCCTTCCCTTGTCCCTTCCTTTCCTTTCTTTTGGTCCATAAACATTTATTAAATACTTACTACACATTACGCAGAGTCTTAGCTATTGAAGATAAATAGATAAGTCACTTCAGTTGCTGAATCCCAATCCCTTCCGATACACAGGGCATTCTGGTTAATGCGCTTCAACCCGAGGGTCCACATCAGGCAGATCTCACCCTCACCAAGGAACCTGGAAATACCGGCTACTTGGGGCATCTAGATCCTCTCCTACTTAAGTGGACAGTGACTTAAGAGCAATCCAATAGCTGCAGACATCCCAGATTTGAATTGGAGCCCATGAGGGGAAAGATGCCTGGAAGTTGTTGGATGGTTTTGTCAGCAATATCTTGTTTCCTGGGACGGGGGTAGAGGTAGTATCATGGTCAATGTTCACAGTTCATGTTCACAGAAGGGGTATCTTACTAGACTGCTTCTGTGGTGTGATTTTTGTTGCCCATAGGCAATCATTCCTTTCTTTCTTCTCACTTAAAGAACCAAATCGTGGAACACTACATCAAAAACCAATGATGTACTGTATGGTGACTAACATAACACAATTTAAAAAAAAAAAAAAAAGAACCACAGGTTCTTAAGACTTTGTACCACAGCTTGCTGTCATTTAGTATTCTCTCCAGAAAAACAAACAAAAACTTTGTTTTAATTAGTCAATGCCATTTTTCTTTGGCTTGCAACTAAAAACTCCCGCCGGTACAGTCTCAGTTCTCAGAGAGTGCACTAACTATATAGAAGGCTAAGCCAGCCAAGAAGCCTGGTAAACTACCATAATTATTACAAGTGTTTTATTTCTTATGTGAATAACTGTGAGGATGAAATATAATGTATAGAGTAGGGAGAGAAAGCCTAATGTGTGACCTGAGTTGCTTACCGCCTATTAGTACTTGACAGATGGCAACATACATGATGAGCTGGAAGAATCAAGACATGAGTAGCATTTGAGCTACTTTTGGTTTGAAGCTACTATGGTTTAAAGAATACAGAATTTAGATATTCAGAATCCGAAAGTATATCAGAGAATAACAAGTGATTTGAGTGATTGGAGCAAAGATTGTATGAAAAAACGAAATGGAAGATGACACTACAAACATGATATAGGTTATAATTTTGTGAGTCCTTGCATGCTTTATAACAATATTTGTGTCTCCAAAGCACCAAATCATAGATCTGAGAAACTCAGAGAACATCTAGCAGGTCAAACATGAAAAAAACATCCCTAGGAATATCATATCCAAAATGCACAAAATCAAAGAAAAAGGAAATCTTGGAGAGCTAAAGGAGAACAGGATAAACATCTTATCTATGGAGCAAAAATTTGACAATTATAGAGGATTTTCCATTTTAAACTTTGCAAGCAAGAAGCAATATCTTTACGATGTTGAAGAAAAAAACTACCAACCTAGAATTCTTTATTTAGTAAAATTATCCTTCAAAATTGAAAGAAGAATAAAGAATTTCATGGACAAACAAAAACTGAGGGATTCATTTCCAGTATACCTATTTTTCAAGAAATGTTCTTCAGGCAGAACAAAAATGATATAGGTGAGAAATTCCCAACTCTTTGAATATGGGCAGTACAGAGTGACTTACTTCCAAGAAGACAATTTAAAAAAGGGGGTAAAATAGTATTACAGTAGAGAAAGCTGACACACATTGTCTCAGCCAGGTAACCAATTTCATATCAGCAGTTGTAAGTTATGTTAACAATATGTACATGATGTGACAAGAATGATATCTTTGTTGTACCTATCTCTTCAAAACTAATAAATCCATTCCAATAATGAGAAAAAATAATAGGTTGATCTCATTTGAGAGACACTATATAAAATACCTAGTAAATTTCCTCAATATGGTTAAAACAAGGGAAGTCTAAGAAATTGTCAGAATCTGGAGCTACTTAAGGAGACATGATGACAAAGATGACAACTTAATGAAGTACAGCATTTGGATGGGATTCTGGGACAGAAAAAGACAGTAGGTAAAAACAGGAAATCTGAATAAGGCATAGAATTTAGTTATAATAATGAATTAGTATACAGTCAGTAGTTGTAATGATTGCACCTCACTAATGTTTCCCTATAGGAAACTAAATGTATGCTGAGTGTAGGCTGTTTGCATGATCTTTGCAAATTTTTTGTAAATCAAAATTTATTCTAAAAATAAAATGTTTGCTTTTTTAAAACAAAGTAAAAATAAAACAAAAAATAATTCCTGTACCTTTTTGCAAGTGTTTGAGCACATTTGTACTATCTCTTTCATATTCATAGCTGCATTATATTCCCTACTTTAAGAATGTCAGTTTATATATAGTTTGTTTGTAAGGACTCGAAAAGATATCTATCTGAAAATCTTTGAGAAAATATTCTTTGCTCTTTTAAAAAGATTTTATTTATTTATTTGAGAGAGAGAGAGAGAGCATGAGCAGGGGGAGAGGGAGAAGCAGGCTCCCTGCTGAGCAAGCAGCCTGATTTGGGGCTATCCCAGGACCCTGAGATCATGACCTGAGCCAAAGACAGATGCTGAACTGACTGAGCCACCCAGATGCCCCAATTCTTTACTCTTTTAAGCATAATTCTATCCAATGGCATAGATACAGAATTAAAAAAAAAAGTGTTGGGATTTCATTTTAATATAAAATTGTGTGAAATAGTTATAGATTGCAGTAACATTATCTTATTAGAAGCAATATTAAATTTATTAATACACTAATAATCTTCGCTTTTAAAATTCTTAGAAAAATTGATTACAGTTGTTTCACTCTGAACTTTGAAAAGGTGTGAGCTTATTTAGCATCTTTTTTAGGGAAATAAACATGTTTCTATGTCTCTGGGATAGCTTTAATTTGGAGATTCCTAAACAATTATTCAAATACAAGAACCAAATTTTGAAGTGAGGAAGTGAAGAACCCTGCTCATGTGCATCTGAGAGGATTTGTTTTTAGGATATGGGGTTAACTTAATCCCTTGATTAGGAAACCAGTCATAGGTTTGGGTCATCGATTTCAGCCACATGTGGTCTAGCGGACTTTGCTACGTAAACTTATTGGAGACTACTTCTGGGACACCGATGAGTAGGGTGTGTTAGGGACTGGACTCTTGAGGTCAGCACTCCGTTAATTCTCATTGCTTTCATGGAAGTTCTATTATTACAGATGAAGAGACTTCATGATGGGGCGGGACGAGCCAGAGGATGCAGTATACTCCGAGCAGTGGGTAGGGTCAGTCCGTATTAAAACTCAGGTTTTTATGTATACTTATCCTGTCTTCACATTGCCTCCCCAAATTTGAGAACCTGGCTCAGTACTTATGTTTCTTCTGCAATGTATTGGAGTAAAACTGTTGCAGGTTGAATTAGGTTTTGTCTTTGCCCCACCTCCAGATATGTAGATGTCCTAATCCCAAGTACCTCAGTGTGTGACCTTCTGTGGGAGAGAGACAAACCATAAGTGACTCTTAATCTCACAAAACAAACTGAGTATGTCAGGAGTGGCGGGGGGTAGGGAGAAGGTGGTGGGGTTATGGACATTGGGGAGGGTATGTGCTATGGTGAGTGCTGTGAAGTGTGTAAACCTGGCGATTCACAGACCTGTACTCCTGGGGATAAAAATATATGTTTATAAAAAATAAAAAATTAAAAGAATAATAAAATTTAAAAAAATGAGGCCATTAGACTAGTCCCTACTTCCATGTGACCAGTATCCTTAGAAAAAGATGGAATTTGGACACGGAGACAGACATGCACAACAGAGAGCTGATGAAGACAGAGAGAGAACTCAGTGTGAAGACAGAAGCAGACCAGGGTGATGTTACCACCACCAAGGAGCACCAGGGGCTGGCGGCTACCACCAGAAGCTAGACAGACCAGGAAGGATTCTCCCCTACAGGTTGCAGAAGGAGCGTGGCCCTGCCAAAACCTGGCTTCGGGACTTAACGCCTCCAGAACAGTGAGAAAATACATTTCTGTTATTTTCAGCTATTCAATTTTTGGTACCTCGTTGCCTCAGCTCTAGGAAACTAATCCAGAAACCCAAGTTCAGTTACATTGAATAATCCCAGACTGCTTTACAATAATTTCACTCATCCTTCTATTTCATTTGCCAAAAGTTGGTGTAGAGCACCTGTAAGAACTTTATCATATTTTTACCCTAATTATCTGAGCTCTATTCATTTTTTTTTTTATGCTGTCAGTGTCTTCCTCAAATTGGTGGATTTGCAGCCAATTCTGGAGAGTATGCAATTTTTTTTCCCCCAGATGTTATGTGCTCTAAGGAAATGTTGCTGGCTTTTTTCTAGAAAAAAAATTCTCCACTTTAGTTTTTGTTGTTGTTGTTGTTGTTTTACACTTTATTATGTCATCGTTGTACAGTTGTGTGGATTTCCAGGTGTTTACCTAGTTCCAGGCCCCACCTTTGCAAGGCTTTACTTCACGAATTGAATAGTATTACCGAAAAATTCACAAAACAAAGATGAGCACTGGTGTTGTACTTAAGTTTTGAATCACTAAATTTTATACCTGAAACTGATATTACACTGCATGTTAACTAATTGTAATTTAAATAAAAGCCTAAGAACAAAGAACATCTACTTTCATACAAGGCAGATGTATGTGCACATACCCAAGTATGTGTGCATGTTTGTATTTATCTATGAGTATACACGCATGAAATATTATCTCTCTAATGATATTTTTCTTTAATTGTTAATAATGTTAATTTGAATTCTTTAAGTACATATATCTAGTGAAAGTAGCACAGAAATTTGTTGAGTGCCAGAAGTCTACCTGAGGCTACACATCTGCTATGGAAAATCCACATATTAATATCTCAAAGTTAAGTCTAATAAGTTCCTTCCTTTCATACACTAAATGAGAAGTCAGTTGACATAGAGATTTAACGTACTTAAAGAAAAGAATTAATTTTGCTCTCTTTCCAAAAAAGGTACTTTTCCTCCAAAATTCAATCAGATGTATCAGAGTAACTTTGTTCAAATAAACATACTAACAGTGAATTATCAGATTTATGATTTGCATAATTAGTTTAATTAGTTGTTTCACTGATATACATATCTCTGAGTTTATCCTTTATTTTCATTTTATGTGGATAATTTCTAGTACAGTAATTCCTAAAATTGTATCACTTGTATTTTAAGTTCCGATAAATGCCTTAAGATCCCAGCCGGCAGTGGCTAATGGAATTGCTAAAGATAAGGCACTTCTACAGCTATTTTGATTCAAGGCCATTTCAAAAGGGAAATATATATATATATATATATATATGGCAAAATGTCCTATTATGTTCCATTAGAGCCAGTTCATGTAATTTTCATTTGCAACAACAAAAAAAAAAATACCACATGTGAGTCTTTTATCCACTAATAAACATAATTTGGTACTTGTGCTTTATATCACTCTAATTGCAACCCTATCTTTCATGATAAAGGCAGTCTCAAACTACAGGTGAGAGGAGGAATTCTTTCTTTCATGAGAGGGTTTAATAATGTAGTCACAATTGTCTTGGTTGCTTAGTATTTGCCTTCTTTTCAAAACACAGTACTCTAATTTATCAAGTAATCATTCTACCTGCTCTTTTATCTCTAATTTCACATATTCATCCCAAAGCTTTAAAAATAATTATTTTATGATGCATCTGCATTTGTATTACTTTCAAGTAGGAAGGTTTATTTCTAAATGCTTTTAGTTCTAGCCTCTCCCATTAGTAAGAAGTATGCAACTTCCAGAATGCAGGAAAATGTAAAACACATGGAAGCTTTTATGAGATAAAGATATGGAAATTTGTACATCAGAGGAGGAGAAATGAAATCTATATCCTTTTTCTGACAGCTACTGCTTTGAATTGGACCACCTAATTCCGTATTTGTATATATCGATTAGGTAGGCTATAACACAACAGCTTCTTTTTTTTTCTTTTTAGCATAAGTCAAAGGAAGGAGAAGCAATATATAATAGTACATCTTTTAAAACCATTATAAATTAATTAGACTTCTTTTAGTCAATACTTGTTAGCATTTGATATTGCAACATTTGCAATATTTCTGGTCTCTTGTATCTGAGGAAATGGGCTTTGAATTATGGAACTTTATATGGAGAGTTATCTTGTAAACCAACCATTACCTATAAAACATGGTAAACACACTGGAAATATTGTGTCTCAAGTTTTCTAATGTTTCCTGAAATTATATGTGACTAGCAAAAGTGCCTTTATTCTTTACTCACCAGAAGTATTTTTTTTAAGTTATAGCTTTTGTATTTTAAAGAGATAATTGTTTAAATTTCTATTGTTTTTAGTAAATGTTATATTGTTGGGGCACGTGGAAGGGTCATCTGCCAGATGGCTCATATGGTTAAGCATCTGCCTTCAGCTCAGGTCATGATCTCTGAAACCCGGGATAGAGCCCGAGGCATCAGGCTCCCTGCTCAGCTGGGAGTCTGCTTCTCCCTTTCCCTCAGTCTCTCCCCTCTGCTCATGATCTCCTTCTCTCTCTCTCTCAAATGAATAAACAAAATCTTTAAAAACAAATGTTTTATTGTTATCAGTAATTTACAGATGTGTTCTACTAAGTGCTTAAAAACATCATTTTTGGAAAGATATAAGTAGATTTGTATCTTACAAGCTATGTGGGTTTGGGTAAGTTATGTGAACTCTGTGAATCACACTTTTATCATCAGTTACATGGAGCTTATAATAGTAGCTAGCTCAGAGAGAGACTACAGTGAAGAAATAAGCATTACATATGAGCAACATTTTAAGAGCTCTTCTGGGTACTGAGTATACCATTTTTTTAAATTTATTTTTTTAATTAATTATTTATTTATTTTTAATTTTAATTTTTTTTTATAAACATGTATTTTTATCCCCAGGTGTACAGGTCTGTGAATCGCCAGGTTTACTATGGAAAGAACCTAGATGTCCATCAACAGATGAATGGATCAAGATGTGGTATATATACACAATGGAATACTATGCAGCCATCAAAAGAAATGAAATCTTGCCATTTGCGACAACATGGATGGAACTAGAGCGTATCATGCTTAGCTGAGGATACCATTTTTAATGAAACAAGCAAATCTCTGCTATCCTGGGAGCTTACATTGTAGGAGGCAGCAAAATAAATGAAAGTGAAAGACAAAATATGTATGTGTGTGTGTGTGTGTATACACACACATATATATTTTATATGTTATATATATAATATATATATATATATATATATTCCTAAAAATTATATATACATTGGAAAAAAACAGAAAGCAGTTAGAGGGTTAGATGGCAGGATATTATTTAAATTGAAGGTGGTTGGTAAAGGCTCTTTGGTTCTGCTGACCTTTGAGCAGAGACCAACATTAAGAGAGAGAGTCATGAATATACCTGAGGGAGAAGGAAGGAGTAAGTTCATAAAGAGTGCATGAGTGAACAAAGCTGAAAATAGAAGAAGCTGACTTCAGAAGCTGATGTGAAGAATCACAGTATGGAGGAAAGGACAGATCATGTAGACTACCATACTGACATGGATTTTAGCCTCATGAAGCCAGAAGTCTTTGTCAGATCTTGAGCAGGGAAATGACAGTTTGATGAACAAGAGCAGATGGAGGGAATTTGCTTAAGGTATATTCCCAGATTTGTCCCTGCCTGAAGGCCCTGTACCAGCCATCCCTGTTCAAGATGCTGCTTCCGTAATTCTTTGTGGTTACTTCCTTTCAGTCATCAAGTTTGGGCTCAAATATGATCTCACCAGAAAATCCTTCCCAGACCATCCCTCCTAAACTTTTTTCCATTGCCACTCATTAAAGCATTTTCCTAATATATATTCTCCATAAATTTATCAATATTTCACATTATTTGTTTACACACATACTTGTTTATGAACATTTCCTTCACTTTCTGTCTTTTCCCAGACATTGGATTCCTCATTGCCTAAATGTGTAACTGGAACATGGTAACTACTCACTTAACGTTTCAGGAGGAAAGGATGAGTATTCCAGGTAAATAGGATTTTTTCAAAAGAAGGGTTTAATAAATCTATAATATACTAGTGAAAGAACTTTCTTCCTTGACTTTTGCCAGGCCTCTCTGAGCCATGTTTTTGAGGAGATCTCAACCTTGGTCCCCAGTCCTTACCAGGCCTGCCGAGTCCAGTTTTAGCAAGAATCCTGCTAAGTTAATTTAGAAAGAATCCCCCACCCTTGATATCTGATTACCCTGGTGGGTCTTCAGCAAGAATCCTGTTGCTGTGGCTTATTCAGAATTTTCTTCCTTTCATGTTTTGTCTTAGTGTTTTCCCTTCCATAGGCACACTGCTCCCAACGTGCCCACCCCTAACACACACACATACTCACACAGTTCCTTGATATAAATCCCCATTTGTTCTTATATTTGAAGTTGAATTTGATCTCTCCCTTATTGCATTACTATTTCTGAACATTTGGGTTGCTTTAATGTTTTCACTAATATTCAGAAATTAAGCATAAATAAATTTCTGTCTCTATCATTAAAAGTATTTTTATATTCAATATACATAATGGATTTTGAGATGTAGTTATCTCAGAAAAAGTTTATTCAAAACACTCATTTCACTAAAAATAAACAAAATGTGGTTTATTAAAAAAAAACTCACAAAACTTTATGGAAACATCAAAGTGCTGATAAACTTAAAGAATTACCTATCCCAAATCATTGTCAAATAAGGGAGCTCAGAAAGATAAAGGGAAGCTAGAAAGATTGCTTTTGTCTTGAGGGTATTTTCCACTTCAAGCAGACTATGAACTTGACATTTGGTTATGGAGACACTCCTCTTACTACACATTTATGTTCAGTGTAGAGAAAATCATGAGCCACTGAAAAAAATTAAAAACTTGTCTGTGTATAAACATTTTAAAAAGTCACAAGATTTTTGTAGTGAAGGAAGAAGGAAGGAAGAAAAAAGAAGAAGGGGAAGAGAAGGAAGTTACTAATAATCACCGTGCGTAGATTTCCTGCAAAAAAAAAAATTACATAAAATTTCTTCATTTTCTTTACCTCTGGGCCTTTCTCTTGGCCTGTTACCTCTTCTCTCTCTCTCTCTCTTTCTGTGTATGTGTGTGTGTGTGTGTGTGTGTGTGTTTTACCAGAGCACTAGTTTTTAAAGGTGTTAATTGTTACCCCGAGAGAAGAGAGTCCTGTTGAGTAAATAGGTTTGGAAATACTGTCCACTTTCCTTTCTCGGAAATAACACAACTGTGTTTATTAAAAGCGCTGAGAAATTCTGTAGTAATGAAACCAATTTTTTCAAATTTATTTCAACATTCAGCTTTTTTCCTTACTTTATATTAATAGCTTCTCAAAAAACATGATCTTGAATTGCAGGTACAGAAAATGTATTAAAATTACTTTTTATTCTTTATAGTCTCTAACACAGTTGTAAGAATTAAATTGGTATATTAAAACAAAATAATGGATTTGAATTCCCAGACCTAGAACAGTGACTGGCACAGGTAGGTCCTCAAATATTTATTGATTGAACTTTAAGAATCTAGTTGTTGTTATGAAGTTATGAAATCATGTAAACTAAGACAATGTTTTATGTCTGCTCTATTAACTTTGACTTCACCTTATTTTCTCACAAAATCTGAATTTTGTCACAGCATCAGTATTTGCATATGCTCTCACTTGCTTATTGACGAGGACTTCAGGAGTAGACTGAGGCAATTTTCAAAGCTACCTTATGACAGCATTGCATACATTTTCATTTCAATGTAGAAGACTAGGTAGTTCTCCAAATTTCTTGAAAAAGGGTTTAAGAAAGGTATTTTTGTTCAAACTCTTATAAGATACTGATGTAACAAATTAAATAATAGTGAAGAGAAAAATGCTAAATAAGGAAGAAAAATCTGTTCTTTTTTTTTCTTTTGAGTTTTATTTTATTATTCTTAATTTAATTTACCCTTTTTTAGTATTTCAAGATTCATTGTTTATGCACCACACCCAGTGCTCCATGTAATACGTGCTCTCCTTAATACCCACCACTAGGCTCACCCAACCCCCCAACCCCTGTCCCCCAAAAAACCTGTTGGTTTTCTCAGAGTCCACAGTCTCTCATGGTTTGTTTCCACCTGAAATTTCCCCCAATTCACTTTTCCTTTCCTTTTTCTAATGTCCTCCTTGTTATTCCTTATGCTCCCCAAGTAAGTGAAACCATATACTAATTGACTCTCTCTGCTTGACTTACTTCACTTAGCATAATCTCCTCCAGTCCTGTCCATGTTGCTACAAAAGTTGGATATTTATTCTCCCTGATGGAGTCATAATATTCCATTATATATATGGACCATATCTTCTTTACCCATTTGTCTGTTGAAGGGCTTCTTGGCTGCCTCCAGAGTTTGGCAATTGTGGCCATCGCTGCTATGAATATTGGGGTACAGATGGCCCTCCTTTCCACTACATCTGTATCTTTGGGGTAAATACCCCTTAGTGCAATTGCAGGGTCATAGGGTAGTTCTATTTTTAACTTCTTAAGGAATCTCCACACTGTTCTCCAATGTGGCTGTACCAACTTCCATTCCCACGAACAGTGTTGGAGGGTTCCTCTTTCTCCATATCCTCTCTAGAACTTGTTTTTTATTGTCTTGTTAATTTTGGCCATTCTAACTGGTATAAAGTGGTATCTCAATGTGGTTTTGATTTGAATCTCCCTAATGGTTAATGATGATGAACACTTTTTTCATATGTCTGTTAGCCATTTGTATGTTTTCTTTGGAGAAGTGTCTGTTCGTGCATTCTGCTCCAAACTACTAGAACTCATACAGCAATTCAGTAATGTGGCAGGATACAAAATCAATGCACAGAAATCAATTGTTTTCTTATACACTAGCAATGAAAATACAGAAAGGAGAATTAGAGAACTGATTCCATTTACTATAGTACCAAGAACCATAAGATACCTGGGGAAAAAATTAACCAAAGAGGTAAAGGATCTATACTTGAGGAACAACAGAACACTCATGAAAGAAACTGAAGAAGACACAAAAAGATGGAAGAGCATTGTTAAAATGTCTATATGACCTAGAGCAATCTATAGTTTCAATGCCATCCCAATCAAAATTCCGCCTGCATTTTTCAAAGATCTGGAACAAACAGTCCTAAAATTTGTATGGAACTAGAAAAGACCCTGAATCCCTGAATTGCTAAGGAAATGTTGAAAAGAAAAACAAAACTGGGGGCATCATGTTGCCTGATTTCAAGCTTTATTAAAAAGTTGTGGTCACCAAGACAGGATGGTATGGGCACAAAAAAATACTCATAGACCAGTGGAACAGAGTAGAGTCCAGATATGGATCCACAGTTCTATGGTTAGCCAACTTTCGACAAAGCTGGAAAAAATATCCAGTAGGAAAAATATAGTCTTTTCAATAAATGGTGCTGGAAAAATTGGACAGCTATGTATAGAAGAACAAAACTCGACCATTTTCTTATACCATACACAAAGATAAACTTGAAATGGATAAAAGGCCTCAACATGAGGCAGGAATCCATCACAATCCTAGAGGAGAACATAGGTAGTAATCTCCTCGATATCAGCCACAGCAACTTCTTTCAAGATATGTCTCCAAAGGCAAAGGAAACAAATGCCAAAATGAACTTGGGGAATTCATCAAGATCAAAATATTCTGGGGCACCTGGGTGGCTCAGTGGGATAAAGCCTCTGTCTTCAGCTCAGGTCATGGTCTCAGGATCCTGGGATGGAGCCCCACTTCCTCCTCTCTCTCTGCCCACTTGTGATCTCTGTCTGTCAAATAAATAAATAAAATAAATAAATAAAAATCTTTTAAAAAAACTCAGAAAAAATATGGACAACACCAGGGAAATGTCTGTTATTAATCATGTTTTTTTAATACATATGTATTAAGAGAACAAGAGAAAAAAAGACTAATGGCACAACAACAAAAACAAAAACAAGAGAAAGTATAGAAGGAAAGAAAAGTGGTTATAGTAGTAACTCAATATTTTCAATATATCAGTTTTTGTTATTTTGTCACAAGCTATATATATATATATATATATATATATATATATATATATATATATATATATAGTTTATAGATCATCAAGATTCCAACGGGGACTTTAAATTTGGAAGGCTTAAAAAAGATTTTTAGGTTCCAGACTGGTATGAAGCACTCATGAACATCTATACATAGTCCTTTCTAATTCCAGTGTTTGTACAAATGTGTACCTTTCCCTATGTATACATGCATCATTCTGCTATTACACAGTGCTATGATCATATTGATGGGGTTATTGAAGCCAGAATTGTAGGCTCACTGGAGACAAAACATGGTAACTCTGCAATTCGTATGCATTCATTTTGATGCTTCCCACTATAAATGGCATTATAATGCTTATAAAGATTGAATGTATGATTTTTGTCAATAGTGATACTTGCAGGCAATTTTCCATTTCTTTTTTTTTTTTTTAAAAGATTTTATTTATTTTATTTGACAGACAGAGATTACAAGTAGGCAGAGAGGCAGGCGGAGAGAGAGAGGAGGAAGCAGGCTCCCTGCCGAGCAGAGAGCCCGATGCAGGACTCGATCCCAGGACCCTGAGATCATGACCTGAGCCGAAGGCAGCGGCTTAACCCACTGAGCCACCCAGGCGCCCGCAATTTTCCATTTCAAACAAATACTGGATTTTGCCATTCTGTCATTTTTGTCCTCATTATCATGATTTTCATCATCAATATCTTTATTTATTTTCATTTCCAACCCACATGTACAGTGACTATTAATCACTCTTCTTTTTAATGATATTGGCTTTATGGATAGAAATTACTATGAGAAAATAATCCTTTCTCTGAGAAGTATCAGTCTTAACTTTATTTGAACTTACTTTGTCCTTGACTTCATCTTGTTCTTTATGACCATGCTGGTTGAAATAATACATCCTACCACTATATTAAATAGTGAAGTCCGCCATCAAAACATCTCAAATGAATAAAGATAATTTTTCATATACTCAGGTAGATCTAGGAGATTTTGTTTTATTGAATGTACCTAGTTCTTTCAAAATAATCTGTAGAATCCGAATGTTTTTCTCATAAATAGTGTTGTTAAAGACATATCTAAATGTTATGTAATTTTTTAACTCATCAGAAGTTTGCTTTTATTAGATTTGGTATAATGTCCTAATGTATTATTCGTTCTCATTTGTCTTTTATTAAACAGTGATTCTTTTGAGTAGAGGCAGTTTTCAAGGTGTGCGATCAATTTGTTTTAAGCAATACTAAATAGCTGCAGGAGCTTTCATCTAACTCAACAAAATTTTTATTGCAATTTGCTTTTAAGTGGAATACTAATAACAACTAAACAAAACACTCGGTGTCTGGGGAGAATAATGAAAATGTTGTTGATGTATTTAAGAATGGGATTTCCGTCCTCACTGCTCCAGGTTTTTAACAAAGCAATTTCCATATAGAACAAATTGTCTTTCTCTAATGATCTTACTTTGTAAGTGAAGTTCTAAATAATTTCACTGTGTCATCATTCTCTATTGTTCTTTCTTTCTTTTTTTTTTTTTCTTTCAAAAATGGGATCTGCTCTTTAAAGTGGTATTTCATCTGTTATGGACAGGAAATACAGGCACCTTTTAATATATTGATATTCATCCCTTAGTGTTGAGTCCTACCTGAACATGAGGAAGTAGGCTAGATGGCCCTTCTCTAGTACCCAAAAGAATACAGTTGGAATTTTCAAAAAATCAAATAAATTTTTTTTGTTTCTGTTGTGGGTGTTAAACACTGGAGGTTAAATGTAAACATGTCATAATATGAATCCTAGAATGAGAAATGAACCCTTTTTATTATTTTCTATAAGGCATTTTGCAATTAGACCATCAAAATCTCCAGTGTCATCTTTCAACAGTATGAGAACTAATTTTTCATTACTTTGCACTGATCAATAAATTATTCTATCCTTCAGTAGTGCCTACTGAAAGTTCTTTGTGCAAAAGCATTTACAGTATATTAATGGAATTGTGAAAGATACAAAATAAAGAAACGTTTCTCCAGAATGTTGCCTCTATCATCCCTATCAAAGCTGCTTCACATAATACTTATACATATGCACACTCATTTTTGAGCAAAAAAATTCAAATATATTAAATATTACATTATCTTTGAAGAACCAAAGACATAATGTACTTTTAAAGTTTACTGAACCCAACATTTTTACTTTACATTTTGCTTGACCATTGTATCTTTTTTTGTCTAATTCAGAGTACCATAAATTCCTTTAAAATGCTGTTCTAGGTAATGAGGAATAATCGATCTTTTGGGAATTCATGAGAACAAGGACTATATCTGTGTCTATCACACTATCTAGTATAGTGCCTTGCATATTATAGATAGTCAATACACATTGTCTGAATAAATGAATGAGAGGAATAACTAGATCTCAGATTTGCTTCCAGAAGATTAATCTTTCAATAATGTATATAACAGAGTGAGGAAAATTAGAAGTGTGAAGCTGTACAGGAAACTATTTTGACAGTTAAGATAGTTGAGATCATTATAATAATTGTCTTGTTTATTCTTAATGCAATGCCTACTCTGTTTATATGCATAGGTTTCATAACTCCATTAATAACAATGCAGATAAATTTATTTCCTGAATTTTAGTTTTGCTACTCATACTTTAACAAACACATTTGGCATCCTGTTCTGATATCTCAGGTACTGTTTTCTGGGGCACTGAGTTCATATATCATCTCTGTTATTTTAAACTTCTCCATCAATACCACCAATGAACCATACCTAATGCCACAGACAAAACAAGATCACCAAAGAGCATTTACTCAATCACTGTCAAAGCCATTCTTACTGAAACTTGTTTTTGCTTCAATAGACAGGTGAGACAATCCTGACTAAATACTAAATTGCAAGTAGTTAATGTGGAAAAATTGGAGGCCAAAAAGAAAGAAAAATATTGCCAAAGTAGAAGTACAAATTAAGCCAAACTCCTTTTTATGTTGTGTCATTTTCCTGCTTTAACTATCTTAGAAGTCTGTTGAAATCAATTAATTTCTTCAAAATACAGCTCAAATGATGTACCTTCATGGTGACTAACATAACATAATAAAAATTTAAAATACGATTTCTTTCCAAATATCTACTATTGCAATGTACCTCTCCTTCAACTTTTGATTAATTTACTTGAACAATCTTTCCTGCACACCTACCAAAAGTCAGTCACTATTCTGCATACTGGAGATAAAGCAGTGAACAAAACAGAGCAAAAATCTAATACCATGGAAACTACATTCTAATATGAGAGGCAGACAATAAGCAATTAAGGAAATAAAGTTTATCAAGTAGTGGTAGGAACTATGGAGAAAAAATAAAAGCAGAATACGTGGGTAAACCTTAATATAGAAGCCATGCCTCTTTGTGTAGTAATCATTTGTGTTTATGTCAGCAACATCATGGATAGACTGTAATAAAAGTCTGACTCAATGTTTTTTTGTTTGACTGCTGATAGCTTTAAGCCTCACATCCCTTCTTCTCCTCTGTTCCACATCTGGGCAAGCTGATAAGGAAGCACATTCTTTCCTTTGGCAACAGTGGGAGTTTCAAATCATGCAAGCCCCTACCAGCGTGCAGGAATGCCATCACCCTTAACCATCACAGAAACCCCAAGCCTGTCTCTTTCCCTGCTCCTGCAAGCTCCTTTTTGGACCAGCTTGGGAAGACTGTTCTGCTCTCCCCAGGAAGTTTTATGACCCTTTGTGTGTGGCATCATCAGTCTTGACATCCAAGTCAAACTTTCAGGAAGGGGCCATACTGATTTTACAAAATGGTTGCAACACTTGTAGACACAGATGAGGTGAAATATGAAACACAAGATCCTGAAGTATGAGGTATCCTGGTGTTTGGGTGAAGTAAGCATTCAGTCTTACTGGAATAAATATTATAAAGTATAAAGTGGAAGATGAGACTGGAAAGAAGGCATAAATATGCATGACTAAGATATGACAGACTTCCTGATGAGCACCTTGGCCAGGATAGCAAGGTTGATGGGAGCACAGGATTTGAAGGGAGAGAACCCTAGAATGGAACCTAGATAAGTGACATTGGGAGACACAACTAATCTCTCTGAGACTCAATTCATCTCTAACAGGCTACAGTGCATCCAAGCTTGTATGCACAACATTATTTCTCCACAATACTGTCAGAATGGTTTTCCAAGATGCACAGACTTTTATGCAAATATCTATTTAAAGCATTCAAATACTTCTCCTAGCTTTTGGGAAAGTATTCAGGCACTATCTATGTCTTAGCTGTTTACCCAAACCAATTTCTTCCTGATACCTCATCTATTGACCAGAGTCATATTAAACTTTTTGAACCTACTAGACTGTGCTGTGTTCTCTTACACAGTCAGTACTAATGCACCAGCTGATCCTTTGTCTAGTATCTAAAACAGTCCTTATTTGCTCTTGAAGTCACCACTACAGTGACCCTTTTTTTTTTAATTCTTCTCAGAGCACTCCACTCTCAGTCTGAGCTGCTCTTTCTTTATGCTGACACATGGTTTTTCACCATATTGTTTTTCATACTGTGTTAGAATGACCAACTTGTCCTAAGAAGTAACTACCTTATTCAAAAAACTGTATATATATATATTTTTCTCTCTATTCCTAGTGCCTGACGTTTAATAAGTGGTAAATACAGTTTTGATAAATGAATGAATGGATGAATAAGCAATTCTGAAGTAACAAAATCAGATTTTGTTAGCAACAGGATGTGAAAAATGAAAGACACATAGAAGAACCTTTTTCTTTTGAGTGTTCCAGAGTGGAAGATGCCAGGAATCAGCTTAGATGATATTCTATGTTAGTTATAACAGGTAGACTAGTTGGAATTCAGGGCTTCAGCTCAAAGGTGAGGTCAGATACAAACTTGTGGCTTTGAGAATCAAGAGTCTATTTGTACTTGGTATTTTAGGAATAACCAAGAAAATCTGCATGGAAAATAGAATGGCTCTAAGCCATAGGAAATGTAGATATAAATATAAAAGCAAAGAGTGTCCAGTAAATTTGCCTGAGAAGAAATAGTATTATGTGTGATTATTAATTTATTGTTTGTTTCTTCTTCAGACTAGTAAGAGGGCTCCCCAGTGCCTGGACAAGGTTAGGTACAGAGTAGAATACACAGTAAATATTTGTAAAGTGAGTAATTTAATAGTGAGGTGAGAGAAAAGCTAGGAGTTCATGTTGTAGGAGCTAAGTTTTATATGCTGAGAAATTTTATTCATTTTTATGATAAAATTAGTTGATAATGATGCTTAAATAGTATACACAAAATCTAAACCACTTTTAATGTGTAATTTATAATAAACTAGTTTCTTTTTCTCTTTGGTATTACCCAATTAATGTAAGTGGTTTTTCCCCTCCTCTTCTCTAATGGCGAAATATAATGGTTATTTTAGCACTTTGGCTCTCTCTTTCCTTTGGCTCTCAATTTTATTAAGAGAATTGTACCTTATTATTTATGTGAAGTTGTTCTCTAAAATTTTAAAGATTTTATTTATTTATTTGAGAGAGATAGAACAGAGCAAGGAGAAAGCACCAATGGAGAGAAGAGGAAAAGGGAGAAGCAGACTCCCGGCTGAGCAGGGAGCTGGAGGTGGGGGTGGGTGCTTGATCCCAGGACCCCAGGATCATGACCCGAGCCAAAGGCAGATGCTTGACTGACTGAGCCACCCAGGTATCCTTATTCTCTAATTTTTTTTAAATTTATATTCTGTATCTTAGTCATCGGTGATTAGGATGAAGCATATTTATTGTGTATAAGCTGTGTTTAACAAACAATAAAACATCAACATTCATTCATTTATTTTATTTTTTTAAGATTTTATTTATTTATCTGACAGAGAGAGAGATCACAAGTAGGCAGAGAGGCAGGCAGAGAGAGAGAGGGAAGCAGGCTCCTTACTGAGCTGAAAGCCCCATGTGGGGCTCGATCCCAGACCCCCGAGATCATGACCTGAGCCAAAGGCAGAGGCTTTAACCCACTGAGCCACCCAGGTGCCCCCAACATTCATTTATTATTATAAATAGTCTCTGAGAAACAAAGTAATACTTGTCATTAGTCCAATAGATGTCTTAAGTTTTTTTTTTTTTTTTTAAGTGGCATTACATAATCTTTCAAAACAGGTATAGATGTTCTCTTCTCATGCACTTTATTTTATTTTATTTTTCAGTGTTCCAAAATTCATTGTTTATGAACCACACCCAGTGCTCCATGCATTTTAAATTTCTATGAATGTGGTTACTGTTATAGACTGAATGTTTATGTCTTCCCAAAATTTGTATGTTGAAAACCTATTCCCTAGGGTGATACTAAGAGGAAGAAGAACCTTTGGGAGGTAATTAGGCTTAAATGAAGTAATGAGGCTTCTTTCCTTATGAGTGAGATTTGCACCCTTGGAAAAATCATGAGAAAGTCTGCTTTTGGGGGGCTTTCAGCTATGTGGGGGCCCAATGAGAAGACAGCCATCTACAAACCAGGAAGCAGGTCCTCCTCAGACATCAGATATGTTAGTGCCTTGATCTTGAACTTCTTATCCTTCAGAAATTTGAGTAATAAATATTTGTTTCCAAAGCCACCCAGTCTCTGGTCATTTGTTTTTATAGCCTGAACTAAGACAGTTACCTAATACAAACCTAGTCAACACCTGCGCTTTTCAGGTAAGGTGATTAGGCATCAATTTGCCAGGATACATTTGAGTTCATTAAAACAAACAAACAAACAAACAAAAATAGCACTAGATAAACATGATAATTTTATCATGTACAGTATTTCAGTAAACACCTTGGAATTTATTCATGCGTCCAGTGTTGTGATAAATTGTTTTGTTTGAGTAGACAATCTTATTTTCGTATATTATCTAAAATATAATCCTCCTATCATTTAGGTTCAGTTTCCTACATAGAAATTCATTAATATGCATAAATCTGAAATATTTTCATTGGAAATATTTTTCATTTTCTTCAGAGCAAGGAAACAATGGAGGATAGTCAACATTTACTTTATTAACATTTTAATTAATTTAATTAATTAATCTTTAATAAAATAGAAACATTTAATATTTAAAACTTTTTCATAGGTAAGTAAGAGAACTAGTAAATTTTAGTCCACAGTTACTTTATCATCATAAATTTTAGTGAATATTTTAATGAATAAATGTTACTTTCTTATTGAGTGTTTATTTTATGCTAAGAGCAATATGAGGAATGTAGAATATTTGATCTCTTTAAATCCTCACAAATGTCCCATAAGTAAAGAATTGCTCTCATTTTTCTGATGAGGGAACTGAAGCCTAGAAAATTAAACATGCTTATTTCCCCAGCTCCCATGATGGAACTGGGATTGGTACAAAGTTCAGTAAGTACAGGCATCATTTCTGTTGGTTATTCGAATGTTTGTTTTGTTAACTTTCAGTTCACATACCTGTCTTAGAAGCTGATCCTGACACAAGGATTTGATAGGTAGTAGATGACTTTGGAAGTGTGTTGCAATATGAACCTTAGACCTGGAAAACAGGGCTTTCCTCTAGGTTGGTGCCTCAAGGTCTTTTTTGCTTCGGAGTGCTTTTCTCATTTTTTTCTTAAGTCACCCTCTGGTAGCTGGCAGTAGCCTGTAATAGTAGTGTGTATATGGGCATAGTGCCACAGGTGCAAACTGCTTGGTGGCAGAAAATGTTTTCCTTGAACTTCTAAGTCTTCTTGACACTGGAAGTTGACTGTTTTGGTGGGGTGTACTGAACTCCTCCAACTGTGAATCACCTGGGAGAGGAGCTCTGCCTGTCCTTTACGCAAGTTTTCCAACTTTCAACTCTGCATGTGTGATTGGTCAAATGTTCTGAGGTGCTCTGTGACTCCCTCACATAGTTGTCCCAGGGCCCTGGGTTCAGGAGGACAGTGTGGTGAATAGGCTGATCCTGCTGACCACATGGTCTTTCTTTCCTGCTATAGAATGAGATTGGATGGCCAAAAGAGTAATTATATGCTAGTTTTCAGTGACTCTCACTTATATAGGACACAAGTTGATTTAGAAACCTTGTTAACCATAGTCCACTGTTAACTCTTGAGCTTCAGGTGGATGAGAACCCACATGTCAGCTGTTACTTGAAGGTCTCTGAGAATGGTGTCACTTCTGAGGTTGGTGAGGGTGGAAATAAATATGTTTACCCTCTGAGCCTCCTGCTGTGGGCTCTAAGAAGAGTGATACCACTTCCTCTGTAAGTTTCTTGCCATAGGTCAAACAATCAATTCATCAGAATTGGCTATACCTTTCTCTTTTGGGGACTTTAAACATATTTCAACCAAATGGGACTTTTCAATTAATCTCTTCTTTTTTTCGCTAGTCAATGTGTGACATTATCCTCTTTCTGAGCAGTTTTTTTAAATTTTTTTTTATATTTTATAAACATATTATATATTTTTATCCCCAGGGGTACAGGTCTGTGAATCGCCAGGTTTACACACGTCACAGCACTCAACATAGCACATACCCTCCCCAATGTCCATAACCCCACCCCCCTCTCCCAAACCCCCTCCCCCCAGCAATCCTCAGTTTGTTTTGTGAGATTTAGAGTCACTTGTGGTTTGTCTCCCTCCCAATTCCATCTTGTTTCATTTATTCTTCTCCTACCCCCTTAACACCCCCATGTTGCATCTCAACTTCCTCATATCAGGGAGTTCATAAGATAGTTGTCTTTCTCCGCTTGACTTATTTCGCTAAGCATGATACCCTCTAGTTCCATCCACATCCTTGCAAATGGCAAGATTTCATTTCTTTTGATGGCTGCATAGTATTCCATGGTATATATATACCACCTCTTCTTTATCCATTCATCTGTTGATGGACATCTAGGTTCTTTCCATAGTTTGGCTATTGTAGACATTGCTGCTATAAACATTCGGGTGCACGTGTCTCTTTGAATCACTACGTTTGTATCTTTAGGGTAAATACCCAGTAGTGCAATTGCTGGGTCATAGGGTAGTTCTATTTTTAACATTTTGAGGAACCTCCATGCTGTTTTCCAGAGTGGTTGCATCAGCTTGCATTCCCACCAACAGTGTAGGAGTGTTCCCCTTTCTCCACATCCTGAGCAGTTTTAAACTATGATGAACTAGGGGTATATATTCTTTTATGAATGGGACAACTCTTCTTGATCCATTCATGGGCCCCTTGGCTATCCTTCCCTGTAGTAGCCATATGTGAAAGGAAAGGGAGTGAGCAAATTTAAGCTCTAGAAGAAGAGAGATCTTTTTCAGTTTCATTCAGTCTTATTTCTTCAACACTTAGAACACTGTCTAGCATATGATAGTAGTTTAATAAATATTCATTGAATAAACAAATCTGATGACTCTTACTTGACCTGTCTTCAATTTATATTAATCCTACTTTATGAAATATTTTCTCTCCTGTCCTCTGCTACATTCATCCTTCTATGTTTTGTTCTTTGTACTATGTAGATACTGGCTTGTCTATGGTTCCGTTCCTCATTTCTTAGTCTAGATACTCTCTTTAAATGGGCTCACTTCCTGATCTGTCTACATTACTTAGCATCTCTAAGATGACAACTCTGAAATGTGTTTTTTTAGCTTAAAACTTCATTCTAATGTGTGGATAGTATATAATGGATATCTCCACCTAGATATCAGACAGTATGTCATCTCAATACATTCAAACTCAACTCATTACTTTCTATCCATAACTGCTAATTTTCCTATGTTCCCTTCCTCAAATATCGCGTCAAAAAAGCCTTTAACCTATAAATAAAAAGGATACATTACAGTATATCTCATTAGCAGACTAAAAGTGAGATTAAGGAATATGCAATGAAAAAATTCTAATGTGATTAAAAAAAATAGTCTTCTCAATATTATGAAGGAAAGAGTAGACTTGTCACATACAACATTTTCCTCTGGTACCCTGGCTCTAAATTTGAACTGAAAACTTGAAAAAGATAAGAAAGGGTAAGATTTAAATTGAAATGCCCAATGGAAGGGCGACCAATAATTCAGGGATACTGAATTCATTTTATTGTGTGATATAATTTGCTCTTTTCTCATTTTATCTCAAAATTATATTTTCACAGTTCAGGAACAATTTAAAATACTCAATTGAATTTGATTTGATTCAATTAAACAAATAGTTATCTTCCAGGTACTTTCCTATTGCATGTGAATAGTACAGTAATCAAGACAGACATAGCTTTTATACTCATTGAAAAGGCTAGTAGTAGAGATGATTTAACATTATTCTTTCTGTGAGTTCAAACAGTGTAGCCTGCAAACTTCTCTCTCCCCCTTTTACCTATGTTTTCCTTTTTATGACCGTTCATGAAATAGTCAATATGACCCAGGAAGAAAGTGTTTTGATTGTCAAGGTCCAGACCACTTACTCATGCCCGGAAACTGGAGCATTAATCCTACACAGATCACGTACAGAGCATAGATGAGGAATATATAGTTTCCAAAAGGAAGAAGAGTATCTGTTATCAGGAGTAGCAATACTGTATTGGGGCGGGGGAGGGGGGGAAGCACAATATATCTGCTTTGTTCTAACACTTCTATGGGTACCCAGAACCTTCCTTCCTATGAACTTCCCATAAATTCCATTTAAAAAATATTCTTTTTTAACCTAATGCAACTCTCCTACATACAGTTGAAATCTTACTCATCTTGTCCCCAGAGGAAGATGGCACATGCCTGCCCAGTTTCACATCGAGGATGATTAGCTTTCCTTTCATTCAGTTCCAGATGGAGCTCATCACAGTCCAGTAATCTGTGGAGAAATGATAAATTTTATAAACTCTCACACATCCAAAACACAATGGTACAGGATAATGCCAATAAAAGTTCTGTTTGGGGTATGGTACAGGAAAAAGAATCACGGTGTTCTTTCTGGTCAAGTATAACAGTCCTGAAGAAGAGTGAGTTCTGAGGAAGCCAACTTGGTTGTCTGACCAACTCAGGAGTTGTCTCTTAAACTACTGACGACGTGTAAAATAAATCTGTGGAAGATTTTTCTTCGGGGCTGCATCACTTCATTATATTCTTCCAATTTATTTGGAGGACTGAGGATTTTCAATGAGAATCAATAAACCTTGTGACAGATGTAGATTTGTCCTTTGTCTTGCAATATAAGTTTTCAGTTAATGTTAGGTCGAATTGAAGGACTGGCAGTTTGAATCCTGGAAATTCTCTTTCCATTGGAAGGTATAATCCATGGTTATAGGGATTTTTGTTTGTTTTGTTCACTAATGTATCACCCAGACCAGTAATATTACAGTAGTTTGATAAATATGTGTTAGATGAAAGAATTAGTTCTTTCTTTCTCTTGTTCTACAAATTCGATCTCACTAAATAGCCTAAATAGCCTTTGAATTGTTCATTTCTCTCTGTCTCCCTTTTTCATCCTATTCTCATTCACTATCATCTGCTGTTTAAAATCCTGTGTGAGCTTACTAAACAATCCCTTTTCCACAAATCTTGTTCTACTCCATTCCACTTTATACACAACAGCAAAGCTGTAGTTTTAAAACTTGGATCAGCCCACATTGATCCTATTTTTAAGGGGTTTCCCAGTATGCTTAAAATCAAGTTTAAAATTCCTATCATGTCCAGTTCCTTTATTCCTCTCTATACCTCTGCCCTTCCATTCCCTTGACCTCTCTCTCTCTTGTTCTCAAGGTTGCAGTCCTTCTGAACTTCTTCTGGTTTGCTAAATATTCTTCAATCTTTCAAATTTGTTCCTTTCATTTGCTATTCATTCTGTCTAAAATATCTCTCCTGACCTACTCCCACCTCTCCTCCCTTTACCCAGCAAATTCCTAGTTGTTCTACTCATCAGGAAGATCTTGACAAGCTTTAAGTTAAATTCCCTTGGTAACAAACCCTTAAACTCAATTTAATAACACCCATCGCTCTTATAATTACTTGCTGAATGTCTGCATGGCGGACATCTGTTGTGTTAGCCTGTGCAGTCCTACTTCTGGTACAGAATCCTCCTTTCCTTTTGGGAGTCATCCATTCTACTGACATTTTCATTGCTGGTATTTTATGCAGGATGTCCTGCATCCTGTGACTGGGCAGGGCACATGGCTCAAACCCGGCTTTGGATCTTTGCTTTTCCCTCTACTTTGTGGTTTCACAGCAGAAATAGACCTCTGCCTCAGGACGAGAGAGATAATTTGACCCCCTTCTCTCTAAGCGGCTTCCAAAAATGGTTTTATAAGAAGGAGACAGTTATTATTAATATTTTTAAATCAGAGGCTTTTGAGGGAAGAATTTGAGAGATTCCTGGGTGCCACAAAATAGAGTAGTATGCTCGTAAAATAAATTCAGATTTTTGAAATTTTAAGATGCAATGCTGTTTCATTTTTAATCCACTCCTCTTTTTAGCTTCTACTTGATAAAGTTTTAGAAAATAATTAGGATCGCATCTTCTTGCAGCATCCTCTTGCATTTAAATTCTTAGGGTATAAAGTGGTACTGAACAAATAGTAATTACTTAGTACATATTTTAAATTAAGAAAAACCAAACGAATGAACAGTTTAGTATGTTTTTCTTTTTTATAGTTTCTTAGATACAGAGCAAGAAAACTCATTTTAGACATTATTTTTCCATTCAGACAGCATGAGGATATTTTTGTTAAGATCCTAAAAGATATATCCACCATAGGGAAAGATTAGAATATTTTGAGATATGAGAAGTATCCATTTAACTGTTATAATCACTATCTTTATTTTCCAGGCCAGAACATATTAATGATAGATTTTATAGAATGGATATGAGAAGCTAGATGGTTTTAAAGTCATCATTAATTTCATGGTTCCTCATTTATCACAGTAAGTCTGTTATATCCCAGTTCCCATATTCTGTCATAAATGCCAATTCACTTAATCAATTTTGCTACTATGTAAAAATCTGGTTCTATCACAGATATCTGTATGTTGTATTCAGATGTCAGATTGCATGGTATCTTTGAAATATAGAGTACACAGGTCAAAACGGATAGAATGCTTAGAAATCCATTTCTAAACCTCCCTTTCAAATACAGAGGAATATGATCACATAGGACAAAATATAAAGTTCCATAACAGCTCTAAAAATATAAGTGACAATCAAATATTTGTCAAAATCAGAGATGTTTTTAAACCAATTACATCACTGATTGGAACAGACTTTTTTAAAAAATGTCATCGTTGTTTTCCATATGTTCCATTTCTTTAAAAAATTCATACATGTAACATTATTCACTAGTAAACTTAAGATTCTGTCTAACAATAGTACCTATGTTGCTCAAGAAACAAGGGAGCCATATCCTCAACAAATTTCCTTGGCTTTTTCTTCTTGGTCAAACAGGAATATAATTTTGAGATACTCTAATCCATATAAGCACTGAAGAAAATTCCTCACAGTCACATTTTAAGAAAGTTACAAACACTCCAAATTATTCTCACTTTTAGAAGGAATGGAAACAGGAAATTATCTCCATAGAGTCATTTGGTTCAATAAATCATCTAATATCTCAGTCACAGGGCACTCTCCTATTGAGGTATTACTTTCCAATGGGTCGCTTCTGGTGGCTCCTTCCCCCTTTTGTTTATCTTCCGATATCAGTCGGACATTCCCACTCCGCTTTACCTGCCCACTGGCATCTTCTGCCCCCGCAGAGATCCAGACGTGTATAATTCTAATCTCAGGCTGATTTCATGGGTGATCAGAGTTCTTTGGTAGGTAATCAGCTCACTTTAGAGTACTGAAACTCTAAAGTGGTTAAAAGAGTGCCTCCTCCTAGTTCTCTGCCATCTTGTCTCCTCCATCTAAAATCTCAGATATAACTGATATCATATTTATACTCCATACCATCCTTAGCTTTTTAAGCTCTTCTGGAATTCTGAAACTTTTATTTCCAAGACTGACTTGTCAGCAGAATTTTGGTTTAAGCTACACTAATTGAGAGACATTAAGGGATAATTGGAAGGTATATAAGAAGTATTATGCTTCCAGAGCGGTAGCAGATAGGACCAAGAGAAAACCTCAGATGCAATATTTATAGAGATTTAGAGTTGTGATCTTAGGCCTTTGCTCTGATGCTCATGTAACTAAAATTTTTGATACTGAGGCTCTAGTGCTTACTGATTTCATCAAGGCCAGCAGTGATTCTCAGTGTCCACTCTCTAATGTTGCCAACGGCTCTGGAAACATAGAATTCCCTGTATTGAGTACCTATTTGTTAAATGTCTAGAGTCATTTGTTTCACTGGACAAATCTAACTAATGTGTACGTGCGTGTGTGTTTGTATACATATTTAAACTTCTGTCCATATGTGTACATACACAGAGTGAAGATATCAGAGAAAAAGCCAACATTTCAAGCCGATCAGGCTAGGGTATCAGTAAACATTAAGGCCACTAAGTACCATTTGGAAGAGACCAAATTCCCCAGGGATCGGAGAGAAATTGGCCCAATCAAGACCTGTGATAGATACTATGTGCCATGCACTCCTCTTCCCTCTTTCTCCTCTTTATGTGCTCACATACCTGCTTAATTGTTAAATTAACTAAATTGCTTAATTGATTTTGTGATCACAAAATGTATTGAATAAAAATAAATGTGTGTTTACAAATGGTCTATAGCTTTTTTTGTTATGTCTTCCAACATCCTAAACTGTCTTTGATATTACCCTGTTGAAGCTTTAATTTTTAGTGAGAGCACTTGAACATACCTACTTGATTTAGCACAAATACAGTGCATTAAAAACAAAACAAAACACCAAAGAGATACAACAGATGAAAAAAAATGTATAAAATTATCAAGGCAGTATGATCAGATCAAACAATTTTGAACTAAAAGAAATAATTCCAAATTATATTGTCTCTGTAGGGAAAACATAGGTTTTTTTTTATTCTTTTAAATATTCTATATTATTCAAAAAACTAGAGATTTTTCAGTTCCACTTCAATTTAAAATATTGTAATATTGTGTACATGAAATGCCTACTTCATGTCTAATTGCATAACAATTTCACAATTTAAGTATATTTAATAAATGTCTTTGATACAGTTCTAAGATCGCATAATAATAGGTTGAGTTATAATGGAAAATGTGCCAAAGTCAGGCATTGAATGAGGCTTGAAGTTACTGTGTTCTGCTTGATGCTGCAGGGTTAGGTTTGAGTTAAGAAAATTTAAATAGCATGAGTTAGGTAAAGTATTATACGTGGGCAAACATGACGTATAACAACTGTAGTAAAAGTATATTAAGGTTACCACTGTGAATACTAAACTACAATATTAAATGTGTATATTAAAAATAGAGCTAAAGAGGCAATAGGGTAATACCTACTTCATGGAATACTTTCTTTTTTTTTTTTTTTTAAGATTTTATTTATTTATTTGACAGACAGAGATCACAAGTAGGCAGAGAGGCAGGCAGAGGGAGGAAAGGAAGCAGGTTCCCTGCTGAGCAGAGAGACCTATGTGGGGCTCCATCCCAGGACCTGAGCCGAAGGCAGAGGCTTTAACCCACTGAGCCACCCAGGCGCCCCCATGGAGTACTTTCAAATGCCAGTTCATTTTTTTCATTTTTCATTTTAATTTTTAATTAATTTTGTAAATTTTTAAATTTAACTATCTTTTTTTTTTTATCTTCTCTACCTCGACTTTTTTTTTTATATAATTTTTTATTTTTTATAAACATATATTTTTATCCCCAGGGGTACAGGTCTGTGAATCACCAGGTTTACACACTTCACAGCACTCACCAAAGCATATACCCTCCCCAATGTCCATAATCCCACCCCCTTCTCCCAAACCCCCTACCCCTGGCAACCCTCAGTTTGTTTTGTGAGATTAAGAGTCACTTATGGTTTGTCTCCTTCCCAATCCCATCTTCTTTCATTTATTCTTCTCGTACCCACTTAAGCCCCCATGTTGCAACACCACTTCCTCATATCAGGGAGATCATATGATAGTTGTCTTTTACCGCCTGACTTATTTCGCTAAGCATGATACGCTCTAGTTCCATCCATGTTGTCGCAAATGGCAAGATTTCATTTCTTTTGATGGCTGCATAGTATTCCATTGTGTATATATACCACATCTTCTTGATCCATTCATCTGTTGATGGACATCTAGGTTCTTTCCATAGTTTGGCTATTGTGGACATTGCTGCTATAAACATTCGAGTACACGTGCCCCTTTGGATCACTACGTTTGTATCTTTAGGGTAAATACCCAATAGTGCAATTGCTGGGTCATAGGGCAGTTCTATTTTCAACATTTTGAGGAACCTCCATGCTGTTTTCCAGAGAGGTTGCACCAGCTTGCATTCCCACCAACAGTGTAGGAGGGTTCCCCTTTCTCCGCATCCTCGCCAGCATCTGTCATTTCCTGACTTGTTGATTTTAGCCATTCTGACTGGTGTGAGGTGATATCTCATTGTGGTTTTGATTTGTATTTCCCTGATGCCGAGTGATATGGAGCCCTTTTTCATGTGTCTGTTGGCCATCTGGATGTCTTCTTTGCAGAAATGTCTGTTCATGTCCTCTGCCCATTTCTTGATTGGATTATTTGTTCTTTGGGTGTTGAGTTTGCTAAGTTCTTTATAGATTCTGGACACTAGTCTTTATCTGATATGTCGTTTGCAAATATCTTCTCCCATTCTGTCAGTTGTCTTTTGATTTTGTTAACTGTTTCCTTCGCTGTGCAAAAGCTTTTGATCTTGATGAAATCCCAATAGTTCATTTTTGCCCTTGCTTCCCTTGCCTTTGGCGTTGTTCCTAGGAAGATGTTGCTGCGGCTGAGGTCGAAGAGGTTGCTGCCTGTGTTCTCCTCAAGGATTTTGATGGATTCCTTTCTCACATTGAGGTCCTTCATCCATTTTGAGTCTATTTTCGTGTGTGGTGTAAGGAAAGTACCATCCATCTTTTTCAAAGAAATGGAACAAATAATTTATATGGAACCAGAAAAGACCTCGAATAGCTAAAGGGATATTGAAAAAGAAAGCCAACGTTGGTGGCATCACAATCCTGGACTTCAAGCTCTAAATTTAATTATCTTAATTTTTTAAAATTTTAATTCAATTTTTAATTTTATTTTTTTTCATTTTTAAGATTTTTGAAGTTACTGTTATTTTAATAAATGTAATTACTTTAATAAGTATGAGTAACTAAGAGTCTTTAAGAGAGAATTTGATTTTCATAAACATCTTTAAATTCAGTTTATCAATTTCATAGCCAAGAACTGAAATTAGTTACAATATTACCTATGGATACCCATGGTCAAGTCATGTAAGCTACTTTATTTATTTTTTTTAAAGATTTATTTATTTATTTATTTATTTGGCAGAGATCAGAAATAGGCAGGGGCGCGGGAGAGCAGGCTCCCTGCTGAGCAGAGAGCCCAATGTGGGGCTCTATCCCAGGGCTGGACATCATGACAGAGTCAAAGTCAGAGGCATAACCCACCGATCCACCCAGACACCCCATGTCAGCTACTTTAAACTTAGAGATTATAATTTTTAAATAAGAAAGAAAATATATAGCAGTAACATTTATAATTTAGAAAGCTTCTCTTTCTTATTAACAGCCTATGTCATGTTCGATTTTTATTTCCTTATAGGTGAACTCTGGTTTCTTGTAATCCTGAAACCAAACTCCCTGCATGTTGGAGTCAGCTTTTCTGGCAGCTTCAAACCATGTGCAGTGCCTCGTGAGTGAGAACAGAGTATGGGTTTCCTAGGGCTGCCACAACAAAGTACCACTTACTGGGTGGCTTCAGTTATAGATATTTACTTTCTTACAGCTCTGGAGACTAAAATTCCAAAATCAAGGTGTCAGCAAGGCTGTTTCCTTCTGTGGCCTCTCTCCTTGGCTTGTAGATGACACCTTCTGGCCACTGTGTCCTATCAAGGTTTTTACTCCTCCCCTGTCACAATAGCCCTTTCTTATGGGAACTTGAGGGGGAAAAAAAAGGATCTTATGTATACATATTTGGATATGTACTAAAATAGTTAACCCTGAACATAAGCAGAGCTCATATGCTTTCTACAAGTGTGGTCCTTATGTTACCAGCAATACTTTATTAGTAAAAATTAGCAAAGAAGGTTAATTAATTCACTCACATCAGATTCCTGGTTATGTCCCTGTCCCTCACCATTCACAAAATACTATGTTAAGTTGTCTTTTCCAAATATTATGTTGCCTTTTACAAATTTAAGGTTTCTAGGGCTTCATATTTTGGGGGTTTCTGTGGGTCTCAGATTCCTACCTTTGTCAGTTTATTTGTTTCGTCAGGATAAGGGATTTCTATTTTAATTAGCAATACATGCTGCTATAGCTGGTGTTGATCTTTTTAATGCTGTTTTTGCACCTGCGTAATTATGGTAATAACAAAGCTGTTCAGTGCATTCTTCTCCTCTTTTTCTTGTCAAAGGATAAGGCTCCCATTGATCTATGTTTTGGGGACAGTCCTGTGCTTTTGCTGGAAAACACTAGGCTTTAAGTACGTTAATTAGTAAGCTGTCCTCACCAGTTAGAAAGAGATAAAAACTCTCTCTCTCTCCCTCTTTTTTTTTTTTAACATTTATTTATTCACAGTATTTCAACTGCTACTACGTGGTGAGTCAAAAAGTTAGATCTACTAGCTGGCAGAAAATTTCTCCTTCCTCTCCTCTTATGTAATGTATAACATGTATGATATTATGTATTACTATATCCTATAATAAATGTTTAATGTTTTTGTAATTTCCTCAGTAGTCATGGCCCACAGGACTCCTGTGATAATAAAATAAAGACTGAAACCCATCCAGTTCAAAGAAATTGAGAAGAATTTACTGACTTCATGGAGGTCACCAACATAGTAGACATAACTACATAGTATTGCATTACGGGTGCTTTTTTTTTTTTTTTTCCATGTTTTCATTTAAATTCCAGTTAGTTAACATGCAGTGTAATATTCGTTTCCAGTGTAAAATTCAGTGACTCATCACTTACATGCAATAGCATTCAGGGTGCTTTTTGACAAAAATACAGTCTCTGCTGGAAAGTTTAGTTGAGTAATTCCAATTTCTCTGCTCTGCATAAGCATTTCCATTGGTCTTTTGGCTACTCTTCTCCCTGCTCCAGTTTGAGGTGGAGGGAGTTAATTCATTCATAAGTACCAGTTGTTGGTTTCCATTTCTCAAGTGGACAGAGAAAATTTTGGCCTCATGTGGAAGAGATCTATCTCTATGTATGTCCTTTTGCACTTATCCTGAATCAGTGTGAGTTGGTGACCCGGGTAAGACTTAACTTTGGAAAGTCCAACACTTCCTCGGATGAGCTGTTCGTTGACCTGTTGGCCAGCACATGGAGTTCTCACACTGAGGTATGATCTACAGCTGCAGTCAGGAATAAAGTGAACATTTCTTTCTCTTTTGGTTGGTGATTTTGGCTTCTTTATTTGGTTCAGAAATTAAGAGGAATGTTACGTATTGAATCTCTCAAACTTCAACTCCTTTAAAACTTCATTGTCTTTGAGAACATCTTTATCAATGTTTTTCCATCAACACAACAGCTCAAAGAGTCCTAGGTGTAGTGAGTGCTGGGGAGGGGTTCTCTGACAAAAGAGGGGAAGCAGAAGCAGTTAGTTATATAAGATGTGTATGTCCAGTTCAGAAATACTGTTCCCAAGAGGTTCCAACCAGTCAGTGTAACAACTTCTTTATTGTTGCTTTCTGGTGATTCAGAGGCTGCTGAGATCCCTGGAGAGGTTTGTGTTGGAGATGGCTGTTCTCAAAATCTTAATAGAAAGACATCACTTAGACTAACGTACCTTGCATTAAGTAGTAAGAAACACACACACACACACACACACATACATTGCATAAATCCTATAGATTATATAAAAGACAAAAGGTAAAGGTCAACCTTCTGTGAGAAAAGTTTATGAGATTTTTCACCAAATCCATCATCCTTAGATAAGGGAAGTCATGATGTTGGTGAATCTAGAATGCTATATAATGTGGCGACTCCCGTGGCCAAGGCAGGATGAGTGTTAATGTTTTAAACCGGATGAATATAATCATCTTAACTCTATTTGAGTGCATACTATTCAAGCTTACCTTAATACTCTCAATTTCTTATACTTAATCATCAATTTAATTCTATCTTGAAACTTCTCTACTGAGTATGGGTCTGGTACATGGAAAGTGCTTGATAAATGTTGAAACGAAGAGGCAGGAAAGAGAGAGGAACGGAGGGAAGCATAGTAGTAGATTTTTATAGTATCTCTTTCCTTCACTTCTGAGTTGCTTAACGCAAAAATTAGCTGAAAAGGTTTATAAACTTAAGTGAGAGTTTGAAACCTCCTCAAATGCATACAATAATTATTTGCCCTTAAACCAAGCATATTCCATATACCTCAATAATCATTAGAGATTGCATTTTTGAGATCTGGTAGTTATTACAGCTGAAGAACATGTGAAAAATATTTTAATATTAATTTGCCATATATGTTTCCTTCTTCACAGTTTAACATGCCATAACATCTTAAAATGGGTATATCTTTTTAAACATTGAAGAAAACCGAGTGAGTTTTCATTTTGGCTGTCAATATAATACATATTTCAGCAACACATTAGGAGATTCTTTCTCTGTGAATTATCCTTAGAGATTAAAAATAAAAATACGGTGGCGTAGAAAAGCTGCCAAAGCACATTCTACGACTGTTCCTGGCTCCCAATCTATTTTTTTTCCTATCCAAATGAAGCATCTTTCTGCCAGAAAGATACAGGTGTGGAAGCAGATCTCTCAGTCTGTGAACTCTTGGGTTTACATCTGAAAGATGTATCCTATTTTAGAATATGTATTGATGGTTCATTAAAAAAAAAAAAAAAGGAAAAACAGAAGTGGATGTTCTTCTGAAAATGAAAAAGAAAAGAAGCAGATGTCACCCTTTTGCATTATAGAAAATGTCAGTGGGATATAGCTGAAATATAGCTACTCAGTTATGCTCAAATATTTGTGATGCAATATTGGGTGCAGTGATCCAGATACACATGTTGGGTGTTGAAAATAGATCTTAAATACAATCTGCAAAACCTGCACAATATTATACTAGTTCATAGTGATGTTTGGAAAAATCAATGTTTATAAGTGACTTGTGTTTTATGTTTTGCCAAGTATAATTAATGTGATGTTATAGTATTTTTGATGAACAGTCTAAAAACATTTTATTCCTGTGAAAAGAAGGGATGATTATAATAGATCCTGGCAGAGGGAATGTGAAAATATTCATATCAGCATCTCAAGATCATTTTAGGCTTAGTTGGAAATGTGTTCTTATTTGTGGAAAAACATAGCAATTAAATTGTTCAATAGCAAATATCAGATTCATTAAATGTGATTATTTTTGATTCGATAGTCCTATCCAATGAATTGCTTTATAAACAATATGTCTGTCCATATATTAAATTCAGCATTGCCATACGAATGAGTGCTATAGGCCAACTATTACAGAAAGTAACATGTGGGATCCCAAATGGTCCATGGGATGAAATGATGTCTTTTTAAAATCTTTAGTTTGAAGATATTTTGCTGGTTCAAAAATAAAGACAAATAGGGTTTTTATCTCTCTACTGTTTATTCACATGAGGTCATGGCATTTATTTGACACTCAAGTCCCACTGCTTTTGGTTCCCAATTTATATTTTCATTTTTTTATCATCCACTCATTCTCAAGCACATAGTTCTTTTCATCTTTACAATCATTGCATTTTCAGTAGTGTAGAGACTAGGTCAGGTATATACATCTATTAACTGTACAAAGAAAATATTAATGCTTATAAGATCACAGCAGAGAAACCATAAAAACAGATAGAGGAGGAATTTACTCTTACCTGAGGGGATCAGAAAGTATACTTAGTGGAAATAATATTAGAATTGAGCTTGAAGGAAAATTTTATTTTGACCATCAAAAATGTTGGCAAAATAATATCTCTGACAGAGGAAAAGAGGCTGGATAAAGATGGAAAAGTGAAAAATCATATTCTAGTTTGAAGTAAATTTCTGGGTTTTTTTGGGGGGGTGGCAGACGGCAGACTGGGAGATTAAATTGTAAATATAAGATCAAGATAGTGGAAGTGTGTTTGATGCCAAGATAAATAGGTTGTCTCAGCAAAAAATAGTGGGAAGAAAAAAAGTTATAACTGTCTTTTATTTTAAAGGAAAGGAGCTCAGTAAGCTAAAATCATATATTTAAAATTGTCATAAGTATTTATAGAGCTAATTGTGTTTGAACATATTTTTCCAGGAAAGGTCTATCTAAAAGCCAACCAAATATGTAAAATGTTTATTAGAGTTTTATTTTAACAATAGCCAGTTGTCCAACTAACCTGTTTATGTTTCTTGCTAGAGTAGAATACAAAAAATAAATAAATAAAAGAAGAAGAGTTCACTGAAAGGAAAAGATACAGTAACTTTTTCTTGAGTGTAAATATGTTAAATTATATAGGCATGATACCATCATAAGGGGAATTATGTGATACAGAAGAACAGAACTGAGAGGAAACGAGAGTGATTGTTATACAGCTAAGTTAGCTTAATTATCCTCATTTTTATTGTACCTAGCATTGAAGTTTGCTAACATAAAAGTTTTTTACTGAACCTTAAGAATTACATAGATCATTGGTATTTTCAGTTTACATGAAGTGAAAGCAAATTATGGGGCGCTTGGGTGGTTCAGTGGGTTAAAGCCTCTGCCTTTGGCTCTGGTCATGGTCTCAGGGTCCTGGGATCGAGCTCTACATTGGGCTCTCTTCTCAACGGGAAGCCTGCCTCTTCCTCTCTCTGCCTACTTGTGATCTCTGTCTGTCAAATAAGCAAATAAAATCTTAAAAGAAAAAATGAAGTGAAAGCAAATTAGCAAATTTTCATCATTTCAGAGCCTTCTATCTCAAAGACTGGACATAATTCATTTTATTCCCTGTAAAGAAAGCCATGTCTAAACTAACAAGTACTTAGGGTTTATAAAGCCCAAATATAACCTGTTATACATTTATATGGGTATTTTATTAAAATATTTATTACCTTCAGATATACTTATTAGGATAATTTATTGATAGATCATCATTCCTTTTCCTGAATATGAGCCACATTTTCCTTCTCCACCCCCAAGTGTGTCATTTTTGATTGGATTTGGGTTACTCTGACCTAAGGAATTTTTTCCTGGCATGATTTGTGGTGCTGAAATGGAGAATTTTTAGGGTCCGGGGGAAGATCCCCCAAATAGTTTTTCATTTGGGGACTTGAATCAGTCAGAGTCCAAAGAGGAAAGAGATGACAGACAGTTGAGGATAATTCTCGCCGGATTTCTTGCCAGGGACTAATCATGAAGGTGTGGATAAGGCTGCAGGGACACCTCAAGGGGCCGTGCAGAGACACAGGGCCGAGTAGTGCTCAAACTCTCAATTCTATTCAGCTTTTACTTTTAGCCTCTGCAATGTTCTTACCCTCTTTATTTCAAACTAACTGTAAGAACTCTACCTTACACAGTGTCAGCATTGATTCTGCTTTCGATAAATGGTTATTTGAATTGAACCAGATTAATAACACACATAAATCAAAACAGCTTGATTAAAGCCTAACTCACTGGAGGCTTAGTTTAACATATGTAAGATTTTTCTTCTAATAGTTGCAAAGATAGAACAATATTATTGCTTTATTCTGCTAAGACACAGAGAAAAATGTTGCCTTAGAGGATGTTTAAAATGTGTTTGCACATTTAGCATTCAAATAACCATCATAATATGGAGAATCTGTTGCTGAATCATCAGATATATACATAATGGATATATAAGACATCTTTTAAAAGGAGGCAGTGAAATCTCCACTGTAATACCCCAGGATTACTATTCCTAATTAGAAACACTCTGACTTATAAGTACAAAACAACAGGCTTGGCCCTCAAACACTGTAAAAAATTTGGTTATTTGTCTAATGCCAAGAGAAAATTTACCCATAAATAAATTTTATATTAACTATGTTGATAAAGTAGTTCTTTTTGTTTTCAAATTAAATCCTTTCCAAATTTACCCCAGCTCTCATCAGACACGTACTGTTTGTTCTGCTGTCCATTTAGTGAAGTAGATAGGGCCTAGACATTTGGTGTTCAAAGTCATCCAATGTCTTTCCAACTATCTAATCTAGTTTTATGATTCATTAGCTTCCACTGAAGTTACTTTGCCTCTGTCTTTATTGAAAGATATAACTGGAAGTGCTGTTGATATAATTCTGAATGTTTATTTGTATCAACTAATGTTTTATAACATTTAGTTAATTGATATTGGGTAAATATATGCCTTGATTACATATTTACATTCATTTTCTCATATGACATAGAGTTATTTTTATTCTTAAATATGTTTCTGTGAAATTGATAATTGGATACACATTCATGCTAAATAAAAGCTCAGTGCAATGGGGATTTGACATGGAACTTGATAAATTCTTTCAGTTTTAGGACATATGGCACAATGCCTTCTGTGATCTCTTACATGCTGGTGTAAATTGTCTGGACTAGTTCATATATTCTAGACATTGGAAGGGAACTGAAAAGTGATGTAGGTCATTGTTGGTGAAAAAAGTTTCCAAGTGTAACCAAATATCTGTACTTTATCAGTGAAAGAGTCATAGAGTCCCTAATAGCTTTGAAACTTGATTTAAATTATGTTAAAGGAGTTAAAGGAGATTTTTGGCAGTGGAGTCCATGGTCAGGCACAGAGCAAAGTGAGGTATGAAGGAAGCTAAACATAAAAATAGAAGAGTATCTCATTTTCTCACTGTTCTCAATTTACCTTTTCCAATTAAAATTCCTTTTTTATGAAACATCTTCACATTTCTATCCCTCCTTTTCTTCATTTTCACATTGCTGAGTATCCTTGTGTTTTCTAATTTATCTCAGTTTTTGAATCCTTTTCTTAGGAAATGATTTCATATCAGTCATTTATTTTTTTTCTCCTATGAAAGACTTTCTCCCAATTAAAGGAATTACAGGGTGGGGAAAGATTGTTGGAGAAGCCCTAAGATCTTCTCACAGCTTTTAAAATCACAACGTGTGGGACAGGTGCTTGCTGCACTAATGAGGAAAAAGTGGCCTTACTCTTGATGTGTGAAAAGCTCGAAGGACAAGATCAGCATACGTGCAGCAATTATCTCTCCTTCCCCAGACAGTGGAGAGAGTAGTAGAGGCTTTTGAAACAGGCAATTTCAATGCCAGATACTGAGGAATTACTTCTGACCACAGTAACACTTTAAATAGAACACTTTAAAAAGAGTGTTGACACATTTATTACCTATATCAGAAATGATTGATCATTTGGGATGTTGAAGAAGGGTGCTTGGGAAAGAGAGCAAGTGTGAAATATTAGAGTACTTGGAACCTACAACAGGTAAAGGCAGAAATAAGTATTTATTTCACTGTAACAGGTGGTTAACAGAAGGTGGTCAGACAAGAAGTGGCAGTCAAAGAATCAAAATGTGTAAAAAGAGTAACTGATTGACATGAGTGTCCAAGGGCTCCAGAAACAAGAAACAGGAAGCCAAAGACAATCAATGTGAAGGAATGATGGGAAGAGGAATACAAATCAAGATGCATATCCTCACAAGACTCAGAAAATGATCTGCCATTTAAGCTCATTTTTTCTGAATTGCATAACCACAAGAGCATTAGACATTTCCCCATAATCTCTAGGTTTTTTTTACTTCCTCTATGAATAGGAATGCTTAAGAAAATTATGGTCTTTATAAATATCATTCCAAGAGCAGCATTTTGCAGAACCTATAAGGTTGATAAGGTGGCAAGCTCTCCAACTCATTTGAGGGTGTTTCAGTGGATGGGTTGAAACTATTAACAGTGTTTGGATTCCTCTGTAAAGAGAAGAGATCATCTAGGTTATATTCTTCTGTCACTGAAATATTCTTTGGTGGATTACTGTTATGGCTGTGCCTTTATAATAACATTACTAACTGCGGGGTATGGGGGGCAGTATGGCTTTCCCAATGCCTAAATAAGAGAATTGCATACATTTTATTTTCTGTTAGTAATGAGAAAAGTATACTACAACGATGCAAATATACCAGACCAATACTTTACACATAGTTAGACTTCAGTAGATATTTAGTGAATTCATTTGAATTGTACTAGAGATGGATTAAACACACACACACACATGCACACATACACATTCCCAAGAAGAGAATTTTCTTTTTATAAGTCTGGTCCTTTATCACTAAATGTAATGCATACAATTCAAGCTTAAGTGAAATATCTAGAATATACAATAAACTGCTCTTCCACTCTTTCTTGCTATTCTTATTTTATATTTAATAGATGGAAAAACTGAAGCCAAGAAATTTAAATAATTCTCTAAATGTCTTACAGTTATTTAGAGTCATAGGCTAAATCCCTTTCTTTCAAGCTAATTTCCCTTTCTAGTTTTACTACAATACTTCAGTCAGTATATAAGCAAAAAATAAATAAATTTTGTTATAATTTATTATCATATTTTTTCAAATGGTTTGCAAGTTGATGAAATAATAGCTTTTTCCCATCTTAAACACATAATCCTCATTTTTAAAAATATTTTATTTGTTTATTTGACACAAAGAGAGAAATCACAAAGGCAGAGAGGCAGGCAGAGAGCGGGTGGAGCAGGTGCCCTGAAGAGCAGGGGCTCAATCCCAGGACCCTGGGATCATTACCTGAGCCGAAGGCTGAGGCTTAAGCCATTGAGCCACCCAGGTGCCCCTATTATTGTTGTTTTAATTTGAGACATGTTCTTCAGTATGGATTAATAGCATTAATTATTTATTTAGTGGGCATAGTCAAGGTTAACAACATACATACTATTTCTAAATACTTTTGGAAGTATTTGATGATAGGTACGGTCTAAGTTTATGACATTGGACCTAAGGTATTAAATATCATGAACTCATGACGAACTCATTGATATCCACCTTTTCTGGTGGATTTGAGGATGGTGATATGGGAGAAAGAAGTGGTAAGAGGTAAGTGTGTCACAAGAAAAGTCCTACTACTATGCAGGGGCTGACTTCATTTCCAGAGTACCTTCCATGTAAGAAGTGACTTTTTCTGCCCAAGAGCTTATGAATCCTTTCCCATTGCCATAGCTCGTTGAAGCAGGTTCTTACATAGAGCGAATGTGTCCTCCATAGACATATAAAACAGGAAGGTGCTGTAGTGACAGAGACAGGGCTTCTTTTTTTCTTCTTCTTCTTCCATTTCTTCTTCTTCCATTCTTCTTCTTTCTTCTTCTTCCATTCTTACAGTCAGTAACTATATCAGGAGGTAATTGTGGTCGACAATGAAGGCTGTGAGAGACATAAATATCCTGGAGTCTGGTAGGGTCAGAGCATAGTGGCATCAAAACAGAAGGGGGACAGTTCTGTGAACGTAACTGCCAGAAGAACCTACCCCTCAAATTCCCAGGGATTTAGGACTTGGTGATTTTGGTTCGTTAATTATTTTTAATATGTTACATTAGTTTAGAATATTTAATAATTAAGCCAATCAGAGAATTTCAGACAATCACACTTTTTAAATTTTATTCATAAGGATTAAGAGTTAGCCCTAGTTTCTTAATAAAAGGGTAACTGAAAGCACATCAAGATGCACTGAAAATTATTGTTTATTTGTGGCATTTGTCTCTATGACATATATTTCTATGAAGTTCACCAGGGTAGGTCCTTGTATTTGTTAAAGATTGACTATTCCATGCCTTGTATAGGACTTGACATCTGAAAGTATCTGACATAATGAATGAATAAATGATGAATGAATTACCTGGGCCAGAGTTACTCTTTCTTAATTAATCCTCAGGTTAAAGAAATCTCTAACCTTGAACATATTGTTAAATATATATATAATTTATTTGGTAAACCCCATAATTTATTTGGTAAAACCCAATTAATGCTATATACAAATAAAGGAATACAGGATGTGCAATTTCTGATAAAAAGAGATAATTATAAAAATAAATAAATTATGAAAATAATTTTATGTGTTAAGTATAAATACATTCCCAATATTGCATGTACTATTCTTTTAAAATGTTGTTTATCTGAACTTCAAATTTAACTGGACATCTTGCATTTTATCTGGCAATAAGATTATTAGATTCTTAAATTAAGAATTTGGTGGTGGTGGGGGGCATCTGGATGGTTCAGTTGTTTAAACATCTGCCTTACGCTCAGGTCATGATCCCAAGGTACTGGGATTGAGCTTTGCATCAGACTCCCTAGAGATTGCTTCTCCCTCTCCCTCTGCTGCTCCCTCTGCTTGTGCTCTCTTGCCTGCTCTCTCACTCTCTCTCTCTCTCAAATAACTAAATACAACCTTCAAAAAAATGATTTTTTGTAGTATTAAAGTCAGGTAAGTAAAATCCTTTGTGGTATGCTGTCTTTGAAAAGATATATTTCTATCTGAGTTTATTACGTGTCTCAGTCTATCACTCAGACATTGAGATACTTTCATAGATATTTTTAGACTGTGGAGGGGTTTTTACATTATTATGAATACTTGCTTTTCTCATCCGTTGATTTTCTGGTGCTTAATATGCTATTAATTATCATAACATTTTATAAAAGAATTGTTCTTTTTGGAACAAGAAAGGATACCAGAGACCATCAGGTTCAATGTACCTATTTCCTAATGGAGCATACTCAGTTACAAAGGAGTAAAGGGATTTATTTACAAGAGTTTACGGGTCTAGAGAGTGAAAGTCGAGTTTTTTACTCTATTTCAGTGAACTGTTCAACTCACTTCCAATAGTGGTTGCCTGAATAAACAAATACAGTTAGGCTGAAATTAAAAAAAAAAAAGTTTAATTAGTCTAATCAGATTCTTATCAAATATAGGGAGAAAGAAAGAGAAACAAAAATGTGTTTGGCTTAACCTATGTTCCAGAGTATGTGTTTCCTAATTTAATCTTCTCAAAATCCTGTGAATTAATATTAGCCCTATTTAATGTTTCTCAAAAGGATGAGAAAGTATCATTTCAAAGTTTTGAGAAATCATCTTCAAACACATCCTTCAAGTCCAGGTTTCTCTCTACCCCAAAACTGTCTTTTCCTCTCCTCAGAAGTTGGCATTCTAACACATCATCAGCTAAGAAAGTGTCAGGTTGTGAGGAGGAATACAATGAACTGAAATTACAGGTATTTTTCTGAATAGTTTCAGATGAAGAAAATATATAGAATTTGGCAAGGAAGACACCAGGAGACATCGTTGCACCAAGGAGACCTCACTTACTTCAAACAAAACAGTGCAGCTTTCCCTGACTGTTTACACCCTACTGCTACTATTAGTTTTGGAAGCGACTTCCCAAGCAATTTAATTTTCTTTCAATGGGTGCAAAAGATTGTTCTACATATTATCTTTCTAAGTCACCATTTGACCCAAAGAGTTAGCACCATTCATTTTTAAGTCTTTCCTTTGAAGTTCTTTGTCTTTGCAAAGAACAAATAAGATCCTGTCACTTCCTGCTTAAAATCTTTTAGGATTTTTTAAGTGTTAGTGACAAAGTCACTTCCTGAGAGTCAACACTAACCATGTCCCACAGCCCAGACTGAAGCTTCTACACTTATGCCTATCCCTTTGGCATGGATGGCAATTGCTGGGTTTATCAAAGTTGTCTGCCTCCCACACTAAGTTTATTGAAGCAAGATACTGGCATGTTCATCATTGTGTTTTTAACATCTTGTATGATCCTAGTGCTTAGAAAGTGCTCAAATTAGTCCGTGAATGAATACTAAAAGTGTTTCTGTTAACAAAGTTTTTATGCATAGACATGTCTAGTTTTTAAAACTTCTTTTATGTGTTTCAACTAATAAGGAATAGTACTATTCGGACCTTGCTTTTAATTCCCAGCTGAGCATTAGCTTTATATATTTATTTTATTATTATTTTTTTATTTCTCTAAGGTAGTTTCATCTTTGACATGCATTCTCTTATTTTTCTATTAGTGTTGTTATATATACCTGGGTAGAAAAGAGTTATTAATGAAGCATCATAGGGATTAGCACTTCACGTACAAGTTATTTTACATTTCTTAGATATTTCTAGACTATTTTTAACAACCATCAAGCTCTTCTTGGGTCATTTCATTACATAGTCACATGAACCATCAATTTTGAAATTTGCATTAGATGCTTTCACTATTTAGAAATAATCTTACAATGAGAGATTGTTTAATGATAATGTGACACCAAGTATATTGCACATATAAAGATAAGTGGAACATTTGAACAAAAATGTTAAATATTCTCTTTTGTACCTTGTATCCCTTACAAAAACACCCGATGAATTCAGAGTTAAGATTTTCTTTATAGGCAAGTAAGAATCAACACCGGTGTTGCTGTCAATGGCATTTATCTTTGTTTATGGTTTAGTTTTTCACACTCTGTGATATTTAAAAGGAATAATACTAAAAGTAAAAAGTTAAACTATATATGACTTTGTAAAGAATTCCAATAGCCCATCACACAATAGTGCATCTCAAAACACAATGTAGCTATTTACAAGCAGAGTCTAATATTGAATGTGATGGACCATAAAATACAAATACAAATCTTAGTGGATAAATGTACAGTCTCCTCAGTTCTCAATTTCCACTTTGAAAAATTAGTGGCTGTTCAGAAATCTGGTTCCCTTCCAGGAGTGGGAGTTTTCAATTATTAGAGGATAGATCAAATCCTGTGATAATTTAGCATCAGCACATTTCTGATTGAAGGGTCTCTCCCATAAAGCGTCTGACAAGGTCAAGAGGTTTCATTCCTTGCTGTTTACTCACTTTGCATTTTCAAGCAATTAATATTTTTCCTGTACTAAATGTATTCTACTCCTTGTTTTTCCCCCATCAAATTCTCTATTTCATGAGTGAAGAAGTGACAAAATTAAAAAAAAAAAAGAAAATATGAAAGAAATAAGTTGAAGTGAAAAAGAAAATCAAACATGTTTCCTGTTTAAGAAAAAACACTTTTGTTTCATATATTTGAATTAGTTGGGCAACATTTTTAAAAAATTACTAATGCAATTTCCTCCACTCTCATTAATTCAGGTATATTTCTCATTTTTAATTATCTAAAGACTTTTTGATTTATAAATTTGAAGCCACCTCTAATCATCTAGTCTACTATTTTAGAAATCCTTTAAAGATCACGTACCCTTTAGACTCCAGCAAACATTAACATCTGGAGGTGAAAGATCTAGTGGAGGAAACAGCTATGAGAAAAATTACAAGGGCATGTAATTAAGTAATTAATGGGAGTTGGTGGTTTTCATTCTGTCTGTCTTGTAGATAGATCTAGAGAGAATGAGAGGTAAAGTGAGAGAATGGAGAAAAAGAAAGTGAGAGATACGTATCCATGGATCAAAGCACAGAGAAATTCTGACTAGAATGGAAATTACATGCAATCTGTTCATCCTTATTTCAATCTGAGAAAATGATTTTCATTTAGTATGATGAGAAATTTGAGGATCTCAAATCTGTATATGACAAAAAGCAAGTAGGTTATTTTGTCCCAATATTTCCTCCTATGTAGAGAAAGTGTTAGAAATAAAGCCAACATATGAGAATCTCTGTTCATTCTGACATTTTCCTATAAAAATTCCTGTGATGGACTTCTGGCAGAACTGACTTCCATGTTAAAAAAAACACAAAAACAAAAAACCTAAATATATATTTTCTTTTTAATTAATGTTTTCTTCCAATTATCCAATGCTGTTGTTTCATATGTTCAATGTTACATCAAACTTTTATTAAATATGGGAAACATTTTTATTAAAATAATTATATTTTATTCAGGATGGTGAGTCACCTAAAGTACATTTTAAAAAATACTATGGCAGATTATTTCTGAACTTTAATGTAACAGAGCTGGCTCATTTTTATTTTCCCCAACACTGGGATGGTTGGTCCTGACTCCAGATAAATAAAAGGAAATTTATATATTAAGGAAAACTTTGTCAGTACCAGTTTCTGTGGGATGCCACATTTATCATCTAATCTGATAGATTATTGACAAACAAAGTAATAATTCTTTACATTTTTACAGAGATCAGAATAGAAAACCTCTCCTTCTTAGTGGAATCTATACACATCACTCAAACGCTCTGTTCTCATTTTCTCAAATTCACTCAGACCAAGCATTCCTTCTCCACTCTGAGGATGACTGTTGTTTTCACTGACTTAAATAGTTACTGTTGCATATAAAGCATCTATTGTTTATCATGGAAGTTGAGTTGAAAAATGTTGATTGGGAGATAATCCACATTGGGATAAGAAGAGAGGAAACCATTCAACCACACACACACACACACACACACACACACACACACACCAATATTCTTCTTTCTTTTTTTTTTTTTTAAAGATTTTATTTATTTATTTGACAGAGAGAAATCACAAGTAGATGAAGAGGCAGGCAGAGAGAGAGAGAGAGGGAAGCAGGCTCCCTGACGAGCAGAGAGCCCGATGCGGGACTCCATCCCAGGACCCTGAGATCATGACCTGAGCCGAAGGCAGCGGCTTAACCCACTGAGCCACCCAGGTGCCCCACCAATATTATTCTTTACTCTAACTACCACCTAAGGGGCTACGTACCTTAAAGTACTATAAAGTTGGGATTATCGTGCTCAAATTAACCTTTCTGGGCTGGAGTCAGGGGAAAACAAAGCCCAGAGATTCTGGACGCTTTTCTAGATTCTGCAGTTTTAACTCTTTCAATACAATCTTTTGCTGAAAAAATCTTCCCAGTTCTTTTTCTCAGGACCTCCCCAGTAAAAGAGAGAACACAAAGCATTTCTAAAGAGATTGGGTGTTGCAGAAGAGAGGAAAGCAACTGCACAGAAGGTAGAAACTACTTAGGCAAGCAAATGATTGGATCAATGCTGGGGACTGTGAGGGCCCTGCTGGAAGTTAATATGAATGAGATGTTATGCTTCATTGACTAAGTTTACCTAATTCTTCTACACATCAATATTGCTTTTTATGATGCAGTTGCCTAACTTTGTTGCAATTTGCTATCTAATCTATAACGCTATTATTACCTTCAACAGTGATTGGGAAAGCAGCAGGATTTCTGCTCTGATTAAACCTTAATTATTAGACCACCTTTGCTATATGCACTGTGAGAATGTATGATCTCTACCGTTGTATTGCTGCCAGCATCTTACTTCAAAGCAGCAGCTAAACACACCACATCTGTTTAAAAGCCAAGCTATGTTGGTTTTCATAATGAACTGAAAAATCAGAGGTTTTTTTGTCCCCTCTTACCTTAGTGTAAAGAGAAGCCTTTAGTTAACCACTAATATATTACACAATGCCACAGAAAGTAGGAGCTTCAGAAGTGAAAAATGTTCTGGTTTGTTTATTTTAGGATATAGCTAAAAGCTTGATTTTGTATTCTGTCCGTTTCTATAGTTAAAAGCTGCATTAATGTGGCTGAAATACTTTGAAGTAAGTAGAGATAAAACAAATCAGCAGGTATTTAAACTGAGGGTTATGAGGTGGAAAAATCACCACTTTCCCTTCAGGTAGAGGCCTGAAGATATATCTTTGTTAATGAGGTTTCATGCTGTCTTGCTGGATCCTTAATCATTTAAAATGCAAATCCCAAAGAATGAAGTAAGAGCTATCATATATATGAGAAAGTGGCTGTTTTTTTAATAAATGATTATGCCATCTGCTTGCTTCATCATTCTACTAACTGTGAAATTCCACCTGTGAAATTACATGAACTTGTAAACTACAAACAACACAAGAAGTCAGCAAACGCAGTCTCCCTTTCCTTGGATGCCCTGTCTTCTCTCCTCACTTTAAAGTGTTTATTCATATGGCCAGGCACAGGGAAATGTAAAAATTATCTCTTCTGAACAACTGACATTCTGTTACCAACGATTGTTATACGATTTTCATCATAGTGATTTCTAAATGAACTAGAAGGACATTTATAAAGAATTAGTTCAAAGTGACCTACTTTAGATATTTCGAATACTCAAAACAAAGAGCTTAGCCATGCCTGAAATTTTTTTTCTGGTAATTCTGTGTGACATCAGGAATTCAGGAAGAGATCTTTGTTTGTGTTTTCAGAGAGCTTTTTTCAAGGAGAACTCAGGGATGACTTACACTCTACTTTCAAAGTGTCCTGCCTGTGATGTATTTGAGGACTTTCTTGGTTTCTTTTCTGTCTTGTTTTTTAATTCTACTCCTAGTTCAGTTCATGCCACAGTCTCTTTCTCTCCTGTCACTCTTAACAGTTACTTTTAGGTCTGTTTTGAGTCGTCACTTACCTTACTCGTACCCTTACCTTCGACTCTGGAACCACCATCTTTTCTATAGTCATTCTGACCTCAGCAAGGGCTGAGAAGATCATCTTCACTTTCATTGAAAATACCTTAGTTTCTCTCAATATCACTAACCCACATTAAACAACAAAGCAAAATGACATGAAACAAGAAATAAACTAGACAAGAAAACCATTGCTAAAGCTGTAAAAGAAAGAAAGAAATACCGAGTCTCCACAGGAATATCCCTCTGGATCCACTAGCCTTATTATATGACCATAAATTCCAACTTCTCTGTTCTAAGAAACGTGATTTCTTCAGGAGTGTTTCTTTGGTCTTAGAATCCTAAATCCTTTAGGACTATGATTGATCTATCATAAGTCTTTAATATATATTTGTAGAATAATTGAAATATTACATTTTCATTATACTTTTTTACTATGCTTGTCCCAATATGACATATTAAGTCTTTTTTTAACTTATCATAATTTAAAATAAGTTAGTGAACTCCCTAAGAGAAAGATTACTTGTTAGTAACTAATTCCTTTTGGCCAAGTGTATAGCTGTTTTCTTAGTCTTTAGAGAATAGAATAGTCAAAAAGCTATTTGGAATCAGGTAGGATACATTTTATTGAATTGTTCAAACAAAATCAAAGAATGGTAAAAATTGAGGCTGAATAGTGTCGGTATGACTGAGGTCATGAAAGGCCTTGTATTCCAGGATGACTTTGGAGTTCATTTTGATGAAAATGGACATTTATTAAAACATTGGAAATACAGAAATTTCCATCGCATTTGCAATTTTAAATGATCACTTATAATGCACTGTGGGAGAAAGAGTTGGCAGGGGCTGTGCTGAAGGCAGGTTAAAAAGCTATTTGGGTCATGATGGTGAGAATAATGACTATGTATATGTGGCCATAAGTGTCAGTGAAGGAAGGATATCTTAAGGAAGCAGCTGAAGAGAGAATTTGATTTAACATTCTGAGAATGTAAATAATAAGATTATGCCTAGCTTTTCAAAAAAATTTAAAAAAGTCTCCAAAATTTCCCATTTACAGTGTTGTCCTGCATATAATGTTCAGCTTCTAAGTCTTAGTCTAATACGTCAATAGGTATTCAATCAAGGCAACTCACGGTGTTTTCTTTTATTGGTTTTTAAATCACATTATATTTGCATTCAGTGTTCTTCTTTGCAAACTGGCTTTCAACGCTCTGGGTGAATGACAATAAAATAAATCTGACTCCCTCCCAAAGTGAGATATTTATGTGTTTGTATACACACACACACATACACACACACACACACACACACATGCAATCTAATTTTAAAAACACTAAAATTATACATGTAGGTTATTCTGTACACTTTGGTATTATTATCTAAAATCCAATGTTTCATGTAATTGTATAAAGTAGTAATTATTTGTGCTTGTATATTGTGTGTGTGCATATTGGGGGTTTATTCTCCTTTTTTTATTCTACTTTTCATCAGTGTTCCTGACTTGAAATGGAAAGGTCTGCTTTTCTATTTACTTATTTTTTAAATGTTCATAAGAAATATCTTATGTCTTAAAAATTAGTGTGATAAATCTCTTATAATATGACAAATAGTAACCTATTTTAAGTACTTCTAAGAAAAAGAAGATGGAATGAATTAGTGCAAATGTACAATTATGTAGTTTATAAAATGCCATTTTAAAGGCTGGCTGTGCATTGATTTTTGTCATATAATCCCCAGTACCATTTCCCCCATAAATTCAAAACACTGAACTCTGATTCATAATGAAAGCTCAGAATTCTACAAAGTGGGTTATGTGAAGTAATAAGAAAAGCCCTATGTATGAATTATTTCTTAGTTAGAAAATTGCAAAACTGCTTCAAGCTACTTTCTGTAGGATGTCAGGGGAAGGAACAAGTAGAAAAAAGACTGATATAAAGTTGTTTTCTTGTTTTTAATAAATAGAAATTGTTTCATTCTCCAGCATGATTCATGAATGTATGTATTAAATTAGTAGTAACTTACTGCCTACTCAGCATATGTCCTGATGTGAGCATTATGGGAGCATAAACAGAGATAATATCTCTCCTCATTAGCTGGTAGCACAGAAGAGGACACAGAATACTTACTGAACAAGAGAGATTGTCACGTGCCATCAGAGACCCTGAAATATGTGTGTCTTTAAAATTTCAGAGGAAAAACATCATTTTGGGTTAGGAGGATGGCGAAAGAAACCTAAAGGAGGTAAGTAACATTTGAGCTGATTTGTGGAGGATGAATACAGTCATCAATAGGAGATGGAAAAGGAAAAAAAAAAGTTTTCCAGTTAAATGGAAAGCATGAAAAATAAGTGTTGTTGGAAGAAGTTGGGGAAAAAATCGGAAATGAAGTGATGGCAACATAATACTTGAACTTTGCAAATGCTATAAAATGACAAAAATAATGGAAAGATAGGAGAGTCACGGTGCCAAGGGTGACTTTCAGTGATAAACTAACGAAGTTAGACTAAAGAAATGGAGGTACACATGGGGAATTAAAAATAGTGAAAGCTGAACACAGAAGTGAAAGAACTAGAATTATATTTTAGGATGATTTTGTGAGAATGAGGAGAGAAATCAGAGGTCAAAAATAAGTTAGAAATTTATCGTAGTATCTCGATGAGAGATCATGAGGATCTAAACAATAATGGTGATGATGTAAATTTTTATGAAGAAAATACCACCTTTTGGGTGGATAATTTCAGTAGAGTCTAAAATGAAGAATGTGTTGCCTTATGTTTTCTACTGTGAAGAAGAAAACAGAATTGAGAATGCCAAATCTATGGAGGACCTGTATCTTACTGTGCACTGAGAGTTGTTACTTCACATAAAGTTTTGCTGGGGAATTCTCCATGCCAACAGGCCTCCATGTAATGTACTTTGTATTAAAGTGTCATATATCCTGAGTGGCAAAGTGAAGCCAGTGTAGGAAAGATGCAATATTCATTCATTCAATATTTTCAAAGATTTTATTTATTTGACAGACAGAGATCACAAGTAGGCAGAGAGAGAGAGGGGAGAAAGCAGGTTCCCTGCGGAGCAGAGAGCCCGACGTGGGGCTCGATCCCAGAACCCTGGGATCATGACCTGAGCCGAAGGCAGAGGCTTTAACCCACTGAGCCACTCAGGCGCCCCTCATTCAATATTTTCAAATCATCCTCATTATTTAGCATTTTTCATAGGTGATTTGAAATATATTAATTATCAAAATACCAAACTTGAAAATCATTGTTTTCATATTTACCTAAGAGTTTTCAGGTATTGTATTTAAATTAACACAAACTGAGATGTTTTCTGAGGACCATAATGTTATCATGAAATGGTCAAAATAAAGTTCTTGGAACAGAAATTACATGGTACTCTCTGCCTTCTATAAGTCACTTCTTATAGGCCACCAATATTAAGTATAAAAAGAAACACATCTAATTCTTCCAAAAAACTATGCAAATTTATAGTACCATTCATAGGCAATGCTTGAGATATTTACTTTCTATTGTTGATGTAAAATTATCGTCATGTGTTAAGATAGTTACAATGGGCCTTGCTCAACTTATTTTAGATGTCTTCAATTTGGAGATTTTCTAATGCTTAAAAACTACATTTTAAAAACTCCTTTGCAACTAGGGTTCTAGATATGAGTCAGTTTTCACCCATTAAATGTGCTTCCAAAAGCTTTGGAAGTCAAAGCCAAGAAAGACTTTCTTCCTTCCACTCTGGCTACCTCGTTTCATTAGGAAGGCCATGGCTCTCTTGCTTCAGGATCCACTGCTCATTCTTTAGCTTTCCAGAGAAGTAGCAGCCTCTTGATCTTACTATTTACTTCATAGATTACGACTGTGGTGTGTCTCATTTCAGTTTTCTGCACCAAGTCTTCTCCAGTAGTGGAGAAGCCTTTATGGCTCACCCTGGAAGAGCCTTGTTTCAGAGTAGGCTAATTCTAGGTTTGAACACTAAATGATATAGCCTGTATTTTATATATATATATACATATATATACACACATATATATATATATGTATATACTCTTTATATATATATATATACTCTTTTAAAACATATATATATATGTTTATATATATATGTATTTATA